>NC_083292.1:15337649-15660007 GCF_963506605.1 Zootoca vivipara | reverse complement strand
AAAGAGGCAAACAGTACAAGCCCATACATATCAACTCAGAAGTAAGCCCCATGGAGGTCTATTGGGGTTACTCACAGGTAAGTAGGCATAGGACTGCAGCCTAAGTCTGCAATCTTATGTACACCTGTCTGGGAGAAGGCCCAGTTGAATTTAACTCTGACTAAATGTGCATTAAGGTTAAACCACAGAGCCTAGGGCTTGTCGATCAGAAGGTCGGCAGTTCGAATCCCTGCGACGGGGTGAGCTTCCGTTGCTCGATCCCTGCTCCTGCTAACCTAGCAGTTCGAAAGTATGTCAAAGTGCAAGTAGATAAATAGGTACCGCTCCGGCGGGAAGGTAAACGGTGTTTCCATGCGCTGCTCTAGCTGTACGCTGGTTCCCTTGGCCAGTAAAGCGAGATGAGCGCCGCAACCCCAGAGTCATCCGCGACTGGACCTAATGGTCAGGGGTCCCTTCACCTTTAAATGTGCATTGGCTCAGACTGTAGCATTCAGTTTTAAGTAGTTAAACCTTTATATTCTGGTAAAATGGAAGGTTTAAGCCTGTAAAGTGGTGGTGAAACATGCTAAGAGGCTTCATTCCTGCACACAATGAGTTTGCTTTAAATTTATGAGATGCAATCTTCCCATATAACTTTTCAACCATATATTACAACAAATATTTCAATTAAAGGGGAATGCTTTCATCCAGTTCCACAGAAACATTTCCACAATCAGTCAACTTGTCCAGATCTTTAATTGGCATGAATGCAACTTTCCAAAGATGAGCCCATGCACTTTTAACAGCAACCAAAAGCTTTAGTAGGAACAGTTTAGTAGCCCCTTGAAATCAAGAGAGTTCAGAATGACTTGATGCTTCAAATGTTAACACTTCCCCCATTATTCCCACCACTTTGGCTGAAGAGACTTGAACAAAAGGGTAAATCCAACAAGAAAGTTAGAAATTTGCATTGTTGGTACAGTATGTCATTTCCAGAATCTAAAAGTGACAGCTCAGTAAAGGATTTTTTCAGCTTTTCAGGAGTAATATAGGAGTAAGTTTACTGTTTTGTACACCGGATACAGTGGGACCTCGGTTTATGAACACCTCAGTTTACGAATTTTCGGTTTATGAACGCTGCGGACCCATCTGGAACGGATTAATTCACTTTCCATTACTTTCAATGGGAAAGTTCACTTCAGTTTATGTACGCTTCAGTTTATGAACAGACTTCCGGAACCAATTACACCCATGCTTCGGGTTAAGTACGCTTCAGGTTGAGTACTCCGCAGACCCGTCTGGAACGGATTAATCCACTTTCCATTACTTTCAATGGGAAAGTTCGCTTCAGTTTATGAACGCTTCAGTTTATGAACAGACTTCCAGAACCAATTGTGTTCAGAAACCGAGGTACCACTGTATGTATGTGTGTATATATATATATATATATATATATATGTAGTGGTTAAGCAACGTACAACAGGAATTGCCTGATGCATGATTTTTTGCAAAATGTCCTTTTTGATTGATATGTTGGCCACTTAATCCATCAGTCATAGATAAATACAATTTTCTTAATTTCATATTGCAGTTACCTTATAATTGAGAAATTGCTCTAGTTTCCTGAACTTCCCCCCTCCCCTCCTTAAATTCTTTGTGTGAGATAATTGAATATGTGTCATCAAATGCCCTAAAGGGTCTTAATTAAATGTATTCTCTCTCATGACAACGGCCAGTGGCAATGTTTGCAGTATTAGCTTGTTTCTCCCCTGATCCCATAAAAAAAGGTTTTAAAAGCTGGAGTGGAATGAGTTGCTTCTGCCCAAGTGACCTTTCTCTCTTGTAGAATCTCTAAAGGAATTCATATTGATTGATTTTCCAACACAAAGCATGCACCTGATGTCTCTTGAGAGACCCATACCCAGAGTTACTGAATTTGTGCTGCCTTATAGTACCGGTATTAACAGAGGCTAGCATGTACATGACCATCCTTTTCTGCAGGGTGGATAACAGCCCTAGAATATTTTCCAGCATACAAAGATTCTTCCAGTAACAGTTCACTTTTGATCAGGCATCCCCAAAACTGCGGCCCTCCAGATGTTTTGGCCTACAACTCCCGTGATCCCTAGCTAACAGGACCAGTGGTCAGGGATGATGGGGATTGTAGTCCAAAACATCTGGAGGGCCGAAGTTTGGGGATGCCTGCTTTTGATTGTAGAGGCATAATGAAGAACAGCAAACATTGGATTCAAAGTATTGTTTAATATTCCAGGCCAAAGGTTACGAACCCATTCCTGACTTGAACCATGCTGAAGATTCAGCCACCTTTCCATGAGGGAGCTGTGCTTTGCTAATCTCTCTCACACCTTCACTTGGGTTTTAGTCAGCTGGGCTGGACTTCTCCATAGTAACTATAAGGTCAAATAGCCTAAGAACTTGCCGAAGTACAACTCTGAAAGGAGATGATCAGATAAAGCCTGTGATGGCCTGTGCTGACATTGCTTAGGAACCCCTGAGAAGAAATCCCTTATGGCGAAGGAAGGTGGAGTTTTGTGAGCACAACACATGCATCTTAGTATGAACAAGGATATGTTGGGATGCCCCTACTTGACCAGGCTCTCTATGTGCAGCCTGGCATCCAGCAGGGTTCTGGTCCTCCTGTGAATAAGCCTCTCCTGTGTGAAGCCTTTGTGGATCAAGTTGTTCTGGGGCTGACCTGTCAGTCTAGCAAAGGGTTGTTCATTCCAGAAGTTGAAGGTTATCTCATTGGTTCCATAAAACAGCAATTGAGGGGTAGCAGGAAGGCAGAGATTCTGCCACTGGTGATGGTGGGAAGAGACTTTATTCTGGAAACTGGCTGTTCTTGTGCCTGTCTCCTGCTGCCCTGCAGTGCAGAAGAGTCTCTAGAATCTTGGAGGTCCAAACTAGTTCTGTGGCGCGCAGAAAGTTGAACATGGTGTTGTAGAAGAGGATTGTGTCAAAGCTTCCATTTTTTTTTCCATATAGAAAAGACTCAGCTGAGAAGATTTTCAAAAGCAGTATAAGAGGTAATGGGGTCTGCTACTTAATGCACAGGGTTCGGGTGGAGGGATGCTGAATAAACTTCTTGGACTTTAGCCATTGCTCTTGAGACTAGCCCAGTAAAAATGTCACTACTAAATGGAACAAATACACCTTTTGAGTCACTTGTAACCTCTTCCACCTGTAGACCTTCCACCTGTAATCTGGCTAGGGGTCAATTCTTGCAGAGGATCCAGAGAAGGCACTTTCTGTTAGGGGGAGAAATTCAATTTCAGGGCAAACCTACCTAATTTGCACTTTCTAAAACAACACATGAACCAAACTTTGCAATGCAGTTCTCCAGCTAAGCAGTGCGTTAACAAAAATGCATATACTAGAGTGCAAAAATGAATGTACTGGTGAAAATAACACAAATTTATTATACTGGGGAAACTGCTTTGTGAAAATGTGTATACAGTATTAACAAGATAGCATTAAAAACGTGTATCAGGAGAAATTCACATTGAAATACAGATGAATTTTCGTATTTTTTTCATTAAAACCATTTTCTCCACAAACTGATTTGGAATAATGGAGAACTGAAGTGAAGATCTGAAAAAATGAGAAACTGAGAGGAAGCAACATTGACTAATCCACCCTTCCCTACTTGTCACTTCAATTTCCAAGTACCAGCATGCTCTGTTATATGGCCAAGCATAACTGAACTGATTTTTGTATCAGCTGAAGTCTGTTGCAGTGGAATGGAAGGGCACAGAGGGGCATCAGGTCAGCTTAACTGGGTGACTGATGTTTCCAGCAGAGATTAACTTGATCAGGCCACTTATTGTTCCTCACACAGCTGTAGGAAACCGCACAGGAGGAGGAGCCTGTTGCGTTCCCTTCACCTTCAGCAGCAGCCTGAAGAAGTGCCTGCCTTTGCAATCTTACTGACGTGGGAGCAAGTCCCAAGTGTGCAAATGAAGCTGCTGATGGCATTAGAGTGATGCTACGCCAGCAAATAAGTTGCTAAGAATATTTGGGAATGGGGTGTAAGATGGGCTGTCTTTTTTAGGAGCTGCCTAAGCATCATCTTTTTTGTTTTGTTTTTCTTACATAATTCTAGCTAAATTAGATTTGTAGGCTTCGGGAGAAGAGGTAATTGGCTGATGTGAATTGCATGCAGCAGTGATTACCTCACCCTGATTCATAAAGCCTAATATGGGGAATAGGAGCAAGCCTGCCAGTGACATCTTGGCAACTTAGGCGGAAAATCCAAATGGTGCCCTCCTTTACAGTTCTGTTTTTAAAAGCCGGTAATTTAAGGGTTGCCCAAATCTGCCACTTTGGGTGCCTGCCCTTCTGAGCCAGTCCAAAGAGAGTAATCGTCGTCTGATGCCATTTATAGCTGAGCTGAGCATAAAAGGGGTGATCATCACGAACCCCTGGTTTGCTGCTCTTCCTTCCCATGAGGTACAGCACAAATATCATCTAATCCTAATGAGGTGGTTCGGTTTTATTCCAACTTCTTGAGAGGGAAGTTAGTTGAAATCAGAACAGGCTTTCTTTCTGAGAAGGTAGAAATGGAGCTAAGGCCATAACTAATTAACAGAGCCTGCCCTCACCTCACCTCTTTCTTTTGAAGCACTGCGGAACTAGCCAGGTACTCACTTGGACATATTCCAAGAACTATGGAACTCACAACAGCTACCGTATGTGCAAAGGTTGGTTCTCTTAAAATGATCATCTCTTCTGGGTGCCTTGCAGCTTAATCCTGCATGCAGTTACTTGGAGGTGCCCCACTAAATCCAGTAGGAATTACTCTTGAGTGAGTGTGGTCAGGGTTGCAGACGCAGTCTGGGATACTAGCATCACTCCAGGTGTCACGTGAAACCTTCAAAAGATGTGGCACAAAGATCTTCTCTCCCTTTTACAGTAGGTCCCCCTCCTCCACAGAATTAGGCCATCTTCTCTTTTCCCTGCCCCCACCCCCAAATTTAGACCAAGTAAAATACACTTGCACAAAAAAAGTATAGGACAGGGGTGCAGCTTTAAAATTTGCAAATTCCAGCGATCTAAATTTTCTTACTTCTCCAGTCTTAAATTCAGGTCTCCACATTTCTACAGCAATTTGCATGTTTTAAAAAATAAAAATCCTCATGAAAGTCCAGCATTTTGTGTAAAAAAAATTCCAAGCAAACACATTTTGTATGCATTTTTGGCTAATACACACATTTCTGTGAGCAGTTTCCCTAATATAAGTCATTTGTTTCGGGGCGCGTATTGGTTTGATAGGTGTGAATTCGGTAGTTTCTCATTAAAGTGCAAACCACGTTGAGTTTCTCCTGAGGTGCTGGGGCCCCTTCTCAGCACTGGAGATGCTACACTGTGCTGCAAGTGGGGGGGCCACATGGGAGGGGGTTCATGGTCCGTTCCACCCTTTCACATTTGCTTCACTCCCCATAGCTGCCAAGTTTTCCCTTTTCTCGCGAGGAAGCCTATTCAGCATAAGGGAAAATCCCTTTAAAAAAGGGATAACTTGGCAGCTATGTTCACTCCCCCCCCTCTGTTTCTGGGAGGATGATGCAGGTCAGGTGCCTCTCATTACCATTGTAGGAGGTGCCAGAAAGCAGTGCCCTCCAGTGCCCCCCCCCCATGCTGGTGATGCCATGGGCGGAAGGGCCCAAAATGGTGTCAGAGCAAATGGAGGTATGACATTCAGCACAGCCTGAGTTTTCTTACAGTTATCGACTCATGCAACTGACCTGCCTAGTTTCAGTTTGAGACTCTATTTGCTTTTCACAGACTTATTAACTAGCTCACAACCTTATGCAGAAGCCGTGAATTCTGAAAGCTGCTAGGGAGAGCTTTAGGAAGGTGGGGGAGGAAACATGGTGAACACTTGCAGCTGCACCCGAGAGAATGTATCTGAGCCATTTTTGCATGCATTAATATTTGAGCATGGTCTAGATGGGGATTCACAGTTATTAGGCTGAATTGTTGGGTGACTCATCGTCTCAGGGTTACACGAGGTACAAAAGCGGTCCAGCACATTGTAATGGTGGCAGTTTATACCTGCAGGCCATATTTGTAGGAATAATTGGGGGGGGGAGAGAAGAAAGGGTGGTGGTGCATTCTAGTGGCTCACTTGCACTGGTAGAGTTTTTTTGCTGTAATTTGGGATACAGAATATGGTAAGAGGTAGAGAACGCAGAGGAACCTCTGACTGTTGAAAACAGCCGCAGGAATGGTTGATTGCACAGTCTGGTTCATGCTGACCAAATCTCGGCAGAGTGCTGTGTGGCCATGCAGTATGGAAATGATTCACTCCAGAGCAAATCTTCTGAGAGAGACCAAACGGAATAAAATTTAGCCTACCTTGTTACAGATGAATAAATTGAGAGATGGAGAGAAATGGTGCAGAACACACCCACTTGTATGAAAACCGGGGGGGGGGGGGAGATGTATGAACAGACAAGGCAAGGCAGACACAGTATGCAAATTAGAAATGAAGTGAGAAATGTTATTGCAGTTTAAAACTGGTGCTCATCAGAGCCCTTGGTTTAAAAATGTCCTCCCCACGTATTGGATTGCCCCAAACAGCATGGCAACCATGTTGATCCTTACTCCCCTCCACGGATCATGTAGCAGGCTGGAAGAATTGTGGTAGACACAGACTCATGTGGAAGAATGCTGAGCAAATCTGAAGCAGTACAGTACCTTAATTTGTTGAGTATCGTTTGGCTCAAAAACGAAACAAAAACAAAACTAGTTTGGGATAGTTTAAGCTTGGCTCCAGTTTGCGATTTGATATAGCAATTACAGCATCCATCATTTCAAACTTCTTCAGAGTCACTAGGCTGGTGTCAAAGCATGCAAGGTCTTGCAGAAGCCTGCAGCCTCACTCAGCACAAGGAGCCCTCCAGGTCACCACCACTCCTGCCTCTAGTGTAGGACTGTATTTATTTCTTAAATTTATATCCCACCCTTCCTCCCGAAGGAGCCCACTCCAGTTTACTCTACAATCAGTGCATGACCACTACTGGTTTCTGATGCTGTTTGCACATAATGTTAGTCACAACTCCCCTTTATTATATATACAGTATAGCTCAAGACATGACCTAACCCCTCCTCTGACAGCATATGAATCAATATGGCTAATTTGACCCAATAACACCCCCTTCATCACACACAGAGACCAAACTCACTGCAAGCAGCCGAATGCAACCAACCATGCTCTGGGCTCTCCGATCTCTCACTTTGCAACAATGAATGAATAAATAAATGATCTATCCACATGGTGCTGACACAAAAACTCTGCACGTACACAATGCAAAAGAATGGAATATCATTCTCCCCCCTTCTTTCTCTCCACCCTTCTCTCTCCCCTCAATGTCTATGACAACAATGTGTCACACGAAATGTAACTGACATATAGGAAGGACTCTATGAATTGAAAACAGAAACATTATATGTACCTTTGTTATTCATGAAAATCTTTTAATAAAAAAGTAAATTAAAAAAAGAAAACAATGTTAGCCACAAGCCACATCTATTCTGGAGTTCCTTGAGAAATACAGTTGTACCTTGGATCTCAAACGCCTTGGCTCCTGAACAAATCGGCTCCCGAATGACTGAAACCCGGAAGTGAATGTTCCAGTTTTTGAATGCTTTTTGGAAGCCAAGTGTCCGATTGGCTGCAGGACACTCCTGCAGCCAACCGGAAGCCACACCTTGGTTTTCAAATGGTTCCGGGAGTCGAACACATTCTGTTTGAGAACCAAGGTACGACTGTAGTGTGTTTTCATGTGATCCTCCCAGACCAGCATTTGAAAACTTAAGCCATATGAAGACACCCAATGCCCCCTCTCCACCCACTGGAGTGGACAGATAGTGGGTGACTTATATGTCTAGCTGTCCTGATGTGAACAACGATGTGCAAATGTGATTTGAAGCAGAAGTGGAGAAAACTGACCTTGCTGCGTTTTAAGCCAGTCTCGTGATGGGTCCCATTTGTACTGTGCTGGCTACAATAAGTTCTGGGAAATATAAAACTTGGGTGAGAATAGCATTTGGGGAATGAGTGGAGTAGGAAGATTTGACCTTGCGTGCTATCATTGCAAAGGAGAAGTTTACCAGACTTGATGGTTTGCTCCACCTCTTCGTCCTACTTTGAGAGGCAGGTGGCATTTTATCACAGTCTGGGTGTTAATGCTATTTTTAAGCACGAGAACAAGGCCGGCTATCCATCATCCCATGTAGGACGCTTGCTTTGTAAGATAGTAGGCAAGGGATAGGAATTATTCACAAGCTGGCTACCCAAAGCACCAGTGAGTGAAGAACTTTCTAATGGCAGGGCTGGTCAGCAGTGGAACAGAGGCTGCCTTAGAATGTGGTGGACTCACCATTGTTGGATATTTTTAAGCAGGTGCTGGATGTTCAGGATACTTTAGTAGTGGGTGTCCTGTTTGATGCATCTTCTAGTTCTGAGATTTTTTTCATACCACTACTGTACAGCCCAAGTTAGATTGTTTAAAAGATTTCATCCACTGCATTTGCTAAAAGCTGGGAGAGGAGAGGGAAATAAAACAACCCTGCTTCCTTCTCTCTCCCTTTAATCTGTGAAATGGAAATGAGTCGACCCTGATTCTCTGTTAAAAGAGAGTGGAAGGAAGGGAGTTTGACCAAGCTGACATCTCAGTTCTGTTTGTTTTAATGGTTGGTTCTTTGTTGTTTAAATTTCCAGCTCATTTATGCACTGCCCTATTTATGTGTCTGTATGTGGGTAGATGCCTCTTTGTAAAATAAGTCTTACACTGAACTATGGCTTTCCCTAACTGGTAATGTGAGGGGGCTTGGTTCCCAATTAAGTGGAAAAGCTAAAGAGGGTTACACAAACCTGAGCAAACCATCTTGCAGGAGATTTATAAACCAAACGGCAGAGAGAAGGCAGAACTGTTAAGTACCTGGGAAAAGTAGAACTTAAGGACTTGCAGCCCAGAATAGGTAAGGAGATAGAAAACACCTAGCTAAATTAGATTGTTCTCAAATCCTGCTTGTGGGTTTCCCATAGGCATCTGGTTGGCCACAGTGAGAACAGGATGCTGGGTTAGATGACCCATTGGCCTGATCCAGCAGGCTCTTCAGATGCCCTTATGTTATAAAACAAGTTCAATTCTCGAGACTCTTATGAATTACAATCAGGTCAGCAAAATGTTTCAGCAGGGGGGCGGTCCACTATCCCTCAGACCTTGTGGGGGGCCGGACTATATTTTGAAGGAAAAAAAAGAACAAATTCCTATGCCCCACAAATAACCCAGAGATGCATTTTAAATAAAAGCACTCATTCTGCTCATGTAAAAACATGCTGATTCCCGGACTGTCCACGGGTCGGATTTAGAAGGCGATTGGGCCGGATCTGGTCCCCGGGCCTTAGTTTGCCTACCCATGAATTACATCTTGTGGTGTTGAAGGAGCAGAGGTGCTGATCATAGTTTGAAGCTTTTAAATAGTTGAGAATCCATGCAGAACGCATGAGGAGCCAGAAGAGTGGAGATGGGCAAATGTCCCTGTCTTCAAAAGGTGGGGTAAAGAGCGGGTCTCAAAAACTACAATGCCAGTTTGACAATGATGCCTGGCAAAATTCTAGTACACACTATTAAAATTAGCGTGTACAATGATTACTGTACTAGGAGCCAGCAGGGGTCATCAAGAATAAATCATACCAAACTAATCTCACCTTCTTTTTTATATAACTACTATTTGATAACCACATGGATTGTGGAAATGCCATGGACATATTATGTCTTGATTTCAGCAAAGCAGTTGACAGAAGCCTCCTTGTTAACAATATGGTAAAATGTGGGCAGGATGATATTGCCAATGGGTGGAACCACAGCTGCCTGAACACAATATCTGCTTGTTCATGGCTCAGCATTAACCTGCAAGAGAGATCTTAAGTGGAGTGCCCCAGAGCTCTGTTCTAGCCCCTGTACTCTGCAACATTTTTATGCATGGCTTGGATGAGGGAGGCGATGCCTATCAGATATGCAGGTAATCAGTGGGAACACAGGGCTTGCTGCTTTGCTACACTACCCCGAATATTCCTTATAACCACAGCTGACAACTAGGCCTTGCTTCTCCATCTACAAAGGTTTTGGAAGCACCTCTTGCTTTCTTGGTGTTTCTGCTGAGGCAATGACAATGATGTAGAGCAGCCTTCATCAAACTGCTGTTCCAGATGTTCCGGACTAAATACTCATCAGCATATACTGGTCGGGGCTGATGGGAGTTGTAGTCAAAATATCTGGAAGGTACCAGATTGATGAAGAAGGCTGCTGTACAGGATGCTTAATCAGCCTGCACTCCTTTCCCTCCATGTTTAATAAAGCATGATTAATAAAACCCCAGTTTATTTCACAACCATTCATGGTTGGCCCCTAAACCTTTAAGTAACTAATTCACTGTTGTCGCCTGGGAACCCTCTGCTGGAGCATATACATTCAACCATCTCATATGGCCCTCGAGCTTATTTACAGTGGCCGTCTGTTGTATTCATACTCCCGTTTTTAGTGTACGGAAGTGCCATTTGGAAAGGCAAGAGATGGCAGTGGGCGAGGTGGATTTGAGAGGCTTCGAATAGAACAATCTGGCACCTTTAAAGGTGGGGGAACTAGAACATGTGGTGGGCTGGTGCGACAGCCAAGGAATTGAGTGAAAGAGAGAGAGAGAGAGAGAGAGAGAGAGAGAGAGAGAGAGAGAGAGAGAGAGAGCACTTAAAAACCAGCAGCCAGGCAGAAAATCTGATAATTGTGAAGACAATGTTGTATGGATGTTTCCCCTGGAAGGCTTGTGGCAAGGACGCTGCTTCTTGTGCTCTCGATTCACATCAAGAGGTGCACATTGGGACCAACTTACAATGGGAGTCAAATACAAATGAGCTCAGAATATCCAGTGGACATGCTTCAAGAAATAACTTCTAAGAATGGGGCCAGAATAGAATATGTCCCACTGCTACTAATAATAGGTCTAGCAATCGAAGATAGTTCAGGAACTGCATTTAGGGAACCTTGAGATGCCATGTTCTTTAACCCAGCTTCCAAGGTTGTTTAGGAGTTCCAAATACATCATAAGGCATGGGCAGATAACTAATAACAGATGTACCATGAAAGTCCTATCCATAAGGTTTCCAGTGGTATGTGAGTGTGTGGCTTGTACATACCCCATCCTGTCTTTCCAGTTGTGTGTAAGATGGAACATCTCAAAAAAGCATGTGTATATATAGAAAGAGATGCACTGAACCTACGTAGCCAAATCAAAGCCCATGCTTAGCCTTGACTGCTTATTTACTTAGCTTCTGCCCCTCCTTTCGATCTCCAAGGCAGCTTACATAAAACAATAAAATGCAATTAAGTTGAGGCTGCTTCTGTCACCTCAGCCATAGCATTGCTCTGGGGTGGCTGTTCGCCACTCCCCAACCCCATTTGTCATTCAGCCATTCTGCCTTTTTCTACCCCTTTCCATCTGATCTACCAGTTTCCTGGATAATAATAATAATAATATTTATTTATTTATTTATACCCCACCCTCCCCAGTGAGAACCGGGCTCAGGGCGGCTGACATCAATAAAATTACAATAAAACGAAAAGGAAAAAAAACAATTGATTAAAATGTGGATTGAATATATATATATATATATATATATATATATATATATATATATATATATATATATTGCACTTCCTTCTCCCATCTCCCACAACTGCAGGTGTTCTATCACTCAGGCTAAGAGAGGAACTGGGACACCGAGCGAAACAAAAATGAGCAAGAGTGGCAAGATTTCTCCCTCTGTGTTGCTTTCCCCTCTGCTGCATATTGTTTCCCCTGTGCCACTTTTCCATCTCTGGGAGAAAAAAAGCATGTGTAGACCCATTTCTCCCACCCAAAGGGTGAGGAAGCTTCTTTGGAGAATATCATTTTGAAGCCCACACCTTAAATAAATGATAGCTCAAGAGGGTATGGAGCTTTTCCTGGGACTTGTTATTCAAGAGCAGAATGGAACCCACTTTTTCTTTTTTTGGCTGTATTTCTAGTTATCACATTACTTGCTGCCCAGGAAATTCGCAGTAATGTACTACGGAAGCACTGAGAATTAATGCATTTGCAGAGTTGGATAGGTTGCAAAGTGAGCAGGCTTTTGGCTGGAGCACAGAGGATGCCTCTGAAAATGGCTTCCCTGATTAGAGTGAACCTTGCTCTGGCCATAACGTGCAGAGCTATTTTTTCTATAAGTGCGTCTGGCTTTTGAGATAATGTGTGAATAATATCAGTTTTATCAGCACAGCAATGTTCTGTACTCCTTTAAAACCATCCCAATAAGAGCAATTGGTGTGCCTTATTCTTGTTAAAGAGCTGAAGCATGGAGAGGTTTATTTAAGAGAGGAACGTTTAGGATGCTTCTGTCCTTCATGGCTGTTATAGGTGCATTTGAAAACATGCAGGCAGTGTCTTCAAAAGGCTCCAGGGGGTGGCAGGTATCATCATACTTTGCTCCTGATTTGCATAATTTCTTTTGAGTACAGAATCTCAGATGGATTCACTTGATGTAGAATTTGGGCTTCATCTCTGTGCAGACTCTTCTGTGCTTATCCTCGAGTTTAGTCATGACGACCAAAGGAGGACCTAGGGGAGTGTGACTGGTGCGGTCGCACTGGGTGGGGAGCTGCAACTATGACACCCAATGGAAGGTGGGGGCGGGGCGGACCTGATTTTGGCACTGCACAGGGCACCACTGAGGTTTGAGGTGCCAAGTGAAGTGGTGCATTGATGCCAATTTGCTTTGCAAAGATAACTTATATTCCACTTATAATCCATATTTGGAGATTTTTAAAGCGGTACATGCTTTACAGTTGTTTGCTTCCTCGAGTTCTTTTTCACCTTCGTAGGAGTCCCATTTTGAATTGTTTGTGCTCTACAATGCAAGCCTGGCTCCCATGTGTGGCCTTGAGGGCACTTCATGCAGTTCCCTCCCCACAGGTGGACAGACAGCTGTGAGCCTTTTCAGAACTTCCAGAGAGAGAGAGAGAGAGAGAGAGAGAGAACACACCCCACATAGGGCATTCTGAGAGTCTGGGAGAAAAGTCTGAAGGGAGTGAATTGGTGAATAAGCCTGTGAATGGGAGCTGGTTTTGTTGTGTTTCTTTGCTCTTTTCCCCTTTTCTTTTGTGTACTTGAAAACTTCAAATTCGCTGCGGGTTTCTAGTCATAACTCATGCCTGCCTTAAAATGTTTTGCTGTCCTTGCTGCACCCACCAGGGAGATGGTGGCCTTTTCAGGAGGGGCACTCTGGTTATTATTATTAATAATAATATTTTTTTTTAATTATTTGTACCCCACCTATCTGACTGGGTTGCCCCAGCCACTTTGGGCAGCTTCCTACATATATAGAAACATAATAAAACATTGCACATCTAAAGGCTTCTCTATACAGGGCTGCCTTCAGATGTCTTTTAAAGGTTATATCATTACTCATCTTGACATCTGATGGGAGGGAGTTCCACAGGGCGGGCGCCACTACTGAGAAAGCCCTCTGCCTGGTTGCCTGTAGCTTCACTTCTCGCTGTGAGGGAACCGCCAAAGGCCCTCAGAGCTGGACCTCAGTGTCTAGGCTGAACAATGGAGGTGGAGACACTCCTTGAGATATACAGGTATACAGGGTCAAGGCCGTTTAGGTTAAGAAACAGTTCTTCCAAGAAAGGCTTACGTGGCACCAGTTCCAGTGGCACCTTTCTCTTCACCCAGGCCTTTTTGTTAACTTACATAGTTTTAAAATCTGTGTTTTGACTTTCAGGCTTTAGTGACACCACACACGCACACTCCAGCTTTAGCTGTATCTATGTTGCTTTTGATTTTATGGCTTCCATATATTATTTTGCTTATTTTATTTTTTACTGATTTAATGTAAGTTTCCTACAGAACTTTATTTAACTTCTGTCTTATTTTATTTATTTTAACTTTGTGTTATGGTGTGGCATGCTAATGCAAATAAATAAAGTAACTAATAGTTTATCATCAAGCTATTTGTTATAGCCATGTTTGGACTTACGTGGAATATATGATATAAATTCCTTAAGTAAGAGGCACTTCGTCTTAAGTCAATTTATGCCCCACCTTTCCATCAGAAGATGTCCAAGGCAGCTAACAGAACAAACATTAAAAACCAGTATCAATATCAAAACAGGGTTAAAGGGCACGGCATCAACAAAATAAGCAGGAGTCAAACAGATGGCAGATAAAATAAATCTGCCAAGTTTTAAACCGCCTGCAGGAACGGATGTCTTCAAAAGGGTCATGTATACCAACCCACTCAATGCCAATGAACTGCTACCAGTCTGCGGTGTGTATAACAGCTCTAGAGCAGATTCTGTACAATTTATCTATGGGATTGAAAGGATTAAGCTCCTAATTGGTGCTGTTGACAGATCAGCTTCTACAGATTAAAGGCAGCGCTCTGATCTAATCCAGTTATCTGGACTCTGTGGCTGCCTGGACCTCACTGCCTCATCTGCAGCTTCCAAAAGAAGAGGAAGAGGAAGAATGTATCGAGGACTAGAGGAACAGGAGTCTGTGGGGAGAGAAAGGGAAGCACCGTGTTTGTGGAAGGAAATGCTGGAGGGTGGCTATGGCACTTGGACCAATCAGCTAATCAGCTGGCAGCAACTGTTGCCCATGCAGAAAGTGCAACGTAAATTGGAAGATCATTTTGTAATTAAGATCGGTTGGGGGGACCGGACTGCTCCAAGTACCTTCACAGAGGTGTCAGTAGTGTTATCCCTGTGTTATCAGAAGAGCCTGCTGGCTTAGGCCAATGGCTCATCCAGTCCAGTACGCTCTCCTCTCCTGTGGTTTCCAGCAACTAGTATTCGGAAGCATTGCTGCCTCTGACTGTGGAGGCAGAGCACAGTCATTGTGGGTTATAGAAGGGTTGAGCATAAGGAGGGCTGGGTTCTGTTGGTAGACCTCTGTGCAATTTGCAGTAAATTGTATAGACTGTCTGGCTCTTTAATGATAGCAACAGCATAGCTGCTTTTCCCACCTGAATTAAGCTGCTGAAATGAAGAAAGCTGACCAGGAGCAGACTTTTGTGTGAAAGCAGTGTGCGCTCTAGCTCTGCTACTGGAAACAACCCCCCTGGTTCAGAATGTGCTCAGAAGCCCCCCTGTTCTTTAATTTTTAAAATCTCTCTCATGCACCTGGCACTGGTTGGTAGAACTTAGGGCTTTAGTAAAACGCACACACACACACACACACACACACACACACACACACACACACGTGTCAATCTGACACACCTGGAGTCTGCCAACCCCGTTTCATAGCATTCCTTCCTCCAGGGATGATGCCTGCAGATGCCTAACCAAATTAGAGTTCAGGAAGAATGTAAGAAGAGTCCTTCTGCAAGAGGAAGGAAAAGACGCATTTCAGTTTCCTGTTTCTGATGCTGGAGGGCAAGATTTTTTTTTGGCGTATGGTGAAAACAAATGCTGGAATGGATGAGCCTTTGGTCTTATTGTCCGAAGAGCTGATATTTGGTTCGTTTTTAACTGTAACTGAGCTAAGTATTCAAGGAACCTAAAATCTATCCCCCCTCTGAAGCTTTTAATATTTATTTTTGCAGTTGCTTGCTGCAAGTTTTAGAACAAAAATGGCATTGACAGTTGCTTTTCAGTTCTTAAATTGCAAATTTTAAAGTCTGGTTAACTGCTTTGGACTACATAAGAAAAAAAATTACAGTAAGCCTTTTTGACCTGATGGACCAGAACATTGTCTCCCCCCATTTCGCAGGCAATTCAGCTGCCAATTGAACGGGTAGTCCTGTCAAAATTAAGCTGTGGTGTGGAGGGAAGGTTCTGTGTTGGGAATGTGCTGGCAAATCGGCACCGAGCAGGATTGAACTCTTTGCTCACCAGCTGATAAGTGAAGGCTTCAATCCTGCTCTCCACAGGGGTCTGCTTTGCCAGAGCATTCCCTACAGGGAACGTGCTGGTGAGGTGGTACCCAGCAGGATTGAACCCTGCCCATCAGCTGATGTACCCAGTGATGTCAATTGACTGACAGGTGGCCGTGGTTACAGTGGAAATGGCCTCACAGGTCAAATTGGACCACTGGCAGATGAAGATTGACCCATGGGCTGGAGATTCCACCCTCCCCTTTATAAAGACAGAAAATAATAATGTCAAGAAGTCATAATATGACAGAAGCAACAAAGCGTTCGGGACATTGATTAAAATGTTCAAATCAGATCATTTTTTTATGTATGCCATTTAATCAGCAAAGTTTCTAAGCAGCATACAATAAAATTATGTCTGTTCTGGGAGTTGCAGTCCAAAATATGTGGAGGACACTAGGTTAGAGAAGGCTGTAAAGGAATCCTGGCTTTTTTGCTCAATTTAGAAAGTTGAGTCAGACTGGATGTGTTCTACTGGTTCCTGCTGGGGTTCTGACAGGGAGGGACAGCTTAACTTACTGTAGGCCAGGCATCCCCAAGCTGCGGCCCTCCAGATGTTTTGGCCTACAACTCCCATGATCCCTAGCTAACAGGATCAGTCGTCAGGGAAGATGGGAATTGTAGTCCAAAACATCTGGAGGGTCGAAGTTTGGGGATGCCTGCTGTAGGCTGAAGTGTGTTGGGAGAAATCAGCAGGAAATGTCATAATATATGGGAAGACATGAGGAAATAGCACAGCACTTCAGATACAAAACAGGTATGCACATACTAATTTTGAGATCATTGGAGTGGCTGATTACTGAATTGCTGAAGGGCAAATCTGTCAATTTAAGTTTCTCATTTTTCTCAACTTTAAATTCAGTTCTCTACATTTCCACATCATTTTACAAAGGTCCTCACTGAAATTTATCAGAGTTTTAGTGTGAATTTCTCCTAAGAGACACATTTTTGTATGGAATTTTGCCTAATAGACATATGTTTGCAAAGCAGTTTCCCAAATATAATGCATTACTGTATGCTATTTTCACATACATTTGCATTTTTGTGCACACTTTAACCCAGCAGGTGCATTTTTGTGCACACATTACTTGGCTGGAGAACTGCACTACAAAATTCGCAGAAGTGTGAATTTTGAAGGTTTCCTGTGTTGCAGTCCTTATATTGTTTTGGAAAGTTCCAGTTAAGTGGGCTTCCCTTTAAATGTGGACTGAATCAAATTTCTGTCCCATCCCTAATCAAGAGTAGGGGAAGAAAGCTTAAGGGAAACAAGGGTGGGTGAGGCAAGAAGAACAAGGGGCAAATGTCAACAAAGGCCATCATACATGCTAAGGCTTCCCTCTTGTTTGAGCTGAGGAGTGAGGAACTATTTGGGTATTTGATGAGCCCACAAAGACCCTCTAAAACAGCCTCCTTCCCTCCTGGGCTGATGTGAGTTGCAGTCCACAACATCTGTAGGGCATGACGTTTGGGAAGACTGCTCTAAAGGCAACAGAGTTTCTGCACTCATAGAAGCATAGAGTTGGAAGGCACCCCAAGGGTCATCTGGTCCAATCCAAGAATCGCAGTTAAAGAATCCCTGGCAGATGGCCATTCAAACTCTGTTTAAAAATCCCCCATGAAGGAGAGCCCATTACTTCAGATAAACTCATCTGGAAAGCTTTGTTTTAAGATCTTGATTTAAAAATTCACTCCATGAATTGCAAAACAAAAATTTGATGCCAAAAGAGAGAGAGTAAGGAAAGCAATGGGGGTGTGTGTGGGGTGTGTGTGTGGGTACCTGCACATGTGCATTCAATGGACTCTGAGGCAACAGGGAAGGAAATGGTGCAGCTATCTCCCTCTCCCTCTTATTTCCTTCTTTTTGGGAAAAACCAGTCAGGACAGGGCTGTGCAGGAAGAGGAGGGTTGTCTTCTTCAAGAGAAGAGCTCGTAAAAAGCTCATGTGGGTTTGGGTAATAAAAACATCAGGGTGGAATGACAAAGGGATTAGGTTTGCTTTTGTGCCAAGCACACAATCTCCAGGGCTCCTCAGCCTTCAGCTAGCCGTGATTTTGCTCCATTCCAAGATTTCCTGCTTTCTATTTGGGTTGCTTGCTTGGGGGAGGATAAGATGTTCAAGTTCCCCGGTTAAAGAAGTTCATTTAATGTTTCCCCCTCTGTCCCACTGTCTTAACAGGGGGAGACTGTGGCTTCATGTACCCAAACTTGACCAGCATAAAGAATCACGTCTGAAAGGGAAGCCGAATAAATGCAGCACAAGACTGGACAGGAGTTTTCACTGCACCTGATGGCATTGCTACAGCAACTGGAAACTACGAGTGAAACTTAGAAGTGCAGCAGAAGCCAGGGCACCTCCTCCTTGCCTTTGTGCAGGAGAGCTATGCAGGAGAGCAAAGGGGGACACTGGGCAGATTTTGACCACTCTGTGGGCAATGAAAGCTTCATACGAGGAACGTGCAAATGCTTCCTCAGAAAATGGGAGTGCTAATGAGCTCTGCTGAAGCTACTGTTTGTTTGTGGTTGTCTGTTATGACTTTGCAACCTTCCTGGGACTGAAGTACTTGGTCCTGGTCTATTGGAGGGCATCACAAATTGGACAGTACTCTCACCCTGCTCCCAGAAGATACACCTGATAAAAAGAATCGCTGCAGTTATTTCTGGGAAGCAGAGAGAGAGAGAGAGAGAGAGAGAGAGAGAGAGAGAGAGAGAGAGAGAGAGAGAGTCTACAGCTATCCCCTTCTGCTAGTCTCTGCTGTACCATGGGATGTAGGCAAAGCTCTGAGGAGAAAGAGGCAGCGCGGCGGTCCCGGAGAATTGACCGCCACCTGCGCTCTGAGAGTCAGCGGCAGCGGCGCGAGATCAAGCTTTTACTCCTTGGCACCAGCAACTCTGGCAAAAGCACCATTGTCAAGCAGATGAAAATTATCCACAGCGGTGGCTTCAACTTGGAGGCCTGCAAGGAGTACAAGCCTTTGATTATCTATAACGCCATCGACTCCCTCACTCGCATCATCCGCGCCCTGGCGACTCTGAAAATCGAGTTCCACAATCCCGACCGCGCCTACGATGCGGTGCAGCTTTTTGCTCTGACGGGCCCTGCGGAAAGCAAAGGGGAGATCACGCCTGAGCTGCTTGGGGTGATGAAGAGGCTCTGGGCTGACCCTGGGGTACAGGAGTGTTTCTGTCGCTCCAACGAGTACCATCTAGAGGATAATGCTGCCTACTACTTGAATGACCTAGAAAGGATTGCTGCATTAGATTACATCCCAACAGTTGAAGACATTCTGCGCTCTCGGGACATGACCACAGGGATTGTGGAAAATAAGTTTACTTTCAAAGAGCTGACTTTTAAAATGGTGGACGTTGGCGGGCAGAGGTCGGAGCGCAAAAAATGGATCCACTGTTTTGAGGGAGTTACAGCAATAATTTTCTGTGTGGAGCTGAGTGGATATGACTTGAAGCTGTATGAAGATAACCAAACGGTAAGTCCAAATGTAGCTTTCGTGCCCCCCATTTCCCCCCCCATCTTCCTTGTTTCATTATGTGTATTTTGATACTGCTTGTGGGTTCCAGGCATGATGCTCAGTTTCTTTTCTGAGTGCTCAAGGAGAAGGTATCCTGGAAACAGCTGCTGAGCATTATAACTGCCTTTATATTTCCTATAAGCCTTTCATATGTGACCAAAACAGAATGGTTTTTATCATAATGGAAAAGGGTAGGGCTTACTAATGCACTCTGTCTGAAGTTTCATTGCTGCTCTATCCTCAAAGCTCAGAAGATATGATGACCCAGTCGTTGGGACCATGTGACTCTTTTTGTAAAGAGACATCATTGTCTTGGCAGCCACTTTTAGGTTGGATGTTGTGTTCCTCTTGCAGGTACTGTTGCTGTGTACAGAAAACTCTGGGTAAAGTATTCTGAAGGGATGTACATGACACAGTTAAAAAAGGAGTTCCAGAAAGCCTTTGAAGCTTCAAAATTAAGTTGAATTAACCTTTTTGTGCTGTTTAAAATGGCACCCGCTGCTCTGAGACCTGCTATCTGAGTGGGTTTTCACAGAGAATTTTATGATGTTCACTAAACAGCTTCTGTCCATATCATAAAAAACCGACTCCCTTTGCAGTCTCTTTGTGGTGCTAATACTGGCCTCCAGTTTGCTTGAACAAACAGATACAGTAACTATGGAAATGACTGCATATGCAGAAGTGTGTGTGGATTATTGCATTCATCCTCCTTGACTTGACCTTTGTTGCCAGTTTTGTTTTTGCTTTCCAGTGTCTTTCCTCAATATATAATTAAACTAAGATGGTAACATGCATAATTGTAGATGCTTCATTTGCAGAAGGTTCTCTGTATGGAATTCCTGGTATCCAATCAATGGCTTTGTTATGAAATGTTCTCCATGCAGAAAAATAGCACTCATGGTCACTGCTGATAATGTGTGCGCTCAGCAAATGAAAATTCCATATTTATGTCTGGCTTTGATGGAGAATCTCAGGGCTTATCCTGCAAGCCATTTTGCAGATCCCCAATCTCAGTGTCACAGTTGAAGTCATAATTGTGCCTCCATGTTGATGTTGTTGAAGATTTGCAGAGTTTGGGGGGGGGGGTTGTGGGTAGGAACGTAAGAACAGCCTGCTGGATCAGGTCAAAGGCCCATCTAATCTAGCACTCTGTTCTTACAGTAGCCAACCAGATGCCCCGGTGGGAAGCCCACAAGCTTGCCCCACTTGCAATTCTCAGCAACTGAGTATATAGCCTCTGAGAATAGAGGTAGAACAAATGTCAGAGAAAATGTCTCAGGAGCCTTGCACACTCTTCCTTGCCTTCCCCTATTCATCTAAAGCACTTCAGAAAGCTTGGGAGATCTTTCCAAACCTCTGATAATGTCACCCCCTCTGGGAAATAAAAGAAGGGCTCAGTATTCCTGGCAATATTCTTCTGAAACAGATAATTCAGTTTGGTGTCCATAGGAACTGAGGAAAACCTACAGGCCTATGAATTTTGAAACAAAGCGCTTTTTTATATAATTGGGGAGGGGGAAAATGCACCCTTTTCTGTAGGATGCAATTAAATAGTAATCTCAGGCTCTATTTATAATTGATGTGCAATTATGGAGAATGACAAGCAGTTCGAGTCGGGGGTAAGAGCTGCTTCATTGAGAGATCCTTCTGTTCTAACAAATGGTGGGAGAGAGTGAAGCATCATTTCAAATGCTGTTATAATGGTTAATGTGGTTTAGGCAGGGAAGAGATCAGGCAACAATCTTGCCTGGGTTGTTTGCAGAGTTGCAAAGCAGTCCTTAAAAGTCCTGCATACCTTGATGCCAGTCTGGGATTGTAGATGTAGAGGTCAATGCAACTTTTTCAGATCAAGGTTAAAATTTGCCACTAGAAGCTGAGCCATCCTGGCTTGATTCAACATTCGTCCCTTGGCCTGGTGGCCTCCTGATGTTTATTTCTTGTTTCCTTTTACACTGCTTTAATTTTATTCATTTTTGGATTGGGCTATGTCTATTTTCATTCTAGGAGCTTCGGATGAAATGTAGATTGTAAATGCTTTCCCTAAATAAAATAAATATGTTCACAACTCCCATCAGCCCCAGCCAGTAAGATTGACCTAGAACATTTAGATAATCAGACATGTTTGCCAAGGAAGGCTATTGAAATGAGTCTACAGAAAGAAAACTGTTAATTCAGGAGTACCAGGAAATGTAACTAAGTTGGCTCTTGAACAGCGAGGCTTCTGCTCTTGTTCTCATTTCAGTTCTCTCACTGCATGCCTTCTAACAATCTTTAACTTGGGGGGGGGAAGCCTTCTATAAATTTAAATAATTACATAATTACAGTCCTCTCATCAGAATGTACTCCAAGAAATTGTCCTCCCCTTGCAGCATGTTTTATCCAAAGCAACACCCAAACCCTGGACTTGATTGAATCATACAAGTACGATAACTTGCCAACATTCATTGTGATGGCCCTTCCCCAACCTGGTGCCCTCCTCATGTTTTGGACTACAACTCTCCTCTCATCATCCACAGCATCATAAAGCCATGCCGCCTAGGTCTGATGGGAATTGTACCCCAAAACATCTGGTGGGCACCAGATTGGGGAAGGCTGCTGTATGTTGCTTAGATTCAGGCTCAGTCTGGTAGATAAGATTTTGTTTTGTTTCGTTTTTTGAGAAGAGGCCTGCCAGTTGTGTTCTCTTCATCTCTAAGGGAAACTTTGGGGAGCCAAAGTCTCAGTCCCTCAAAAGCAGCTGTAATCATCCAGGATGGAGAAGAATCCAAGTTACTTGCACAAGGGGCGGTATTGTTTCTGTTTGTTACTATGTTATATATTTTTGTGTTTTTATATTGTACACCTCCCTATGGTCCTCTGATGAAGGGTATTATTAATACAGAGGTACCTCAGTTTTTGAACGTCTCCATTGACGAACATTTTGATTTATAAACTCCGTAAACCCAGAAGTAAGGGACCCAGGTGGCGCTGTGGGCTAAACCACTGAGCCTAGGGCTTGCTGACCAGAAGGTCGGCGGTTCAAAACCCTGTGACGGGGTGAGCTCCCGTTGCTCGGTCCCAGCTCCTGCCAACCTAGCAGTTCGAAAGCACATCAAAATGCAAGTAGATAAATAGGAACCGCTACAGCGGGAAGGTAAACAGCGTTTCCATGTGCTGCTGTGGTTTGCCAGAAGCGGCTTTGTCATGCTGGCCACATGATCTGGAAGCTATACGCCGGCTCCCTCGGCCAATAATGCGAGATGAGCGCGCAACCCCAGAGTCAGTCACGACTGGACCTAATGGTCAGGGGTCCCTTTACCTTTACCTAAACCCAGAAGTAAATGCTTCGGTTTTTGAACACGCCTCAGAAGTCGAACATGCCACGCGGCTTCCGCTGAGTGCAAGATCCTGAGGCCTAGCTGTCGGCTGTTGTGTTTTCGGTTTTCGAACGTTTCAGAACTTGAACAGTCTTCTGGAACAGATTACGTTCAAAAACCAAGGTACCACTGTAGTAGTAGTAGTAGCACTCCACCCATCTGACTGGGTTGCTCAGCCATTCTGGGCAGCTTCCGACAAATATAAAAGCATAATAAAACATCAAACGTTAAAAACATTTCAGTCCCGTGATGGGGCCTCAATCCAGATTGGAAGAGATGCAAATGGTCCACCCTCCAGATTGGCCTGGAGTTGTTCAGCAACCAACCGCTCAAGCACCTTGCCCAGGAATGGAAGATTTGAGACTGGGTGATAATTGGCCATAATGGCCGGGTCCAAAGATTATTTTTTTTAAGAAGACGTTTAATAACTGCCTCTTTAAGGGGTTCAGGGAAGACTCCCTTACAGAGGGAAGCATTCACTATCCCACACAGCCCATTGCCCAACCTGCTTGGCTTGCTTTTATGAGCCAGGATGGGCAAGGGTCAAGGAGATAGGTGGTCGGTTTCGCTCATCCAAGCAGCCTGTCCACATCCTCGGAGGCAATAGGTTGAAAATGATCCCATACAACCTGACTAGACAGAGCTCTGGCACTCTCCCACCCCAGCTCTCCTACCATGGTGGAGTCTACCTCCTTCTGTATTGAAATGGAAGCAATCAATCAATGCCCCATTAGAACCAGGGGCCCCTGCCCCAAAATGTTCATAGCATACAGGGCATGAATATGACAGTGAGTGTGCAGGCATACTTGGCAACTACTGGGTGGATGTACAGGGCTGCCATGCTGGGTTTAACCAAATTTGATGGACCTGAATTAGTATTAGACATTACTGGTTTTTATTAGAAATGGTTCGCTGCTCTGCCTGCCACCATGCTCATTCTGCTGTTTTTTTTGCCGTTAGGGGAAATGTGCATGGCCTGCCTGGCCAATATCTGTTTCATTTGCTTAGATGAGCAATCCTTGCAGAGGGGCTGCTGTAAGCGTTTGAACTCCAAAAGCCCCTAACAGTTCCAGCAATCTTCTATTGTCACTGAGAATGGAAAACTTGAGATGTACGTGACCCAAAGTGTCAATGGTCATAAATGTATTGGGACAGTTCAGAGCCACTGCTTCCATCAGACACAATTTCCACTGTTGCTGTTATCCTTGGTTTTGAATCAAATCTATTTCTGTTTAAGCTTTTTTTCCTTTGCAATCAAGCCGTTTCCTGATTAGGGAGTGTTAAGTCTACAGTCCTAAAGGTTATTTTTATTGTAGCAAGGTGTAAATGCATTTAGATTGGTGATACTTCAGAGTAAACATGTTTTGATGAGACTGCAAGCCATCATGCTGAATTTAATATTTTCGTTTGGCAACTGTCTATAAAGTCATAAATATCTCCTGAGGGATGTGGTAGAAGATAGAAACTAGCAATCCTACAAAGTAATATGATTCTGCGATAGAAGAGGACCAGAGCACGGTTATGGTCCAGGTAATGAAACTATTGCATGTTCAATATTTAGTGGGTGTGCAAAGATATGTGCACATTAGACCAGGAGAAAGCTAGAATATAATCATTCCTGACAAAGGAATGCATAACCCCGGTCTTTTAAGCTGAAGAAAATCTGAGGAATATTATCAGGACAAAAATTTTACACAATTGCTCAGTGTGAAGGAGCCAAGAATAAATGGAGCATTGACCACTATGAAAAATAGTACAGGTTTTTTTGTGTGTCCTTTTTTAAAAAATGAAGATACTATTGGATGTCCAAAATGAGACTAAGAAAGTTCTGCTGTTTAATTCGGGAGGCCTAGGCTTAATTGGCACACACAAGGGGTTGTATAAAACACACACACACACACACACACACACACACACACACACACACACACAAACCAAGAGGTTGTATCAAGAATGACTATGGGCACTTTTTACCCTCTTTTCTGTGCTCCAGTGAGCACTCTTTGAGTGGTTGGGAGAACTCAGCCCTAAGCAGCGAGGGTACATGTCAACCTTCCCCAACCCAGTGCCCTCTAGATGTTTTAGACTACAAATGCCAACAGCACTAGTATCATGCAGCATTGTTTGACAGAGTGCTCTGTTCTGTGTATTGAGGAACATGTTTTGGACATGCAACATTCTGCTTATTTTGCTTGTAGGGTTTTGTGTTGTTGTTTTTTTTAAACTGATGAATCTGGCAATTTTCTAAGACAATATTTTATGAAGATTTGTTAACTTTGTCAGCAAAGGGTTTTGTGGAAGCATTGTGGCATAATCTGTCATGAACTACAGCCCACTTCATCAAATGCATAGTGTGATCCTCTTTGTGTTCACCTTTCACAGTAGCAATGGTTGGCGATAACAGAATCATCTTGGGATTGCTGTGTAAATTTTATGCATCTGTACTGAGACAGTAGAACAAGGTCTCTATTTAGACACAAGTGACTAGAACTGAAAATTTCCATAAATTGCCATCTCACCCTGGATGTTCCCCTTAAAAGCTGCTTAATTCCAGGATGGCCACATTAAGCTCAGTACAGTGGTACCTCGGTTTAAGAACAGTCCTGTTTAAGAACGATTCATTTTATGAACTCCGCAAAACCGGAAATAGTGTCCCGGTTTGAGAACTTTACCTCGGTCTAAGAACAGAATCAGAAGGGTGGAAGGCCTCATTAGGGAAAGCGCACCTCGGTTTAAGAATAGTTTTGGTTTAAGAACGGACGTCCGGAATGGATTAAGTTTGTAAACTGAGGTACCACTGTAACTGAGTGGCCCAGTAGGCTGAAAAGTTATCCTACTGATTCCTGAATGATTGCCGTTTCTGGTGTCAGATCTGTGTACAATTATTTAACCAGGCCAGTCCCTAAGCAAAGGAATAATTTTTTTAATTTGTCAATTTGGGTACAAATAAATAAGGCAGGCTTGCACAAGTTGTGACTCAGCAAGCCAAATGCTTGATAATCTGCTTTTCCTCCCCCCCCCCCACTTTTTCTTTTACTGCCTGCCAGGGGAGTTGTCAAGCAACCATCTGGCTGGCCGCAGGACACAGCCAGTGGGCTGCATTTGGCTGCATTTGGCTACCTCTTTTAAATGTAGGTGCCTGAAAAGACATCTGATGCTTGAGTCTGGCTTTGTTAGAAAATAAAATGTTTTAAGGCTTGCTTTTGGACGGTGAGTGGCCTTTTCTCATTGACAAATGCTGGTAAACTCTATTTGAGGATTTGGACTCACTCCGCATAGGACAGGTGGGATGTGCTGGAACCGCCTTGATTGGGGTGCTGCTCCTGTGCTCAAGGAATTTCAGCTTGCAATATTAAGCCAGAAGCTTCCTCTATTTCAGCAGCCCCAGTTCTTTTCCTCCCCTGTTTCCATAACAACGTGTCTGTAATGGAGCACATAAATGCATTCTGAGGTTTTCTGACAGCAGTGCCCTTCCATCGTTAGCTTGTAAATCCTAAATTCTCACAGCAGAACCTGGGGAGTCTGTAACACAGAAGGGGTTTCTTTAATGGTAACTGTCGGTCCAGCCCAGAGCTAGGCACTGGCATTCTCAAGGCCAGGCTCTGAGGGGAAGTGACTCGTACACAGCACTATCCAAATTTCATGTGCAGCAGCCCTAGCTGGAAAGGAAAGAAGGATGGCTCTTGTGCACTCATTCTTCCATCTCTACATTTTCCTTTGTGCCTCTGCACAATTTCTCTCTATTATTCACGTCAACAGAGTTAGCTTGAGGGGTGAACGGCTGACTCATGTGGACTTGGCTGCTTCCACGGTGAGACCCCTCTGATTCAGACAGGGGAAACAAGACACATGTTTCAGATGATGTTGGTCCTGTTCGGAGATTCATGTAAGTTTGAGTACAGTGTGTCAGATGATGTTTACATGCTTATTCTGCGTCAATATTATTTAGAGGACAAAAGCCATCGTAGGATGCTGAGATGTGTGTTTAATTGTAGAAAGTAAGTGATTTGGGAGCAAAGTGGGTGAGCAGTGGATCCCCAAACTTGCCAAGTAAGGGGGCATATGGCAGGTGCAGCTGGATGGGCACTTGCTAAGTGCTCTTTGCTATAGAGCTGTTAAACGTATGGATTATTTATGCCTTTCCCCCCTCCCTTGCATCTGGCCACTCTCCTTCATCAGGCAGTTGCAATGATTTCAATGATTTGTTTAGGTAACATATGGGTGCCTGTTCTGCTAAACCAGAGGTTTTCAACCTTTTTCAGTCCACGGCTCCCTTGACCAACTCCTCACACTGCCCCATAGAGGCCTGGGACTACAGCAAGGGTTGGTGGACTGGCTGGCTGGACTCCCTCGCCTGCTTGCTGGCTTACTCCAAGGCTACCTCAGCTCCTGGCAACCAGCACCTTCTGACCATCCCCAGAGACACCATTCACCTGCAGAGCTTGTAGCCAGGGCTATTGCAACAAACAGCTGTGCAAGCCTTTGGGAGGCAGAGATGCGATAGGGCATCAGAGGAGGGAGGGAAAGAAACAGGGACAGAGACCAGAGTTGCCTGTGGCACCCCTGACCACCATTCAAGGCACGCCAGGGTGCCATGGTACACTGGTTGAAAACCACTGTGCTAAACCATCACCTCCCCCTCTCCTCCTGAAGCTCCTGGATGGTGTGTCTTAATCTCTTTAGCAGATAGGAATGGCTCCATTCTCCAAATGCCTCACTAGGGCAAGGGTTGCCCAGTCTTCTAGGCCAGCCATGCTTCGCAGGCACAGCAGTGCAGAGCAGTGGGAGATCCCAAGAGCCCAACCGTTTTATTTTCTCCAGACTCCGCAAACAATTTATTTGAAATTTTCAAATGAAATTTATAAGTGCAAACAACTTATGTTAGAGTGGAATAATGGGTTTTCTTTGGTCCTGGGCAGTGGGGATCCATTCTCCTTACCCTGATCCTCAGATCCCTACCACCACAAAAAATGTGTGCTGAAAATTAAGATTTGTGCTTAGGAAGGCCCTGTTTAAAGACATCTTAACTGGAGTTAAGTTTTAAGGACAGGGCAATGTAATGTTACTTGACTTTCTGCCTTTTGCATTTTATTTTCGAAAGTGACAACATTATCATCTTGACATACTAGGGTGGGTGGGTGGGGGTTATACACATGTGCTTGAATGCATTGTTAAAAATAGCCATCCTTTAAAACACACACACACACACACACACACACACACACACACACAACTCCTCCAGTTTCCTTAAACACAGATTGAGACTTCCTGTATGATGCATATGCACACATACAAAAGTTGCCTTCTTCACAGAATCAAATCGAGTTGAGCAACATTACATTTCTTTCTCGACCAATGGTTCTGATTTTGTGCGAATAGCTTACCAACTTGAAATGGATTTGCAACATTTTGGCACTGATACTGTGCTTAATCCTCTTGGAATTGTAACTGGTTTAGAAGACGTCAGGAGGGGTCCCTGATTTCTGCCTCCACCCGTGCCTTGCTCTGGGGAGATGTTGTGCATGGGTCGGAATATTGCACCACCACAACTTGTAATATTGCTCTGTTTGGTGAAATCTCTTTCAGAGAAGACCACTGTTCCATGCAGTGGCATCCTCAATGTCTTGAACAATAATGTGAACACTATGTTACAATTTTCATAGAGAGAGAAGCCTCACAATTAAATGTGCAGTATACATTGTTTCAAAGCCTGTACTGTAGTCAAGGTGAATCCCTAGGAGATTGCTATGCTGACATAGCAGAGTCAGCAGCACACAGGTCTTGCTTTGAGCAGAGCAGCCCATAGACCCTCAATCTCAGATTCCCAGAGCAGGCATTACTCCTCCTGCTTCCCAGCATCCCTTGAGGGTCATTAGGACCAGAGCAGAGAGACACACCCTTTCCTGCTATCCAATGAACTATCAAGGGCAGTACAATTCACTCTTGCCAGAAGCCCAAACTGACCGCTTGCAGAGGGCTTTTGAAATCAGGGTTTGGCCTGTATGTAATTAGCCTAAGTGCTACAGGTTGTCCGCCCTGGTATAGTGCTGCCATTAAGGGTGCAACTAATTGTTACCAAACAAAAAACCTGGAGCTGCTAAAAGGAGAATAATTTCCATATATGGTTTTCCTTTCCCAGTGGCTTCCTGTGGGTTCTGGCACTCAGACACTGAGGGAAGATTTTGTGAAAAGGAGGAGGACTTGGCATGGTGGGGATGGCACTGTCTGCAGTACCCCTCTCTCTTTTCATTGGCTGATTCTGCACCCTGAGCCTACAAACATGCTTATTATGGTCCTGCAGCTAAGGAGGCCTCTTAAGGCCAAGCTGCCCTCATCTCCAGACTGCAGAGCAAGCATTACTGTGACATGGCTGCAAAATCAGGGCATAACAGACTTATTTTTTTATTTATTTTTTGTCCCACCTTCCTCCCAGTGCAGGACCCAAGCTGGCTCACAACATCGATTAGGACAGTTGCAGCTATAAAAACAGACCATCAATAAAAATATTTTTTTTAAAAAAAACAATTAAATAAGTAACCCTATTGAAAATTACTTAAAACCAATTTAAAGTGCAAACACACAAAGTGCAACACCCACCCTCAGAAGGACCTGTCACAACAGACAGTGGCCAGAGGCCTGCTAGAACAAGGAAGTCTTTGCCTGCCAGCAAAAGGAAAGCAGAGAGGGAGTCAGGCAAAGCTCCCATGGAAGGGCATTCTACAGTATGGTAGCAGACACCAAGAAGGCCTTCTCTCATATCCTCAGCAAATGTGCCTGTGAAGGTGGTGGGACTGAGAGTAGCATCTCCCCAGAAGATGTCAAAGCCTGGACAGGCTCATATAGGGGGTTTGGTCCTTCAGGCAGCCTGGACCCAAGCCATATAGGGCTTTGGAGGTGGAATAGGAAAACTCCTTCACCCCTGAAAAGCAGACTGGTCTCTGTGTTAGGGAATCATCCTGCCAGAAACAAGTAGAAAGTTTCTAGAAGGCTCCAGAGTTTTTCCTTTATATATGGGAGTGGCACTCTCGAGCTTAATTAGCATCAGCTGGAAGTGCAAATAAGAAGAAGACATCTATCCAAAGAGTATTGCCTGTAAAATCTGCTGAAGGACTGTTCCTGTAATTTACGACGTGTAGGAAATGAAAGACTTTTGTTTGATAGTGTACAGTTAATTGCTGTTTATGTTAACAGTCGAAAATATATTTGCTACTGTAATGCTTGTACCCGGTATGGGAATAAAATCTCTTGAACGAGACTTCACAGAGTTTGTGTGAGTCATCTTTAGAAAAACTTCGTCATTGTCCACTGCTTCTGCGCAAGAGAGAGAAAGATGATAAACTCTGCTAAACAGTTTTAAAGAGGTTTTACCTAACCACCAGTATCTGCGCAGTGAAAGTGTGTGGATGGTAATCTCTAATACTCTGCTGCCTTGTATGGATGGAGGCAAGAATGCAGGCTTCCACAATTAAAAGTAGAAGCAGCAGCCAGGAAATATATTTTCTTTTGGGAAGCTACATTATCAAATCTGCCATTAGTTCTCTGATGCAAATTAAAGAAGAAAAGGCAAGGCACCAATTTTATTTTTTAAACAAATTCAGAAAGAGCTTAATAGGGAAATATATCCCTATTAAATGCTTAAAGGATTATGTGGAGGTGAATGTGGGAGTGGGAGGGACTGCAAGAATAATAGTATACAGTGGAAAATAATTACCCACTCCATTTGCAGACAGTTTTTAATGGAGAAATATTAGGGGCTTAAGCTACAGTTTCCCCCCCCCCCAAGGCCGCCATCTTGGCAAAGTAGCCCTCACTATGATAAACTAGCTGGGTTTGGTGTGATTATGACCCTGCAGTGAATTGCCCCCTTTCTGTACCAGCACAGTCAGGAGGGGCAAAGGTAAAGGTAAAGGGACCCCTGACCATTAGGTCCAGTCGTGACCGACTCTGGGGTTGTGCGCTCATCTCGCATTATTGGCCGAGGGAGCCGGCGTATAGCTTCCAGGTCATGTGGCCAGCATGACAAAGCCGCTTCTGGCAAACCAGAGCAGCACGTGGAAACGCCGTTTACCTTCCCGCTGTAGCGGTACCTATTTATCTACTTGCATTTTGACGTGCTTTCGAACTGCTAGGTTGGCAGGAGCTGGGAACCAGCAACAGGAGCTCACCCCGCCACAGGGATTCGAACCGCCGACCTTCTGATCAGCAAGCCCTAGGCTCAGTGGTTTAACCACAGCGCCACCTGGGTCCCCAGGTGGTTTAACCAGTGAATTGCCCCCTTTTTGTACCAGCACAGTCAGGAGGAGAGCTGCAGGCAATGAGAAGGGTGCCTTTGGAGGCTGCCTGGCTAAGGCTGTGCTTGTACCCAGTCTGTCTGTGGGAGATGAGGTTGCCGTATCACATGCAAACAGGTTTGCTGCTTTGAGCTGCTCTTGGCTCCTGTCTTGCTGTGGAATAAAATAAGCACATAGGGTTGGCTGGTGGGGGGACGGGGACAGACGTACCTTTTCCTCAGCTGCATTTGTTGTGCTTCCTTAAAGATGGGGACCTTATGACATTGATCTGTGCTTCTATAACCTCCAAAATGGACTGCTGCATAGTAGTGTAGAGGAGGGTGCAGCGAGTGCAGAGGGTTGTCACTTAGAGTCTTCTAATGACTGGGGTGAAAGGTGTGAGCATGTCCATTCCAAATTGGCTTCTGGGCTTTAAGGCCCCTTCGGGCCCAGGACCCATACAAGCCTCAGGGACCTTGGAAATACTACACAAGAGGCAGCAGAACTCTTTAAGTCCTCACATCCTCTGCAGCGAGCCACTGTGAGAGGGAGGGAAGGAAACACCTCCAACCTACCTCCTTGCTTTCCGATGGGGAGGGCTTGGGATAGATGGTGGGGAGGAAAGCCAGGAGGCCTTTTCCAGCCTAGATTCTGATCCCAGAGGGACAAGGGTTGGTTATGGGGGCTTAGCAGCTCAACTTTGCTTTTGAACAGGCATTTAACAACTGCCAAAGCTTGTTTCTGAGGTCAGGCCCAGGAGAACTTTGCTGGCATCACTACAGCTTCTCTGCTTGCTGTAGCAACTGCTCCCTCTGTGGAGTACTAGGCACGAAAGCCTTGCCAGGTCTGTACCAGGAGCATCTACCTCACCCCATTTGTAAAGAGCATAAAGGGCTTCCTAAGAACCTGCAACTCTGAAACGATTCAAGTAACATTTGTGCTCCTGTCGGTGGGTCTCCCCTCTTTTGTATCGTTTCAGCTCACATATGCAGAAAACCTTTGAAGAATCCTCTGCCATTGGGGGATACTTGGTGTGGACACTTTGCGAGCCTTTGTGCCGAATGTTTTGTGTCTGTCTCTGTGCCTGCTTCAGTGCTACAGTACCTGACACACACACAAACACACACACAATCTTTCCCCGTGTTTCTGAATATATTTACACCTATAATATCACCATGCTTATTTGCTATTTCCATGGAAACCTGAGTAGGAACTTCAAGTGACTGCATTCAATTACAGTGGTTAGACAAAAGTGTGTTCCCTCGTCTATTGTCAGGCCATTTTCTGGCAGAGCTGATCCAAGCTAAGTGCTGATATAATGACTGATTGATTTTTATATGCATCACCTTATTTCACTAGTTCAGGGCTGGTTACCATCTGAAAAGATAACCATGTAAGACATACAAAGTGCAATGCTCAAGCTATTAACACTGTTCTGAAATAGTCAATATGCAAGCTTGCAGCTGGAGCCCTTCTGGCTGGCTGCTTCATCCCTCTCCCCTCCAAGTTCACAGCCGCCTTTGCAGATGGGGACTAACTTCCCCAAACCATTCTTTTCTCCTGCTTTGCCTTTGCTGATTTTACCTCATCTAATACTCTGTGAATCATCTTGATTTTCCCTCTGAGCTGAATTCCTTTTTCTGCTCCACACAGAGAAGATTTCAGGGGGGTGGGGGGAGCCTGGCTGCCAGAGAAACCCAGTGGTTGATGATGATGGAAAGTAGAGAAGCCCTGGACTGCTCTGTAATGCCAGAGATGTAAGATGAAGTCATTGTGCTCTCAGGGTGTAGGGGTGGAATGCGACACTGTGACAAAATCACAAAAGTGGGGGGAATAAGTATTACAACAGGGAACTTTGCTATTGTGGCTCAGAGTCCTTCAGTTTTGAAAAGAGGCAAGTGAGAGTGAGGCTTTATTCTGTCAAACCCTGGATTCCATTCAGAATCACAAATGCTGGTCATCTGGCTGGAATTTCCTCTCTTCCCTCCAGCATGATGCTGCTTCAGAGTCTGATTCAATCATAGAGCCACTAATGAAGAGCATCATTCACAAATGGCCTTAATCTGCAGGGGCATTTGCAGTGGAGAGGACATGACTCAAAGGGAGGGTGTTGTGTGTAAGGTAAGAGCTCTTGAATTAGTCCTAGGAGTAGTATGTGAAATTCTAAAGCATGAACAAGCATGACCTTGGATGCTTATCCATCTTATAATGATTTGCTTCCTTTATCTTGTGATTTCTCCAGAACCAAGGCTACTCTGCACATGGTTTGTTTCCTCTCTTGAAGGCCTTGACGTATGAACCAGGCCAGTGTTATTCCCTGCAGGATTTTCTGCAAATTTTCTCGGTTTGTTGTATTAAAGTTCTTGGAAGATACTGTTACAAGAATTTAGCCTTGTACAGTATAAGCATTTGACTTGTTCATAACATGAATGTTCTGCATTACTCAACTCTGAATATCTTTCCATATATTAAAAGCCTCCAAGGCACATTGATCTCTCTTTGTAACTGGCATCACCTTGGGTGCCTTGTGATCTGAGGTGCTCCCAAGAAAGACCCATCCAGATGGCAGGTTTTGGAAATAGAGCCATTGTTTGGATTGACAACAGCTTGTAGAATTTATGTACTTTCTCCCTCTAATGGCCTTGTAAATTGTCACTGGCTTGCTGTGTTGCTGTTATTATTATTATTGTTGTTGTTGTTGTTGTTGTTGTTGTTATTATATCAAGTAATACCTGGAAAGGGCTAAGGAAATCCAGGCTGCCCACACCCAGGCTTTTCTGGTTCAAAACAGCACTACTTGCAGATCTGCTTGTACATATATAAATTTTGAAAACTATTTCTTGTGGAATCCAGGCAAAGTTAAGTAACTTTAAATCCCATCAAGTATGTGCTTAATCCCCTCAATGAAATAAATGAGATTAGAAGTACCTAGCCTCTGCTGGATTGAGTCCAGTGGTCTTGGGCTCTACTTTCCACAAACAGCTTTTCTATTAGGAATTAGTGCCTGAATCTGCTAGTTTCCCTTTCCCGTTCCCAGCCCCCCTTCCTTCTGTAATGTCTATTAGGCTGTAAGTCCATGGTCTTAGCTTTGTACAGCACCTAGGATAATTTACGTGATTTCTAAACAATAAATACAAGTGGAAGGAGGGTTTTTGTTCTTTTGATCTGCTGTGCTTGGCAAGAGGAGTACAAGTTTCCTGCGGACACAAATGTAGAAGTGACCATCTGGCACCTGATGAAATGCTTGGCCTTGAACGGTCACAAATGCTGCTTGTGCGGTGGGCTCCCTCCTCTCTGGAAATGACGACTTCAAATATGTACTTTTGAAGCTTCATTTTTGAGTGGAGTTCAAAGTTATGTCTTCACTAAATAGGGAACAGGGTACCTTGGACAGCTCCATGCGAAATCATCCTAGCAGCATGATGGCTATTAAAAATGTATGTTGTTAAATGATGTCTTGGGCTTGCTTGACAGGTGATGAAGTTCTCTAAACAGAAAGCGTTTCTCCTCTTCAGGGAAGCAGCACATAAATTTGCCTATGTGGCACCGATGAGACTGAAGGAGAAGGGTTGTAACTCTGTGGCCAAGTGGATGGTTTGCATGCAGGAGGGAGGTTGTGGGAGTGTGGACATGAGTTTGGAAAACTGTTTTTCCATTTTACAACTGGCGCTGTGAAAGCCTTATGTGTTTGTTTGGTTCCTCTACCAGAACAAGAGAGAAAGAGATCTGCTGTTTCCAAGTTTAAATTAGCCAGTGTTTACAAAGCCTGGCACTCTCCTGGCATTTTGGACCTCAACTCCCATCAGCTCCAGACACCACAGCCATGTTGGGTGGAGCTGATGGAAGCTTTACTCCAACAATAGCAGTAGACTACTGAAGGCTGGTACAAGCTAACACTTCTTTAAAAGAAAATCCATCTTTGGGGCAGCTTGGGTGAGAAGCACCTTAAGACTTTATTCACTGAGAAGGCTATGGCTGTTGAGGTTCCTGTGTAATTTTGTGTGCGATTCTCTTGCTGATGCTTCTGTCCTTTCCCACAGAGTCGGATGGCTGAGAGCCTTCGCCTTTTTGACTCCATTTGCAACAACAACTGGTTTATCAACACCTCCCTCATCCTCTTCCTGAACAAGAAGGATCTGCTGGCCGAAAAAATTCGCCGCATCCCTCTGACAGTCTGCTTTCCGGAGTACAAAGGCCAAAACACTTACGAGGAGGCAGCTGTCTACATCCAGCGTCAGTTTGAGGACTTGAATCGCAACAAGGAGACCAAGGAGATATATTCACATTTCACTTGCGCCACTGACACCAGTAATATCCAGTTTGTGTTTGATGCGGTGACAGACGTCATCATTCAGAACAACCTCAAGTATATTGGTCTTTGCTGAGGATCTGTGCAGATGAATCTGGTTTCTTAAGGTGATGTGAAACAGGCAAGCCACAGCTGCTTGCCACAGTGGAAACAATGGCGCAGTGCTTGGAAGACCCAGTCATAGAAGGGAGAAATCTGATGTATGTTCACAGATCCCTTCAACTGCCCACACACCTTTTTGCAAAAACAATGTCTTGGAGTGTGCAAACCTCCCACCAAATGGCGATGTTCTGAACTGTATGGAAGTGTTTTCACTACTATCACATCATCCACTGGCTCATTCTGTCTGTTTCATTCCCACCCACCCCCCAACGAGATAGCAGAGCTTTCCATGTTCTATGTATAATGAGACAGATTGTTGTCCTTATTGTCCTAGAAACCATCATACTGTTGGAATGATGCAGAGCTGGTGAGTTGGGGAGAGGGCTGTGTTGCAACTCCCAACCCCCAAGAGGAAAGAGACCAGAGGCTAGAGAACAGGCATATCTGAGGAAAGGGTTCCTTTAACCTACAGTCTGGTACTTGACCTGTAGATCATGTACACATGGATCAAGCGTGCACAGGCACCTAACTTGCAGCAAGTACAAAGTACATACTAGATACACACATTGTCTTTGCATCATGGATAATCTATCTGTGGAAGGAACTGGTAGTGCAGAATCATCCCTGTGAGTCCCTGCCACCCTGACCAGTATAGCCCCTTCTGCTGTTCACAACTTCAACATGTGTGCAAAAAATAAGAAATGAATGGAAATGTTAAGTAATGACAAGGCCAAATTGTGGTCAGTGTTTCTTCTACCAGTGAGGAGTTTTATACATCAAAAGTCTTCTTTTACATCTTTTTTTGCCAAATCTTTGTGCTCTTTCACAAAAACTCTAAAAGTTGAATTAAGTGGTTGAGTGTTGTTGGTTTTTTTTAAAAATACAGATATATGAAGGTATACATTTTTTAAAAAAATTATTGTTTTGTGTCTGGATTTTGAGTGTGCCAACGGACAATCCTGTTCCATTGCTCCAAGGAAATTCTGACAAGTATGGCAACATTTGCAGCAGCCTTTCTAAACACAGGAGCCAATGAAACTGTGTACAATATAGCCTTTTAAGTCGTTTTGTTTTGTTTTGGGAGGGGGTGTTTATTTTTTAAAAATGTGCTGTAATTATTAGGTGAACAGATGAGTGATATGAACAATACTTAAATGTCTTGATATTTAAATTTACAAAACTTAGTGGAATTTAAGGAATGGAAGTGATGCATTCCTTGGCTCCCTTTCATCCTGTATGCCAATAATACTGGATGGCATATTACTCTAGCAAATTTACAGCTAAGTTTGAATGCCTGAGAAGCTGTGTGTGAATTTACTGGATAATCTCACATGGATCCTGGGGCCAGTGCCCAGGCAGTTCCTTCTTCTCCCCCTTGTCCCTTGCAAAAGACTTCTTACAGACTTCAGTGTAAGCTAAGTGTGTAAATATACATTCAAGAATCGTAAAGCACATAAATGCACACACATACACACACTTGCTGTTACACTTACACTCACATACACACATACACACATACACACATACACATACACACACAATCTCCTTCTGCCTCCCTCCGTTCCCCAGTTGTATGAAGATTAGTGAGAATTCTCAGCCAAGGGCTCTAAGAAAAACCTAAAGAGAAAACAGTGAATGATAACAAAAGTTACAGGCTGTCCACTTTTAAGAAAATAAATCTGAATGATCTTAACTGATCTATGGTGTGTGTATGTAATGTTTGTAGATCTTGTGATTCTAGATTCCACACAGCTGGGTTCTTGCGTCATTTGCTGCAAGTATGCGTTCTTCTGACATTAAAAACCTGTTTAGTTCTTATTGTTTACGAGATGCGATAAAGCCAGTACAGCTACTGAATAGGAAATGGGGGACAATTCTGTTCAGAAAAGCTGAAACAGCTAGAGGTTAAAGCAGGGGTCCCCAGACTTACCGCGCAGCGGGCCGGTGCCCGCCGCGCCGGCCGCGCGGCGGGCTGGAGGGTAGGGGAGTGCGCGCGCAGCGGGCCGGAGGGCGGGGGAGTGCGCGCCCGTGCGCATGCGCACACGGTCGGGGAAAAATCGCCGAAAATCGCTTGTGCGCATGCGTATGGGCCTCCCCCGACCCGGAAGTGCATCGGAAATGACCTCTTCTGGGTCGGGAGAGGCCCATACGCATGCGCACAAAGGATTTTCGGCGATTTTTTGCCGATTTTTAAGATCGTCGCTGCGCCGCACGCCGTAAGACCGGGCGGCGGCAGCGGGCGGCAGGGGTCGTCGTGGGCCGGATTGGGAGGCCAATTGGGCCGCATCCGGCCCGGGGGCCGTAGTTTGGGGACCCCTGGGTTAAAGGGTGTGAATAGTACTTTTGGGCAGAAGGGGATTCTCCTGCCGCTTAGCCTCAAGAGAAGGGGCACTTCTCATGAACACCTATTGCTACAACCATCTTTAAAGGAAGAGTGACATTTCTCATGATTGCTGGTGCCAGTGGGAGCCAATGCTTGTGAATCCTGTTGAATGTAAGGGACCAATTGCTGAGTAGGTATCAATTTGAGGAGAGTAGCAATACGACAAAATGAGCTATGATGCTTTGGAAGAGGTGTCCTTTTACTCTGAAGTAAAAGGCTTCAGAGGTGAGTGGAAGTGCCTTTGTCTGCTCTCTTATCCTGGAACTGCAATCTATGGATTTTTGTCATTATTTTAAAATGAAGCGCTGAGCTTGTACCTACATGCCCCTTGATAAATTTGGGCGGTGGGGGGGGGGGGGAGAGGACAGGAGCAGAAAAGAGGAGAGAGAAAGAGCACTTGAAACAGGATTGTGAAATAGCCAAGTTCAGTTTCTACTAAAGGAAATTAGCAGACAAGTTCTAGCTGAATTCATGATGTTTGTTTTCAATAAAAGGAGACTACCAGTGGATGTCAGCAGTAACTGCCGGGAAGGAAAAGATCAGTCCAAACCACATCTCTAATAAGAGTAGAAGCTCTGGCACAATTTGTTATAGGAAGAAGACTTTATAATGTTGCTCTTCAGTGGTGGCTTAGAGCAGAAGACCATGGCAGATTATCCTGGGAGGCAGCAAGGGTTCTCCCCACGCCGCCCCCGGTACAAATATCAGTAGCAGATGGATGAGAACTTGCTGATCTGCCTGAATCCTAATGCTTTATTATTGAATCACCTTTCATGGGCAAAAGCTTCCTTCCTGAGATGTGTGAAGTAGATAGTGAATGAAGAATCTACGGAGAAGGGCTATTGCTGCTTGAAGCTCATGCCAAAATGAACCACGTAGGAGTAGGGATTGATTGAAACCACTGAGGTGAGTACTGTTATAAAGGACTGTATATTTGGCCTCTAAGGTTACAGCACTTTGGCAGGTGGGTATTCTTTGAGCCATGTTAAAAATCTCAGACACTCCAAAGCCAATTTTCAAGCACACCAGGAGATAATTTAAACCATGGAATGATGTTTAAAATGCTGTGGTAGACAAATTGGGAGTGAATCCGACCTTTTTGCAACAGGGAATATCTCCAGTCCTGCATCTTTGGGAAAGTTCAGGCAAGACTGGATGATGGAAACCATAGCCATGTCCAACCCACTTACCATAATTAAGGATGAGTTTTATTGAAGGCATCAGGAGTATGCTTAAGAGAGACTGTAGCACTGCTTTCATACACAGATGAAGCAGCACAGCTTCATGTAGCAATTTCTCATTTATTACATCCTTCCTTTCTGCCTCAGTTACAGGCACAAACGGTCACTTGTGTCATAAATCAATAAAGACAATTATCCTCTCTATTTCCAAAGCTCAATAGCAAATGCAGATCCTCATGCAGCCAAAATGGCACCATGGAGCATAAGACTCTCAGGGTCATGAGTGTGAGCCCCACATTGGGTGAAATATTTCTGCATTGTAGCGGGTTGGACTAGACGATTCTCGTGGTCCCTTCCAACTCTACAATTCCGTGATTCAAGACACATGTGAGGAGGCAACAGCAAGCTGGGTGGGGGTACCCCAACCAAGCTTTACAAAAAGTGCAAAAAGAATTTTGGGAAATCCCCTACGCAACTCAATGAGGAGGACTGAACATGGTGGCTGGCTGGCTGGCTGGCTGGAAGAGTGGACAGCAGCACTCCAGACAGCAACATTTTGTTGCAGGATCCCCCCTTTTTTTAAAAAAAAGAGAGACAGTAGAGAGTATAATACTGGTATATATCAGCCAATCAAATATCCAGCGTCACAGGGCTGAGGAACATGGCAGCACATTCAAACATCTAGGCTTGGCAACAGAGCAAACCCCAATGTGTATTCCCAACAGCAACCAAACTTCAGACAGTCTTGAGATGCACACCAAGGCCTCAAGTCATTGGAGCTGGTCCTTTAGGTATTACTGTCCCTACCCTGTTTAGTACAAGGCAGATAAATTCAGCACTTGTGGTTTGCATTTCATATTCTCTAGCAATCTTATATCAATGAATCCAATGAAAACACTGCTAGGTGTTAATCTTATACAATGTGCCTCCTCTTGTTAACAAGCTGCTCAGCATTACCGTTGTTTTAAATAAGCCCTTTAGCCCCTTGAAACTTAAAGCTTAACTCTGGATGTGGCTGTGCAAGGTAAGGGGTAATGCCAGTGTGACACAGGAAATGAACAACTGGGGCTGGGGGATTGTGTATCTTTATGAACAGGAGGAGGGGAACTAACCCTCTTTGTGACATGCAGATAGCCTGCAACTTATGCAGGAGTTATGTCCTGGGGATCTCGCCTAAAGCCAAAATCACATATAGTTAAAACACATTGGGTTAAACAGAGAGCGGGATCACAGAAGTCTTTTTTTCTCGGACATCCCTCCTCCTCCTGCCCCCCCCTTTTGCCATGTGTATAAAGCTGAATGTGCACAAGTTAAATGTGCATAAGTTGTGGGCTTACTGTATAAACAAATGCTTGACTTTATACCTGGTTCCTTTTTGCATATGGATAATCATAAAACCTCTATTGAGCCATCTGCAATGCCTGGAGGCAGTCAGGTTGGGCATCCATAGTAGTGACCAGAAGAGGAATGACTGCTGGGATGAGCGCAGAGAGAAGAAACACAATGGTGCATCTGCAGCAGCACAACCAGATGCTACCCCAGCTGCAGCAAAACATGTATCTCTCATATTGGTCTCTACAGCCATAGCAGGCGCTGCAACCTTCCAACAGTTTGACTTCACCCCCCAAAGGTGCACTCCTCCATTGTCTCCCGAGACTTAGACGAATGCCAACAACAACTCAGAACAAAGCACCATTCTGAAAGGCACGGTCTCTACTGGCTATGTCACCATCAGCCACTGACATTAGCAAAGGGTTAGGACCCCCCTGCCTGGGGTCTGCACACACAACTCTGCTAATAACCCTGAGCTTTTATTCAGTTTGGGATGTGCAAATACTTTTCCACTGCACTGACAATCTCTTGGTAGGAGGGGCAAGTCTCTCACTCACACACACACACCACACAGAGCTGGTAAACATCTTTGATACTTTTTCTGTCTTTAATTCAGGCTTGTAATTAGTCACTTGCCTGGTTGCCGGTAGCAAGAAAAAATTTCCCCCTATGCGACAGAGTAGGGAAGCTATTGCCAGTCAGAAGAGGGAGGTGGGCTTGCTTTCATTTTGTAGCTCACTGAGTGTTCACTAGCAACAAGGAACCAGATCACATGCTGAATGAACTAGAAGTGTGAATCATTCTTTATGCAGAAGCTTAGAAGAGCAATGTGTGATGTTCTGGCACCACCAAGAGACAACTGAACTTTACTACTAAATTAGATGCATTTCTTACATAGTGCCGTTAGTCTCTACCTGACTCTTTACACAGTGGCAAAAGCAAAAAGCCTTCCCTGCCCTGAAGAACATCTGACCTATATTGAAATCCCACTGCAGGGCTGGGAGGGACTTGGGAAACATGAGAGGGAGGGAGGGAGGATGAAGTAACAAGTGATAATATGGACAGGCAGCAATAAACAAATAAAATGGATCACAGACAATAGGGCTGCTGGTTTTTTTTTTAAATCTGTTACTGTATAGCCTTACATAGTACTTATACAACAAACTTGTAAACATAAGCCAGTATTATACAGTTGAGAGGCTAAAGCTGAGCACTTTGTCTAAAGACCACAGTGTGGACCTGATAATTCTAGTTGATCTCATCTTAAGTTACATACTACATCGGCTCAGCAAAGGCAAGGATGGTTCCTTTCACTCAAAGAATTTTAAGAAAAAGAAACAGAAGCAAAATGGTTTCTAACCTGAAGTTCATTGCACACTCAAAATGTTCTCCAGCACCACCAAATCACAAAACCACAGGCCCATAGAGTATTTCTAAGCTACACATACATAGAACACTTTGAATGGCAAGGCTTTTGTCAAATTATCATGGGACAGCTGAAAATAAGACCCAGGCCCCCAGGCCCCCTCACAGAACCAAGATTCCCCAGAGAAAAGGAAATTGCCACTAAATGAGTTGAAGTAGCCTGCTCAATAGCTGTGGGAGGAGAAGTGACCCAGTTTGCCACCCTCTCCCCCAAACCTTCCTTCAGACCATGGGGGGAATCCAAGAAAAGGTAGGGGGAAGCTGCCCCCCTAAATCAAGTAAATAAATAAAAATAACTAACAGCTCAGTTCTGTCCCCCTAACATAAAGCCTGCTTCCCAACATAAATCCTGGTTATGCTTCAGGCATTCTCAATCCACGCCACATAGCATGCGGGCCACATACACAGCCCACGGCTACAGAATAGTTAGCTCCAGTTGAGTCAAGCAAGAAAGCCAGGTCACAAGACACAAGGGGGTTAGGTGAAATCCACATGAAATTCTAGCCTTTACTTGATTATGAGCAGAGCAGTTGAGCAGTCAGCGTTGTAAATCTTATGAAATTTAATCCACCTTACCTAGAGGCAATTCTGACACGAGTTTCAGTGCGTAATGCATATTCCACCGGCAGATGTCAACAGGATCATCCAAAAGTTGTGCCAAAGCTGGGATGACTCCATTTTCTATGAAGCCAGTCCTACATTCAGAAAATGTATAGGTAAGAAGTGGTTTGTATAAGCACAATATTAAACTCCCCTTTTTAAACCTGGGAAAATAGGTTGCAGAACAGGAGAAAATCCCTACTCTAAAACGCTTGCATTAAACTTCAGCAAATACCTACCTGCCAACAGAATGCGTTGCCATAATATAAAGAACCTCTGTTGTTTTCCGTCGCACGGTGCTGTCTTCATCTAAAAGCAACGTCTTCAAATTATCTAGAAATCCTGAAAGACACAATTTTAAATTTTATTTAGCACCACCCTTCAACAGACATCTAGGGCAAAGTTATAATACAGTACAGTACATTCATTAAACCACCACAATAGAAAAAAAGAACACAGAAGGCAGTGATAGAATTAAAAACAGCCACCAAGTAGCACGAAAACAGTTGCCTCTGACTATATATTGGTAATTTAGAGTGCCCAATGGGCAAATAATATTCACAACATGTGTATGGTTCTGTTCCTTTATTTCTGTTTTTGTTCTATTAGCTATTGTTATTTTGATCTTTGTGACAATGATGAAGATAAAAACATTTGCAACCTTTATAAAAATGATCTCCAGGTAAATGAAGTTTGGACACACACATTTTCCTTAACCGTGTGCAAAATAAATATTGAAGTGGGCTGCCTGCTCATGTGCTCTGGAACAGTTTCCTGGGATGCCTTCTGGAATACTTTGGTATCTACTATCATTACAATGTCTTTTAGGTCCTATGATTTATGTAAGCTTTCCTTTTCAGCTCAAAAGGTTTTTCAAAAGAACATTAAACACTGCTTTGCTGGATCTGACCAAAGGTCCACCCAGTCCAATGTAGCACTTCCCGCATTGGGCAGGATCTGCCATCTGGTACTGCTAGAAACAGACTGCCTCTAAATTTCGACATCCTGTGCATTAATTGCACTTTCCATGTGTTCATCCTGAACCTACTTTTTGCAGCAGTATGGTACACATACATACCATACCATACATACTAGCACAAAGGATGCAAAGACAAATAACATTTTGCTGGTACGGCATTTACCCACAGTAGGATGTCTCTGTAGCTTTGTGATATCCTACTGGAAATGTAGATATTCTCAACTAGGTCCCTTGTTCCATGGACTGAATTAAATAAGGGGAAAGCAAACACCCACCCTTGCAAATAAATAAATGATCCAACCCCAAACAACTGCTGCACCTTTTTCCTTTTCAAGAAAACCGTTTTATGGCCTGATCTGAATGACTACTAAACCAAGTTTGGAAAGATCCAGCGGTTTGCTGACCAACCCTAGTGCACTGTGACAATGTGCTGCTAGCTTTGCAGTAAGGCAGGTGGTCCCCAGCATGTGCCTGCAGAGGTCTGTCCTGTCCCCCACAGGTTCTGCCCCTCCACATTGCTGCCATTCACCCTTCTGAAATTAGGCATGGGAGAAGCATTCTACCTACTGTAGCCAATAAAATAGGCTAAAGTGTGGGCTTGGTTGCATGACAATTTAGCCAGTTTGCAAATGTACCCATAGACCCAAAGAGATTGGTGATCAAGCCTGTATGTTAGGGCCATTGTGTAATCCCTCCCCACCTCCACAGAAGCATGTATCATGAACTGCCCTGTGGGAGGGAAGGAGGCAGATGAAGAAGCCACCCAGGCCTGCTATACTTTGACTATCCCAGCATTCTGACCTCTAATAGGGCCATTTTTATCACCCAGTGCCCTTGGGGGAAGGATCCTGATGGCTTTGTACATGTTGACATTGTGGATTGTTTAACCCCCACCCCCAAAGTTGAATGTTACTTGTACTCCGCCTTGGAAGGGCTTGTATCCTGAAAGGTGGGATATAGATAAGAGTAAGGTAAAGGGACCCCTGACCGTTAGGTCCAGTCGCGAACAACTCTGGGGTTGCGGCGCTCATCTCGCTTTATTGGTTGAGGGAGCCAGCATACAGCTTCCGGGTCATGTGGCCAGCATGACTAAGCCACTTCTGGGGAACTAGAGCAGCGCACGGAAACGCCGTTTACCTTCCCGCTGGAGCGGTACCTATTTATCTACTTGCACTTTGACGTACTTTCGAACTGCTAGGTTGGCAGGAGCAGGGACCGAGCAACAGGAGCTCACCCCGTTGCAGGGATTCGAACCGCTGGCCTTCTGATCGGCAAACCCTAGGCTCTGTGGTTTAACCCACAGCGCCACTCATGTGTGTGTACTACCAAATGAATAGCCAACAAGGTGCAATCAGTAGAGCATGAGGCTTTGGATCTCCGGGTTGCGGGTTCAAGCTCCAAATTGGGCAAAAGATTCCTGCATTGCAAGGGATTGGACTAGATGACCCTGGTGGTTCCTTTCCAACTCTACAATTCTATGATTCTCATGTTCAGTCCACCAGGGAGGCAAAAGTGGCATCTCTTACCGAGTCTAATGGCTTCGTAGACATTCTCTGGGTCGTGCACCAAATCACACAGGGCCATCAGCGCCCGCTGCCGGGTCAGCAGGTCGGGGTCTTCCAGCTCCTCGTTCAGTTTTGGGAGACCCCTTCTGCCATAGGCAATGGGGGCTTTCGTGGGGTCGATATCAGGGGGCAGTTTGGAGGAGATACGGGGCAGGAGCGCCATCCCAAGTTCCTTCTGTACCACAGCAGTCCTAAAAAAGGGAAGGGAAAAAAAGCTGCAAGGGCAAAGGCAGGGAAAGCAAGAGCAGCAGTTATGTGTCTTTGCTTCAATTCCAAGACACACGCACCAACAGGACACGTGTCTTTTTGGGGGTGGGGGTGGGGGTGGGGGGAGGGACACCTGTTGCAACTGAAAGAGAAACACGAATGAAAAACGTGGGAATTCTTGTTTAAAAAAGTTAAAAAAATAGTAATAATAATTTAACATAGAAATGAACGATAGCAACTGGGGAAAATATATTACTTGGTGCACACACGCAATATAGAAATGACAGAGGGGGGGGACCGATAAACCCAGTTTAGCAAAGCGAGATGAAATGCCAGCTCCGCAAGCGGCCGATTCGCCGCCCTGCCTAGGCCTCTGGTTGCTAAGCGACCGCGACGCCCTCGCTTCCTACGTCCAGATCTGTGAATACGAAGCTACGCACGCGGGAAAAAGCCCTCTACCAGGAGTCGCCGGAGTCCGACTGAGCGCAAATGTCGCAATCCCCGCAAGTGGCGGCTGGGCAGGATGTGGCGTAGTGGGGAGGCCAGGCGAGAGAGAAAGAGAGGGAGGGAGAGAGATGGTGGCCCTCAAATGCCAGCCTCTGCAGCCCGCGCTGCCCCTGCGGGAAACCCAGACAGCTTCCTTCCAACTGGCGTCTACCAGATTATTTGCACTACAATTCCCATCAGCCCCAGCAAGCACTGCGGCGTTCTCACCAGCCCTGTGCTCGCTGAGGCTGATGGGAGTTGTAGTACAAAGTACTGCAGGGCGCCAGGTTGAGGAAATGCTGAACGCTCTTAATTGGTTGCGTTGCGTTGCATCTATTGTTTCTTCCAAGGAGCTCAAGGTGGTGTACATGGTGCTCCTTGTTTTGTTTCCAACGAAATATGGATGTTGCAAACATTTGTCCGGATATAAACCAGAGCCATTGTGGTGTAACGGTTAGGGTTTGGGGCGAAGACCTAGGAGAGATCAGGGTTCGAATCCCCCACTCAGCCATGAAGCTCACTGGCTGACCCTGGGCGCCAGTCACCGTCTCTCAGCCTTAACCTACCTCACAGGGTTGTTGTGAGGATGAAATGGGAAGTTGGACAACCATGTAAACCACCTTGAGCTCCCTGGATGAAAAGCTGGGTTATAAATGGAAGGAATAAAAACAATTTTATTAATGCTGGTGATTCAGTTCGTTCTTTTTTCCCCTTAATAAAAGCTGTCCAGCTTTATACTAGCAGCAGGAGGCGTTGCTCAGTTGAGCATGCCCTGTCAACATCTGGCATTCATTAACCAGGTTTTCTCCCTTCTTCTCAGTGTTACAGTTGCTGGGTTTTTAAGGTCCGCCAGATCTCTCAGGTGGTTGGTTTCTCTGCAATTTAACTCCACCTTCTGAGAGGGAGGCGCTCTGGTTTCTATGGTGATGCGGCAGCCCCTTTCCAGACCTGGAAGCAGCTCTCGCATGGTGAGTCGTTTTTCCTCTCACTCTTTGCCAATATTGCCCCTTTTTTGTAAATGCCGGGGGGGGCAGGGGGAAGCTCCTGGTCTGCTGGGCAGGTGGTGGTGGTGGGGTAGGATCAGCCCCCCACCCCCACCGCCTTGCTTTTTGCAAATTATCCAAAGGCCAGCTTAAAGCAAGTGATTCTGCAAGCTGTTTATGGCCACCTTGCAGCTTCAGACTGGCTGAACTAGGGTGATTTCCCTCCCTACCATCCACATAAGGCTTAAATGGCTCCCCCTCCTCTTTTACCTGTTTGTAACAGAAATGCAAAACCCACATAGAGGAGATTGTACATTAGCTTTCTCCACCATGCTCTTTCTGACATTCACAAATGAACCCCCACACCTGGAAAAGAAAGCTAGAGAGAGAGGAGGGGGGAGAGAGAGACTTTACACTGGCTGTCCACTTTTGGGGCCCGTGGTCCTACACAACCACAACCACACACCCCTTGCTGCCTTTGCCAACTTGGTGCCCTCCAAGTGTTTTATTTGTTTGTTTATGCCACACCATATAAAGGTAAAAAAGGTAAAGGACCCCTGGACAGTTCAAGTCCAGTCAAACTTCATTATGGGCTACGGCACTCATCTCATTTCAGGCCGAGGGAGCTGGCGTTTTCCCACAGATAGCTTTCTGGGTCATGTGGCCAGCATGACTAAACCATTTCTTTTTTTGGTTTTTTTCTTTTAACAAAGTAGTACGGTAATAATAAATAAAAATGTGCACCCCACCCCCCGAGACCATTCCATTGTAACTATCCAACCTCCCAAAATTTCAACACCTCTTGCAATGGTTTGACCCCTTTCTGTACAAATTCTACAAATACCTTCCACATCTCCTTAAAATAATTTCTCCTGTATATTCCTAGTCTTACTTACCTTAATAGCACATGTTATCATTAATTGCTATGTCCCACACCTCTTTATGCAATTCTTCCATTTTATATTCTCCTTGTCCCTTCCACTTCCTAGCTATAACAACTCATGCAGGTGTCAGTAAATTTGTGAACAAGTCCTTCATAGCCTGCGAACCTTCCACCCCCTCGTAAATCGATAATAATTCTACCTCTGGACCCAGTGATTTTTGTTACCTCCTTAAACATCCTTTGGCAAAAATTTTGTACATATTTACATCCCGACCACATGTGAACATAAGTCCCAGGACTAAACCACTTCTGGCGCAATGGGATACCGTGACGAGTGCCAGAGTGCACAGAAACACTGGTTGGCAGCAACTTCAAGCAAGGAGTGTGTCCCACCGCTACCAAGAGATAGAATCATAGAATCATAGAGTTGGAAGAGACCACAAGGGCCATCCAGTCCAACCCCCTGCCAAGCAGGAAACACAATCAAAGCATTCTTGACATATGCCTGTCAAGCCTCTGCTTAAAGACCTCCAAAGAAGGAGACTCCACCACACTCCTTGGTAGCAAATTCCACTGTCGAACAGCTCTTACTGTCAGGAAGTTCTTCCTAATGTTTAGGTGGAATCTTCTTTCTTGAAGTTTGAATCCATTGCTCCGTGTCCGCTTCTCTGGAGCAGCAGAAAACAATCTTTCTCCCTCCTCCATATGACATCCTTTCATATATTTGAACATGGCTATCATATCACCCCTTAACCTTCTCTTCTCCAGGCTAAACATACCCAGCTCCCTAAGCCGTTCCTCATAAGGCATCGTTTCCAGGCCTTTGACCATTTTGGTTGCCCTCTTCTGGACACGTTCCAGCTTGTCAGTAGTGGGGATTGAACCTGGGACTATCTGCATGCAAAGCACATGTTCTGCCACTGAGCTATGAAGCCTTCCGCATATTCATAGAATCATAGAACTATAGAGTTGCAAGAGACCATGAGGGTCATCACATCCAACCCCTTGCAATGCAGGAATCTATTGCCTAACATGGGGCACGAACCCACAACCCTGAGATTAAGTGTATTGTGCTCTCCCAACTGAGCTATTGAGCTCCCCTCATCCACAAACCTTGGTCATGCTGGCTGTGGCTGATGGGAGTTCATCAACATCTGAATATTCCCCAGCCCTAGTGTATGGCTTTTCCTGAAATGCCAAGTGAGAGCCATCAGGCCCTGACACTCGGTTCCCTCCAATGTGGTGCCCTTCAGATGCTTTGGAACATGACTCCTGTAGGCTGAATAACTCCTCTTCTCCTCCTGAAGAGGTTTGCAAAACATAGCTGTTCTGGAAAAGACTTTTGGCTGAATGCTCTTGGGTTAGTTTTGGTGTCATGCTGCTATGCCCAGACTTCGTTCCTGGTGTTGGTTTCTAATCCTAATATTTTACGACTGCCGGTGGGGTTGTTGTTTTTTAGGAATGGTGGGCATGACATAGGCTTTTAAATATTGTATGGCATTTTCTGCCTTGTTAGCCTCCTAAATTCATTTTGGAAATCAGACGGATCATAAGTTTTAAATTAACATTATGACAGATGGGGGACTCGCATAATGTTGGACGGTTTGCTAACTGAAGTTGTTTTCCAGCTGAGCCTCTGGAGTGGCACGAGGCGGCCGGGGAGATGGTTAAAGTGAGTTAAAATATAATCCAAATGGGTAAAGGCATGTTCATTGTGAAATGAGGCCCTAGCAAAGGGAGTCCCCCTGTGCCCTCTCTCTGCGCCATTGTAAGCTCAGAATGCCACTCACCTCTACTATGGCAACATCCTGGCGACATTCTTTATCCATGAAAGGCCTTGCTGTTTTATTATTCAGGAAAATGCCATGCTCACCAGCCAACAGGCTGCTAACTTCCTTAGCTTGCAGTCAAACATGGAACTACTAGTCAGGGAAAAACAGACACACCAAGAAGTTTTTAGTACAATCCAGACTGGGAAATTACAGAATTGGACAGATTCATGGAGGACGAGGCTATCCTTGGCTACCAGCCGTGGCAGCTCTGCCCTGCCTCAGAGGCAATAAAGGTACCCAGTTCTAGGAATACCTTACAAAAAAACAACCACCACAAACTACTTTTGTCAGGACTGAAAAAAGGCAAGCGTTAAGTGCTGGTGTTGCGTTTTGCTGTTGGCAAGTCCCCCCATATGACCCCGATATTGTTTTCTGGTTTGTATTGTCAGCACCCGCTGAATTTGGGCAATGAAGGCCAACTTCCTGCATGTGACGCCACCTGTGAGCAGAGACAGAACCATCTCCCACTTCCCCAAGGTAGGCAAACTGTCCCCTTGTGTCCGCTGGGCTCGTCCCCTGACAGCCTGAGGCAGTGGTTTTCAACCAGTGTGCCGTGGCACCCTGGCGTGACGTGAATGGTGGTCAGGAGTGCCACAGACAACACCAGCCTCTGCCCCACTTTCCTCCCCTCCCTCCTCTGATGCCCTCTCGCGTTTCCGCCTCCCAAAGGCTTGCATGGCTGTTTGTTACAGCAACAGCCCTGGCTACAAGCTCCCCAGGCAAATAGTGCCTCTGGGGCTGGCCAGGGTGGGGTGGGGGTGCCCTGTGGGGCAGTGTGAGGAGGCACCTCTTTTGGGGCGGGGGGGGGGGCAGGAAGCTCAGAGACCAAGAGCAGCAGCAGTGGCTGCCCAGAGGACTCCTAAGGAGAGGGGAGAGGAGAGGAGGGTGAGGGAACGGAAGATGTTTGAAAAGCTGGAGGTGCCGGCTCTGCATGCAAGGGGTGATGTAACTGGGCTCCTGAGCCCCACAGGGGTCCCGCAGAAAGAATGTAGCTGGTCAAGGGAGCCGTGGACCTGAAAATGTTGAAAACCTCTGGCTTGAGGCGTTCCTTAAAACAGAACCCGTCATACATTTTGCCTTGGGCCTGGCAAAGCTGTCCTGGAGGACTGGCTAGGTGAAGTCCTGGCCCAGTTGATCTCATGCTCCTGCTTCCTGTGTGTCTGCAGTGGTACACACCTGAGGCCTGCCTCCAGCTCAAAGATCACTTCCACGCCCAGGTGAGGAGTGCCTGTCGGCGACAGAACACAGGCGCTGTTGGGTGAGTCTGCATCAAGGAGAAATGAAGCTTTGTGCCGTAAGGAGAGTTTCGGTCACAGGCAATGTTTCCTTATGTATTTTGGGACTGACCTGTAATCTTAAGAATATACGTTTTGCAAGAGTTTCAAAATTGCTGGGGTGTCAAATGCCTATATAAGCTTAAAATCTAAAAAATATGAAATCTGTTGACAATTTAGAAGGAACATTGCAGCACAAATAAGATCTCAAGAGCCTGAAGAAAGGTTCACACAAACACTTATCCCAGGGATCTGGGGTATTGTATAATTTATTCAGGTTATTGTAGAATAATTATTATTTAAGTATTTTTGTGTGTTTTACTCTGCACTATTTGTATCTCATGTATGTGCTCTTTGTAATATTTTTATTGGTCCAAATAGAAGTATTAATCTGATATGGTTCTTCCATTTCAATGACGCTGTGCAATGTGAAAAAAAACAACATGTGTCTTTCAGGCTAAAAATATCAAAAGTGGTTGTGGTGGGAGACCTCTATGTTGGAAAAACAAGCCTCATCAACAGGTACAAATCTGTTTTGACACGTAGTTTTCGCGGTGTTTGTCAAAGACTGTCCAAAGTTCCAGCCATAAAGTGCAACCGCTGACCTCAGTTTATAAGTCTTTTCTGGCTGACCAGTTTGCGTCGTAGCTTCCACCTGCTTGAAGCAGTGCTTGCGAAGCGCTCCTTAAGGATGGTACCAAGCAGAGGAGACACCCCAGGTTACAGTTACAGTGGTGCCTCGCTAGACGAATTTAATTCGTTCCACAGGTCTTTTCTTATAACGAAAAATTCGTCTAGCGAATCCCATAGGAATGCATTGAATTTTTTAAAAAAAATTTTTTGCCCATAGGAACGCATTAATTGAATTTCAATGCATTCCTATGGGAAACCGCGATTCGCTAGACGAATTTTTCATAAAACGCATTCGTCTAGCGAGGCAACCTCCGCTAGAAAAAACCTTTGGTTAAGCGGAAATTTCGTTAAGCAGGGCATTTGTTAAGCGAGGCACCACTGTATGCATCTCCTCCTGACCCATGCCTACGAACACAGCCACCAGTCTCTGTTTTTGAGTTCCTCCTGCTCAGAACTTGGAAACGCTCTTAGATGCATTGTTTAACCACACAGCTTCCTCTCGCATACAATGGCTACTCGGGTTTTCTCAGAGAGTTTATTTAGTACAAGAGAGCGAGCCTTTTCTGTGGTGGCTCCCCAATTGTGGGATGCTCTTCCCAGAGAGGCTCACCTGGCGCCATCATTACATGTCTTTAGGCACCAGGCAAAAACATTCTTCTTTACCCAGGCCTAGTGCTATCAAATAATCTATGGCCTGTGAAAGTGTGGGGGAGAGGACTGTTATTATGATGACTATTTTATTATCCGGCTGATAGTATGCTTTTTTAATGTTTTTATCCTTGATGTTCTGTAACATGGGCGTACCCAGCATGGGGTAGGGGGGGACAGCTGCCCTCCCCTAGAAGCAGGGCAGCTGGAGAGGACAGGCAGGGGCGCTGCCTGCTGTGCTCCGCCTCAGCCTGCTTGGCTGAAGCGAAATGGTGGCGGCTTCATTTGCAAATGAAGTGCTGTGGAGCATTGTGGGGCAGCACTTTCTGTGCTGTGCTCGCTGTGACTTGAAGGAGTGTGGGCTGAAGTTAGCCCAGGTCCAGGTCCAGGTCTCCTTCAACGGAGGCAGCTTTGCTGCTGCTGCCTCTTTTTAGTCACCGCTGCCATTAAAGGAGCGGGCGAGGCAGGAGTGCAAGCGCGGGTGGCTCTGTGTGCTGCCTTGCAAATGGCCCCCTTTTCTCTGGGGGGTGTGCACGTTGACCATGCCTCCTGGGGGGATCCTGGCCACGTCATTGCCAGCTAGCCAATCGGGTGGGTGGGGGGCATGGCTGGTGTGCCCCCCCTAGCTTTGATCCTGGGTATGCCCATGTTCTGTAATGTGTGTTTAATGTTGTTCACCACCCTGGGATCTTTGATAAAGGGTGGTATATAAATTGAATAAATAATAGTAGTAGTAGTATTTAAGAAATATTCCACTATGTGAAAACTTTTGATTTAAGGCAGGGGTAGCCAACATGTCTTCTTCCCTCTCCTTTTTTTCATTGCTCTTTCTTTCAAACATCCTACTGTCAGCATTCCCACACCCTTATTTATTTTATTTATTTCCTGCCCTTCACCTTAAGGTCCCAGAGCAGGTTACAGAATTAAAGCACAATATTAAAAACAATCTAAAGCAGGCAATAATAATAATAATAATAATAATAATAATAATAATAATAATAAGCAACAATAATAATAACAATAAGGTGGGTACTACCCATTTTTCCCTTGCAGGTTTTGTAAAGATGTTTTTGACCGGGATTACAAGGCAACCATCGGAGTGGATTTTGAAATTGAGCGTTTTGAGATAGCTGGAGTTCCATATAATCTTCAGATGTAAGTTGGAAATGAACACGCTGCTCACCATACGTGTGGGATGTTTTAACAGAGCCAGCCAGAATCAAAGAATCGTAGAACCATAGAGTTGGAAGGAACACAAAGGGTCATCTAGATCAACCCCCTGCAATGCAGGAACCTCAGCTAAAGCATCCATGACAGATGCCCATTCAACCTCTGTTTTAAAAACTCCAGTGAAGTTTTTAAAAGTCCATTCCACTGTTGGAACAGCTCTTACTGTCAGCTTTCATTCTGGGGACCAATAAAGGCCGAGCTGCTGCTATTCATTTTGAGAAACAGACTTTTTACTGGTTGTAAACCAAGGGGCAGGGGGATCTGTGGGGGTCTTTCAGCTGTTGGCTGGGCTCCAACTCCCCCCAGTAGCCAGCAAGGCCAGTGGCCAGGATGGAAGTGTGATTAAAAAGAAAAAAAGGCATCTTCCAGATGGCATTGTCTCAGGCATCACAATCTTCTTCAGCTTGTACCCCAAAGCCCTGGGCTTGCTCAGGCCCTCGCTCACCACGACTGATCAAACTTTCCTTATTCCACTCTTGCCCAGATGGGATACAGCCGGCCAGGAGAAGTTCAAGTGCATTGCATCTGCCTACTACAGAGGAGCAGAAGGTGAGTCAAAAGCTTTTTGCTTCCTTGCTAGCAGGGCAAAAGCTGACACTTGGGGGCTGCAGACATTCTCCCATTTACTCTGCCTCCAGGGCATTGCCGTCGCTGGTTTGGGGAGCCGTGTAGACATGACTTCGCCCCAATCCATAGCTATCCTGTCATTTCTGATGAAATGCTGCATTTTGAAGCATTCCCCCCCCCCAAAAAAAAATATGGCTTTGAGGAAAAGAACAACTCGGTTGCATTTTAAGCCAACCCTTTGTTCCCGGCCTCTTTCCTTCTGCGTGTCTGCTGAGTCAGAACTAAAACTACTCCTTTCTCCCGTCTTCTGGACCTAGAATGTCTCCTAATCATCTCTTGGTTTCGTTGCAGTGATTATAACAGTCTTTGATTTGGCCGACATCCAGACTTTGGATCACACCAAGTAAGTCCTTGCCATTCTTTCTTGCAAAAACTTTCCCGAAGAATGGGGGGATTAGAGAGGCTTAAGCAGGGTGGGCCTGTCAGTGGGCGTGAGCAGGAAGGAGGTGGATAGGGAGAAACCCAAAATGAGTTGGCTCTGGTTCCACTTCCTGTTCAGTCTCTCTGCCTTCTGCCCTTGCCAGCCCCTTCCCACCACCACTGGCCGCTGGTTTCCCACCCCGATAAGTAGAGAGGGTTGGTATTGAGGTTTCAGTCGCGCTTGCTGAAAGAATGAGGTTCTTATGAGCTCATTGCCTTGCGACACAGAAATCACTGCTCTTTCATGTGAAATGGGTGGCAGAGTGTTTCCCTATGCGCTCTCTCTCTCCTTGCTGCTGTCTTGTTTCTGTTTAGCCTTTGACATATTCCCTGGAGGTGTTTATATTTTCCTGGTGTTGGCACCATTTATCTGTCCCACGGGGGCCTCCGTGCCCGGCTTCCCTCCAGGGTTTTCGGTCTGCACTTGGTAAGGATGGCTGAGTTGCTCACCCACTTTAGTGGGCCAGACACGAGGCATCGCTCCAAGGGGACTGGCAGAGGAAGAGAGATTGTTTTTTTCTCAAGAGGAAAGAACATATGGTGTGTGTTCCTCTTTCTCTGGTTTCCATTTCCTCTCCCCTCTGCCCCTTCCTCCTGTTCTCATCATGCTAATCCCCAGTTCCTCTCATTACTGCTTTCCTTCAATGGATCACTTTCTGTACAGTACTTTCATATACCACACAATCACACCCAAGATCAGGGGGTCTGTTTCAGGATGAATGAAATCGGCCAACATGTGGCTGGTGGACAATGGAGCGTATGTCACGGGAGTTTGCTCAGGGTGGGGGAATTGTGCGGGAGATGAGGCTGGCCTCCCCCAACCATATCCCCTTCACATGTTTTGGACTACAACTCCGATCAGCCTCAGCTAGCACAGCCAAGGGTCTGATGGGAGTTGTAGTCCAAAGGCCAACCTAGGCTCTTGCTCACCTGTTTATTCAAGGACCAATCCTAACACGGAGAACAATATCAGGTGGTCAGTTACGAGCAAGCAATGCTGGCTTCCCGCTTGAGAAATGGCTGATAAATCCTTCTATCTAGCATGTCGATATCGTAAGTTGCTTATTTATTCATCTTTTCAGCTCTGAAAAGAGTATTAAAACTGCCATGTGCAGTTGGCCCAAAGGACTGCTGATGAGAGCAGAACTTTGTGGGGCTCCCCACCTCCATCAACATTGTATTTCTTCCTCTTCTGGCTAATGGAGGCTTCGCATGCACCATTCCTTTAAAACACATTTAATGCCCATTCTCCTTCCTCACAAAATTATGGAAACTGTAGTTTGTTTAAGGCAGTGATGGCCAAACTTGGCCCTCCAGCTGTTTTTGGACTACAACTCCCATCGCCTCTAGCTAACAGGACCAGTTGTCAGGGATGATGGGAATTGTAGTCCCAAAACAGCCAAAGGGCCAAGTTTGGCCGTCACTGGTTTAAGGGTACAGTACTGTGAATTGTAGCTCTGTGAGGGGTAAACTATGGTTCCCAGGATTCTGTGTATGCAGCTCCCATTCCCTCCAGAACACTCCACACTGGGCTGATCCCTTGTCATTTTTCATCCTACGCAAACTGCCTTGTGCAGCATCAGCATCTTGTCATTTATACCCTACCCATCTGGCTGTGTTGCCACAGCCACATCTGGGCAGCTTCCAGTACATATAAAAGCATAATAAAACATCAAACATTAAAAGCATTTACATGAAACTAAGCCATCTTGTGCATTCTAAATCCTTCAGACATTTTCTCTGTCCTCCTCCTCATTTTTCAGGCAGTGGCTGGAGGATGCATTGAGGGAGAATGAACCAGGCTCCAGCTTCATCTTTCTCGTTGGAACAAAAAAAGATTTAGTGGTAAGTGCATTGCAGATAAAGATATTTATCAATGTGAAATCAAAGGTTAAAGCAAACAAACAAGAAAAAAATATAGTTAAAATTACAAAATGTAGGAGAAGGACATAGTTTGTATTTTCCAAATAACAGAGAGCAGATACCATAGAAAAATTAAATCAGCAGAACACAACCATAAATGCTATTTTTTCCCCTTTGGGGTTCAACTGTAAGGGCAAGTTCATGTGTTACATTTTCCATACACTGTGAAGTAAGAATATAATAATTGCCCAGGTAGAAGGAAGCAAAATTTTCTTTTCCTGTACAGGTTCTTATCTTATGTATCCAACCACGTATGGTCAGCTGCTCTTAAGTGCCAGCAGGCAGAGCTTAAAAGGTGGCACAGTCTTTTACAGCTTGTTTGGCAGACTAATTCTTCAATGCATTGGTCTAATTCAGCCTTTGTCAACCTGGTGCCCTCCAAATGTTTTGGACGGCAGCTTCCATCAGCCCCACAAAGCCCACATGGCTGGACGATGCTGAGGCTGGTGGAAGTTGCCAACCAAAACATCTGGAGGGCACCTGGTTAGCGAGAGAGAGATGGGGACAGGAATCCAATGTGGTTCACTTCTAAATGCAAATCTCATCTCATTCACACTTCCTTTAAAAAAAAATTGAAGGAAAACTCAGCTTTTATCTTTAGAAATTTGCCCTTCTCCAAATGTTCCTATACAGTTCACCAGCCCCCCCAAAGTGTATAAAAAGGCATAGTGGAAATGACTTGTAAGCATCTGTGTTTATCAGGCGAAACTGTATACAGGGAAAATGTGCCCTAAAACACTTAAGAATTTTTGCAAGGACTTGCTGGGGGGGAGGGCGACAAGCTAATGTGGAAATGCAACAAACTGAATTGGGTGGGGCATGGGGGGCTGAAAAGGTGAGGGAAGTTGGAATTGACAGACTTGCCCATACCTAGTTGGGAAAAGCTGGTCTAATCTCTTTCCAAAGCCAACTCATAGCCACATTTTGCAGAAGCAAATCCCTCTCTGTTCTTAAGAAGGAAAAACCGCTGTTAGGTAGGTCATATTTGTGTTTTGGGGGTGAGGAGGAAGTTTACCCATTTGCAGTGCAATATAGAGATCGCTGTTCCTTGGTTGTGGTACCTTTCTTTTTCAGTCCGACGCTGCCTGTGAGCGGACGGAACAGGACGCCATCCACCTGGCCAATGAAATGCAGGCAGAATATTGGTCCGTTTCAGCCAAGACAGGTGAGTTGAGCCTATTGAAGTGTTTGGGAGTGCCAGTGCTGCAGGGCTGACGGGGTGGGCATGCCAGCTGGTCTCCTTCAAGGAGTCAAGCTGCCAGCTTGCCCAGGGACTTAAGTGGGACAGTGTCTTTCATAGTGATGCTCTGCTTGGGTGCAGAGTTTGATCCTTGTGAAATGCGCCCTTCTGCTCTGGAACTCCACACAGCCTCATGTCAAGATGCCAAAGCTAGTTCCTTGAGCGCCCCCCAAAAAAATTTTTTGGGAGGGTTGGGTGAGTAGGGATGTTGGAAGAGACAGGAGCCATTCTTTTGTTTATAGCAGCTGCCTATAGTACCACCCTGTATTTAAAACGGGAGTGGCTAACCCATGACCCTCTGGATTTTGATGGACTACAACTCCCATCACCCCTAGCTAGCAAGACCAGTGGTCAGGGATGATGGGAACTGTAGTCCAAAAACAGCTGGAGACCCAAGTTTGGGAAACACTGCCCCACAAAAGGGTATAGCTTCCCCTCCACCTCCCCAACCTCTTTATTTCACCAGGGGAAAACGTCAAGGGTTTTTTTTCTCGAGTTGCTGCCTTGGCCTTTGAAAAATCGATGCTGATGGAGCTGGAGAAGAGCAACAGCCGAATGGCCCAAATTGGTGCGGGAAACCTCATCAGTAGGTTGAACTGAATTGTCTTTGTTTCATTAAAAACAAAACATTTTCAAGGGATGAGGATAAGTGGTGGGGCCAGATAGCTTTTCCTTCTGCTTAGAAAAGTCTTTGCTGGTCGGTTGCTCTCCAACCGTTTTGGGCTACGACTCCCATCTGCGCCAGAATCGCAGGACCACTTGGGGACTTCAGCAGGCCTGAAAGTGCAGTAGCAAAATGACTGACCAGGGTTCCACTTAGGACTTGCCTAATCCCTGTTTTAAAACTGGCTGCACTAGTTTCTGTTCTGTTCCCAGGCCCAATTCAAGATGTTCACATTCATCTTCAAAGTATGAAATAGGTCAGTGATGGGCAACCTTTTGAGCTTGGTGTGTCAAAATTAGCCAAAAAACCGAGCATAACTCGGGTGGTGTGTCACTTCGAGAAAAAACCCATAATTTTGTGATATTTATAGTTTAAATAACAAAAATGTATAATTGTAATATATAACTGTATTTAATAAACCCAAAACTAATTATTTAACCAAACCAAACCAAAAAACCCTTATTTATCACAAAGTGCCCAGAGTTGTTGAGCTTGTTGGGGGGAGCTGCTGACCAAAGTTTTGGAGGTTTTTTTGGGGGGGTGCAAAAGTTCCTTTGCTTTTTTTTGGGGGGGGGAAGAGAACAGAAATAAATGACGAATAATACCTTCGCTGGAACTAACACGCAGCACCAACATAGTCTGCCAAAGCCCCCCAAAAGCAGCACAGAATGGGTTAAAAACCAATCTGGCTACCAGCAACAACAACAACAAAAAAGGATCCGGGTTTTAACAGCGGAGACAAGCTCTAGCGGAGACAAGCTGTAGGAGGAGCGGGAGAACAAATGGGGGGAACCAACAACAACAGAGCAAATGGGTCGATGGGGCGCGTGCCAGCAGTGAGGGCTCTGCGTGTCACGTCTGACACGCGTGTCATAGGTTCGCCATCACTGAAATAGGTTATAGGTGGTCTTTCTGGTATCTGGGGGCCTCCTTTCCTACTTCTCTGTGTTCTGTGATGTGGCACACCTTCCCTTGGGTAAACTGATTCTATCTTAAGTGGTATATAATCTTCTTATGAATAAATAATATAAATGCATATAGCAGCCCCTCTCCTCCACAGTGCTCATGTTGACTAGGACTGATAGGACCTGCAGTCCCAAACCTCTGGAGGGCACCAGGTTGGGGAAGGGAGGCCAGTAGGACTCCAGCCTTCATGCCGACAAGCACAGGAAGCTTGCCTGCCCATCTTGCACCGTGCAAATGTTTATGAAGTCTAGGATGAACAGAAATGCTTGTTAACCATTTCTGGAAAGTGATGTTCCGAAAGGATTGATTTGGCCATTTCTTTGTTCCCTTGTTGCAGAAATAGAAGGGGACTCGCCGGAGACTTTGGAAGCCAACCCACAAGCCAGCCCAAGTTGTTGCTAGTAGCCAGCTGTGGGTATAACAAGTTCCTGGCATCTTGGAGGATTCCCCAAGTAGCACTTCAGGAAAGCAGCTGAATCTTTGAACCAGCAGCAGGAAGGGGGGGGGCAGGGAAGCAGCGGTGCAGGCCCCCCCCCCGGCCAAAGCCCACTTCGCTTTGATCTGCCGTCAGGGGAACGGACAGCCTCTCTCCTCTGTTTGGAAAAATTCTATTTTCTGAGCTCACGTTATGGGAAATGATCTGCCTTTTCCAGGAGGGTGTGTTTGTTATCAGCACAATCTGTCTTTCTCTTTCTCTCTTTCCCTCTCCAGGAAACCCATCCTGTTCCAAACTTGCAAAGCCTGTTTCTGTGGAAACGGCAGACCTTGGGAGTGGAGAGCACACGATGGACCTGCCCTGTGAGAGAGGCTGCAGATGTGAAGGAAGCTCAGATTTGGTGTCTCTCTGTGAATTCAGTTAGGCCTGGCGCCCTCCAGGTGTTGGGGGCTAAAACTCCTTCTAGCCCAGCTAGGGAGCAAGTCAGTCTTCCCTAGATGCCTTGGACCTTGACTGTGGCTGGAGGGAAATGTAGTCCCAAAACAGCCTCTACCAGCTGGTGCTCCTGAGAGTTGTAGTCCTGGCAGCTTTGCATCCTTCTCAAGTTGAATTTCTCTAGTTCGTGATCACTGTGGTTAATCGTAGTGCTGACTTAATCACGGTTAAGAGCAGCAGGAGGAATCTGTAGAATCTGAGGGGTGAGGGAATGAAGGAAGAAAAAGCACATAGTCCTGTGGTCCTTCTCAGATGGTGGTTAAGGAATGAGCATCATCATTCCATCTTAGCCAGTATTGGATGGTAGGTTGCCTCCTGAGTCCTCTGCATTGCTCCGAGGTGTGGAATGATCCCACTTCTCTAACTGCCTTAGATATTAGCAGCTGCAGTTGTATAAAACTGGTCTTTATTTTCATGTCAGTTGTGGAATTAAACATGCTTTCTGATGTCCTCTGAAGACTGATACTTTGGAAGCCAGAACAATTTATGTTAAAACATCCCACCACCCCAGGAGAAAGGGGAGAGCTGCTTAAAGCCCATAATGTGCCTCTTGGCTAGTTTGGTGTGTGTGTTCCAGCCAGATTGGATGCTGATGTGCGAGTCCGTCATTTCTCTGGTGCTTTTAATCTTTCTGGCACCTTCCCCAGTCTCTGGGCGGGCACTGGGTGCCACAGACGTTTTGTTAGTGTAAATGTGGCATGTCTCCTCCGTGGTGGCCAGAAAACTGCTTGGCCCCCTGAATCCAACGAGAGCTGAAGCTGTCAAAAGGCACAAAGGCTGTGTACACATTATAGGCTTAAAAGCACAGCTAAGGCGGGGTTGTCGTCATCCCCCCTTTTCAATATGGATCAAAGCTAGTTTCTGGGGAAACACCAAAGCACAGTATTTCATCAGAAACAATAGGATAGATCTGAATTGTGGTGTGTACACTCCACTTCCCAAACCAGAAGTGGGAGTGATGCAGAGTGTGTACGCAAGCTTAGATATGGTCCCTGAGGGAGGAAGGTACCTCCTTTCCTTTCTGAACTGAGTTGATTGCTTTCACTCCCATAGGAAATTGTCAAGGGCACCACTTGGGGATTACTGTGGCTCCCTGTCTCGGGCCAAAACAGGTGGAAGGGATAGGGGGAACTTTCCAGAATTCAAAGCAAGCCAGGGAAATGAACTGCCCAGTTACCAAGCTCTCTTCCTTCCTCTGGTGTGGAGTCAGAGCAGGGGTATCAAGAACCTTAGGCTTTGGCTTCCCCTTCTGTTCTCAGGCTCTCTCAGGGTCTGGCATCCCCCTGGAAGCCGCTCAGATTCCCTCCCCCCATGCCTTATGATGCCACCATTCATGTTCCTTTGATTGCCAAAGACAGTAACTGTTCCTTTTGGAACATGTAGGAGGCAGCGAGGGCTCTTTCCACCCGAGGCTGTGCTATTTCCTGCGACGTTATAACATTCAGTGTAGCTCTTCCCCCCTCAGAAATAGGCTTCCTATGACGCTTTTGAGTTGCGTTTTGACTTTTGGTGGGGCGGCACACTCAGCCGAGCGGCGGAGCCGAAAGGGGAGGGAGTCATCACAGGTACGAGCACCTGTGATTATGATGCACGGCTGAGTCCCAAGGACTGATGTGGCACTGTGGATTCTGTCCCAACGTGCCAGCATCATGCATTTTGCAAACAAACATTACCTTTGAAAGATCAAACAAAATACAAAAAGCCACCGTTGGGAGCAGGATGCTAGGCCAGATTCACACACTTGGGTCTTCTCTAGAAAACCAATTATTCATGTCCTGATAAGATCAGGCACATTTTTTTTGTGTGTGTGTGTGCCTTTTGAACTGTGCATTCCTTGGCCGCATACAGGGTTCTCCTCTGCATCCTTCTGTTAGAGAAATAGAAGAGGGTGATCAGCAGAAAGGGCACAGCTCTTCATTTTAGCAACAGGACAAGAAACCACCTTGACCTCTCCTATTTGTGACAGGTACATGAAGGCCTGGCTTTAGGGTGTGTGGGTATCACGATCAATCATTTTCACACACTCAAGCACACACACACACAAACCTTGCGTGACATTACTGTTGACAGATAGCTTAGTCAGGATGTTCCAAGGCTGGATGAAAGCTGCTTCCCTCCCACCCCCTTCCATTTGCTTGTACAGCCGTACCTTGGAAGTCAAACGGAATCCGTTCCGGAAGTCCGTTCAACTTCCAAAATGTTTGAAAACCAAATCGCGGCTTCTGGTTGGCTGCAGGAAGCTTCTGCAGCCAATCAGAAGCCACGGAAGCCCCATTAGACATTTGGGTTTCAAAAGAACATTAAAAAACCAGAACAATCACTTCTGGGTTTGCGGCATTCGAGAGCCAAAATGCCCCGTGTTCCAGGGCGTTCGAGATCCAAGGTACGACTGTAATTTCTTGATCCGATTCTAATTTCTCAGTTTGGCTAATTTATTTGTTTTATAAGGGAAGGGTTCTGCAAGATGCACATTCTGTTTGCTCATCTGGCAGAAGCTGTCAGGGGCACGGAAGTTGTTAGCAGCAAGGTAAATATTGGAGGACTCCTTGCTTTTGCACTGAGGCCTGCTAGCTGGCAGGCAGGCAGGCAAGTCCCTCCTCTCCTGTTCACCTGATGCCTCCCAGAGGAAATTATTCTGAGAGGCTTAGGTGGAGGAGCAAGATGCTCAGGGGCATATTATGTGAACAAATGGTGCATGTGTCCATTAGGAAATGTCTGGAGTGCTCTGCATTAGGAGGCCTGCCTTTGGAAAAGGAATGCTAAGAAAAATGGAAGGCGCCCTTTGTAAAAATGGGGCTCACAATAGCTTTCTGGCCAAGGTATATGTGTGAGGGGACCCAGCTATTTTGCCCACAGGAGGGAGTGGCAAAAATGCCTGGCCGCTTGCATGGCCTCTTCAGAGATACAGCAAGGGCTTTAGGCTCATTGTGGGAACATGAAAGGGCTTGTGTGGTCGTCAGGCTTGCTCGGGAGCTCTTGAAGACAAGGCTGCCTGCAGAGACTTTAGAATCATAGAATTGGACAGGACCATGGGGGCCATCTAGTCCAACCCCCTGCAGTGCAGGAATCTTTTGTCCAATGTGCGTCTTGAACCTCAGATGACCCCAACAAAGTGGTCCGAGTTCTTTCAATGGGCCATTTTATTTAGAAAATAATAATATATAGGCTGCTTTGTCAGAAAACTCTCATAAGCGATGCTCATTATAAAAGATCTAGGAAAGGGGCATGGGATTTGTGCAGAATGCTGACTCTTACATGCTTATGGTCATTCCAAAACATTTGGTATGCTCTGCTCATTAACACGTGGGAGAAAGTTCTCCTGAGCAAGTGCCATTGAGAAGAAGCCGAATAATGGGAAGAGCAGACTGGGAGGTGGACTGATCTCAGTGGAAAAAGGCAGCCCCTTTGAAATGAAGGAGAGCGGTGTGAGATAGCATCTCCTTGCTCAGGAGAACTGCCCAATCGTGGGAGGCAGATCTGAAGGAGCGCAAATCTCCCACCCTGTGCATCTTTAGGAAGAAGCAAGGGCCACAGGGCTCAATGGGGCAGCTTACCCTCCATCTGCCCCGCAGCCAGCATGAATATGTAGCCTTAATGGTGCCTCAAGTGAAGCCCACCTGTCACTGCTGACCTCCACCTATCAGGAATCCTGAGCCTGGCTTCTTCAAGGGGGAAAGAAGTGGATAAACCCAGCATTAACTTCTACAGCATATGCTCCAGGGTAGATTAATGCAGAGTGTGGCCTCTGGTCTACAGGGCATATAAGAGGCCTTAATGCTGAATCCCCTCCCAGCTCATTTGTTGACTCGAGGGTGATCTGCGGTGCTGAGCTCCTTTCGGAAAGCTCTTTGAAGAAAGAAGGGAATCCTACATCTCCCCACCATTTTAATTGGGTGCACATTTAAATGGGCGATGCTAGGGTTTTTGTTTTTGTTTTGCTTTCTGTAATAACAATAACAATAAATTTATTATTTATAACCCACCCATCCGGCTGAACTTGCCCTATAATGTATTTTAAACTTTTAAGTACTTCAAGATTGTGATATATATATAAATATTAACAAAAACAAATAAACAGTTAAAACCATAATGGCATAAAAAAGCAACCGTCACAAAAAATGTCCTAAAGCATTTCCAAAGGGGTAGTTGTGCTGGTCTGGTGCAGCTAAAATAGAGGCAAAAGGAGGCAGAGGGAAGAGAGAAATGTATTATCCGGTCCAAAGATGGCAAGAAAAATGCCTCCTGAAATCAAGCTGCAATCCTATATGTGTTTATTTGGAAGACTGCCTGGGAACTCAGTGGATTCATAAGTATGAGTTACAGGTAGGTAGCCGTGTTGGTCTGACGCAGTCAAAATAAAAATAAAGAATCCTTCCAGTAGCACCTTAGAGACCAACTAAGTTTGTCATAGGTATGAGCTTTCGAGAAGTGTGCATGCACACGAAAGCTCATACCTATGACAAACTTAGCTGGTCTCTAAGGTGCGACTGGAAGGATTTTTTATTTTTATTTTGATTCATAAGTAATGCACTTTAGGATTGCAACCCTGCAAACATGGGGCTGGGGAAACCCAGCCAGATGGGCGGGGTATAAATAATAAATTATTATTATTATTACTGACTCTCCACCCCAACCCCGCTTTGAACCATCTTGTGTGGCAGGGATTATTCTGTGTTAAGTGGAGGAATAATCTGAACGCTACCAAACCATTTTCCCAAGTGGAGGAGGAGGGAAGCTGTCATAATTTGTCCTGATATGCTAGAAGCAAAAGTAGTTAAGAGGTTTGATGGATTATTGAGCAGCATTAAAAATGGAGCAGGCTTAATGCTTTGGAGCGAGCAGCACCAACACTCTCCATCTATGGGTCCCAAAGCCCTTCCCAAACGCCAGTTAATTGCCTGGCAGCTCCTACAGGCCAACCTCCCACACAGATGGGCATAATAATAACAACTCGCTTTCATTTGAAGCCTGTTTATTTTAGTCAGGATGCCTCTCTGGGTTTCTGGGAGAGGAGGGCCACATGGCTGGGGCTGAGCAACTGAAAGGCATCCCGCTCTCTGCAGACACTGGAATGGCTCAAGGTAGGCTGCCCAGGTGATGCCAAGGGGAAGGGGGGGGCTCTGCTCCACCCTTTGCCTAGGTGTCAGGAGAGCAGAGGAGAAAGGTTCTCGGTTGAGAACAAATAAATAAGCAGTGTCATCCCATCCTTTGGAACAGCTGCAGCCAAAAAGATCTTCAACTCCATATGATGGCGGGAGAGGGACTCTTAACAAGCTTCTAAGCACATAAGTAAGAGGCCTGGATCTTCATCAGACCTAAGGCCCTCTTTGCCAACCAGGGCAGTTAAAAGAAAGTATTTCTTCCCACAGCGTACAGTTAAAACTATGAAACTGCAGGAGGCAGTGATGACCACAAACTTGGATGGCTTAAAAAGAGGATTAGGCAAATTCATGGAGAGAGAGGGAAGGCTAATGGGAGTGCAAACTTGAATAAAATATTGGGGGGGGGGCAGTTAAACCCTGTCCCACACAATCACATAATGTGGCACGCGCGCACACAACATTTGAATGGGAATCCCCCTCAACTTGGGGAAGGATGGCCCCCTCAAATATTTTATTGGAGGGGCTGAAGCAGTTGGCGCCTATGGGGCAGGGGTACCAACTTGAGGAAAATATTGGGGGAGGCTAAGGTAAGCCCTGCCCTGCATAATCAATCACAATTTGTGGCACACACCTCATTTGAATGGCAACGCCCATCAACTGGAGGGGGAGCTCTCCCCCTCAAATATTTTATTGGGGGGCTGGCGAAGGGACCTCGGCCCCTAGGAGTTGGCTCTTATGGGAACGAGGATCCTCATTGTGGAATTTCCATTGGGGCATTTGGCTGCCCACTGAGAGAACAGGATGCTGCCCTGGACTGGCCAGCAGTCAGGCTATTCCGCAGCTCCATTCTCACAACAGGAAGCCCCCTACCCAGCAGGGGTGCCACCTTTTGGGGGGGCAGGTAAGCCCAGCCCCGCATAATAGATCACATGACACGGTGCACGCGCATTATTTGAATTCAACTGAAAGCCTTAAGAGTTGGCTCCTATGCCCCCCAGCATAACCCAAGGGGAAGCGTCCTCTCTCCTACCTCAAGTTGGTTGGGCTCTGATCCTTTTGGCAGGCCTAGCCCAGCCTGCCGGATCCACAGCAGGCGGCAGTGGCGAGGCGCTCTGCACGTGCTCGGGGCTCTGGGCGGGGCGACGCAGCCAAGCCCGTCCCGTCCGCCCCCTCGCCGCGCCCCCCTCCAGGTCCCGCCCCCTCGCCCCGCCCCGCCTGGCCTCCCGCCCCGCCCTCGCCGTTCCTGCGGCTGCCATCCCGAGCGCGAGCTGGGCCAGCCGGCGATGGGCAGCCGCGACGCGGAGCCGCCAGGAGAGCTGCAGCCCGACCCCGCCTGAGCCTGCCTGGATCAGTAGCCGCCGCCGCCGCCGCAGAATGGGCTAAGGCTCGGGCCCTGCCGAGGCCAAGGAGGAAGCGAGCAGGCAGGCGGTGAGGAGAGGAGAGGAGCCCGCCGCCCGGGCTCGTTAGGCAGGCTGCCGGCCGCGCTCGCCTCCGCCTCGGCTCGCGCCTTTGTTCTTGCCCGCCCGCTCTCGCCGAGGGGGCGGCGGCGGCGGCTCCTCATGGGCAGCGCGGCCGGGGCGCCCCGGGCTGAAGCGCTGCTGCCGCCGCCTCCGCGGACACTCTGCCTCCTCCGCCGGGGGATGAGCGCCCCCCGCCGCCGTCTCCTGTTCCGCCGCCCGGGCGCGCCACTGCCGCCCTGACCGGCCCTCGGTCCGCCGCCGCCGCCGCCGCCGCCACGATGGTGGACCCGGTGGGCTTCGCTGAGGCGTGGCGCGCGCAGTTCGCCGACTCGGAGCCTCCCCAGATGGCGCTGCGCTCGGTGGGCGACATCGAGGCGGAGCTGGAGCGCTGCAAGGCGTCCATCCGCCGCCTGGAGCTGGAGGTGAACAAGGAGCGCTTCCGCATGATCTACCTGCAGACGCTGCTGGCCAAGGAGAAGAAGAGCTACGACCGGCAGCGCTGGGGCTTCGCGAGACCCGCCCGAGCCGGCATAGACGACGACGACGAAGACGAGGGGACGGCCGCGGCCGACGACGTCGGGGCGCAAACGACCGGCCAGGCCAGGCCGCCGCCGCCAAGCGGCAAACCCCACCACCACCACCGTCCGCGCCCGCCTGCCCTCCGCAAGCTCTCGGCGGCGCACAGCGACGGCTCCGAGGCGGACAGCACGACGCAGCAGCCCGACGGCAACGGCGAGGCGGCGGCGGAAGGGGGCTCCCCGTCCAGGGCCCGGGCGGCTCCCAGCGGCGGGAACAGTAGCAGTAGCCGTCGCCAGCGCCTTCTGAGCGTCTCCTCGGAGAAGGAGGCGTGCGTCTTTGAGCCGGTGGGCAGCCGGGAGCGCGGAGGGGGCGGCGCGGCCAGCAACGTGGCGGCGCTGCGCTGTAACTTCGAGCGGGGGCTGAAGAAGTCGTTGACGACGGCAGCGGCGGATGGGAAGGAGCCGTTGTCAGCGCCGCCCTGCTCGTCGGAGAAGCCCTTCTACGTGAACCTGGAGTACCACCACGAGAAGGGCCTGGTGAAGGTGAACGACAAGGAGGTCTCGGACCGGATCAGCTCGCTGGGCAGCCAAGCCATGCAGCTGGAGGCACGTAAGAAGCTCTTGCCAGGGCTGCGCGGCCGCTCGACCGAGGCCTGCTTCGGCGACGGCGACTACGAGGACGCGGAGCTCAACGCCCGCTTCCTCAAGGACAACCTGCTGGACGGCAACGGCGCTGCCCGCTCGTCCTCCGCCTGGCAGGCCGCCCCCTCGGACTTCCAGCCCTACCAGAGCGTCTACGTCGGGGGCATGATGATGATGATGATGGCGGCGGCGGCAGGGGGCGAAGGCGCCGGGGAGCCCGGGGGCAAAGGCGCCCCGCCGACCCCGTTCCTGCGCGGCCACTCGGGCGCCGCCGTGGAGCCGGAGAAGCCCCTGACCTGGCCGCGCCGCTCCTACTCGCCGCGCAGCTTCGACGACATCGGCGGCGGCTACACGCCCGACTGCAGCTCCAACGAGAACCTCACGTCGAGCGAGGAGGACTTCTCGTCGGGCCAGTCCAGCCACGTCTCGCCCAGCCCCACCGCCTGCCGCCTCTACGGCCGCGACAAGAGCCGCTCGCCCTCCCAGAACTCCCAGCAGTCCTTCGACAGCAGCAGCAGCCCCCCGACGCCCCAGTCCCAGAAGCGGCACCGGCAGCAGCAGCAGGTCGTTGTCTCCGAGGCCACCATCGTGGGCGTCCGCAAGAGCGGGCAGATCTGGCCCAGCGACGGCGACCTGCCCGCCGGCAGAGCCTCCCTCGACAGCTGCTACCACCTGGGAGAGGCAGGTGGGTGGGAATCTCCGTTTGTGTCCTTGTTCTTCAAGGGGGAAGGGATGTCCCCCCTTTCTATAGCATGCAGCAGTGTTGAAATTCCTGATAATGGTGTGTGGAGGGGTCCCTTTTGTTTTCTGATGGTCCTTTTAGAAGGTGGTGGTGGTGGTGATGATTTAGCCATATAGCATCCTCTTGACTCTGTGCCTGGCTGGGTTGGGGGAGTTTCTTACCTCCCACTTTGCACAGCTTTGTGATGCCTGGCCCGGCCCACTCAGGTGAGGTCCTCAGGTTGGGCCTTCTCCTCTGCTGCCTGCCCTTGGTTGGGTCAGATGGTGCCATCCTGAGTCTCCTTTTATGGAAGCTGGGAACTCTCCATCTGGGGGCTTCACGTGGTCCTTTATCTCTTGGGGGGGAGGGAGGTGCCAGGATGTTGGGTTGCCCCAAAGATCCTTGGCTCTAGAATGCAGGTGTTAGGGTGGCGGCAGTGGAGGAGGTGGGTGTCCAACTCAAGTGGCCCTTGGACCAGTGGATCCTGCCTCTTTAGCTGGTTGGGGGGTTCTGTTGTATTGCTCAGAATGACAGGGGAGCAGGGTACACCTGAGCCCCCTCCATCCTTTTGCCTCCTGATTTAATGGGCTGCTCAGGTGTCCTTGTGCTGCCTTTGAGGTGTTAGAGAGTGTGGCATGGCTTGTGTGATCCATGGGGCACCTGCATGCCAAGCAGGTGCTCTGCTGCTGACCTGCTCCCTTCCCCCAGTGTTAACAGGCATGTTGTGTTTTGAGTCAAGGACCAGATTCTACCTGTGATTCATTTTCGCCTGCAGTCATCACATGATAGACGTGCAGTCATTGCATGATGGGCACCTGGAAGTCATCTGGCTCAGCCTTTCCCCAACCTAGTGCCCTGCAGCTGTTTTGGACTACGGCGCCCATGGCCATTGAGGGGAATTGTAGCTGTAGGGCACCCAGTTGGGGAAGGCTGATCCTAGCCCCTTGCCCTTTCATTTAGGAACCTGCCTGGGTGACCTTTCAGTGGGATGCTAGCTCATCACCTGTAAGGCTGGACATGCTACTTTCTTGGGCCTGAGACTGCTATGTTCCTCCTTCCCTAAACACTGGGCAGGTGTGTGTTGTGTGTCCAGGCAGATGCTGGACTTGATGAGAGCAAGGCCACTTAGGAGCTGTGTGTAGCTTTCTAACAGACTCTGGCTTCCCTTGTTCAGTTCTGAGATGATGGACAGTGGTTGTTGTTGCTGAAACCTGCCCCTGCAGCATGCCAGGCATTGTCACTGGACCTCTGCTTAAAGAGCAGGGCAGGTTTAGCAAAGAGGTAGCTGATTCTGTAGAACAGGTCTAGCAAATGCCTTGGATAATAATTTATTATTGAGTTATATCTCCTCATGCTTCCAAGAAGTGCCCTTCAGGTAGCCTACAGCCACACAAATCCAGCCCAATACTAATTAAAAATCTACATTTAAAATCTTAACAAGTACATGGGTAATGGCGGGAGGGAAAGGGGCATGAAAGTGGATGGAGGGGAAAAAACATTGCATGCTGACAATCATTCTAAAACGATAGGCATTTCTTTTTAATATTGATGGATGCTGGAGGTGCTGAACTGGTAGAAGTTGTGGCGTCTGGAGTGAGAGTCCAGATTGCTATATAGATCCTTCACCTTTGTCATTCCCAGAGTCAATATTGTAATAAGGAACAGCGCCTGACATTTGCAAACAGCTAGATTCCTGCCTGCTTGGCTGGGCCTCAAGAGGCTCTCAGAGTAAAGAGGTTTTGAAGCTCTCAAGGAGAGTTGGGATCCTTCATCCTCCTAGTTTGGCATTTGTTAATATTTAAATGCAGGTAGAGTGTCTGAGTCTCCTTTTCCTGCCTCTCATTTATTTCCTGAGAATCTCTCTCCCCACCACCCCCACATTATATTGGGAGGGGGATTGTTTGGGCTCTGAGCTGGCTTTGGCACATGGAAGGCGAAGGCTCCTTATCCTCAAAGTGACCTCTCCCCCTTCTCTCTCCCTCCCTCCCTCCCAGATTAGAGAGCCCTCAATTTCTTTTCTTCTCAAGACTTGTGGATCTTGTGAGAGAAGCAATGGGGGGGGGATGGGAGAGGGAGGAGGCTCAACCACTGGTCTAATCTGAACTGCAGCCATCTGTCCTGTGATGATGCTCTTTGAATGTCTGGGAAGCCTCTCCGGCTTGCAGTTTCCTGGGCAGGAACAATAGAAAGGGGGGAGGGTGCCCAGCCCAATGCCTCAGGGCCCTCTCTTCTCTTTCAGCTGCCTGGGCTGTCCTTGCAGAGAGGCAGGTGCCTTTTAAATGGGTATTTCCTCCTCCACACACAAAAAGCTTTTGCTCTTCTAGCAGATGAAACCCTGAAACTGTGAGGCACCAGACCTGGTCTCCCTGCATGCCCAGAATTTGTGTGTGCGCGCGCAAAGGATCGTGTCTCTCCATCCCACAGAAACAGCAGTGCAGTACCTTGAAGAGCAAGAATGATGCAGGAAGAAAGGGCCCCTTTTCGTCATGGCATTAACCACATCCACAGTTTAATTTTGTCTATGCTTCCACGTTGTTGTGGTTGTTGTTGTTGTTGTTGTTGTTGTTGTTGTTGTTGTTATATCCTACATTTTTAGCAGACCAGGGCTGCTAAATTCAGCTTACACAAATTACAACAAGACTAAGGTTACCAGATTTTTTTTCAATGAATCCGGGGACACTTTTCAACTTCAGCAGGAATGATAGGATTTTGTCAGGGGACTGATTTGTAAATCTAGACACTGACTGTCCCCAGGAAACTGGGGGTGTCTGGTAACCTTAAACAAGACAGATGAAATACAAAAAAGCTAAAAAGGTATAAAAGATAACGATTAAGGATAATTTAGAATTAAGGCAACGTTAAAAACCAATCTATTAAAATTCAGGTAATCAAAAACACAACTAGCTGCTCCTGGTGGTTAATAATACAGGAAAAAGACACCTTGAAACAATTAAGGTGCATAGCAGTGTAAATGTAAAAGGGAAGAGAAGCCGGAACTATGAAGAACAAAGTGGGTGGCCTCTCAAAATAACCTGAGCAGGAAAAGAGGCAAATCTGCCTCTGGGGTTTGTCTTGACCTTCTTTTACTTGAAGGTAGAAGGCAGCTAGGTGTGAGGGGGGCAAAATGAAGTTCTGTAAGGGAAGATCTCACAGCTGGGTCTGCTACTGAGAATGCCCCACTTTCTCTGGATCCCTAAAGTAACAGCAGGACCAGCTGACATGGAAGGCAGTGCGGTCATACCTTGTTTAAGTACGCCTTGGTTTGAGCATTTACAGTTTAAGTACTCCGCGGACCCGTCTGGAACGGATTAATCCACTTTCCATTACTTTCCATGGGAAAGTTTGCTTCAGGTTAAGTACAGACTTCCGGAACCAATTGTGTTTGTAAACCGAGGTACCACTGTATTCTGGACATTTAGGACTTTTATAGGGTTACAACCAGCACTCTAAATTGTGCCCAGAATTGAAGCTGCGGTAAAGTAGGAGTGAGTTGCATATTCCCCACATCTGACTGTGATCAAGAGCCTGGCTGAACCAAACTCCTTTGGAGGCAGCCCTACATCAAGTGCATTGCAGTAGTCCAAGTGACATGTAAATAAGGCCCACATTCCTGCGGCCTGATTGGACACCTCTGGGAATGGGTGTAGCAGCTGCATTAGCCTCATTTGTGCAAAGGTGTTCCTTGGCACTGATGCAATCTGGGTATTTAGGCTCAGAAGATGAACCCCTGGGAAATGAACTTGGGACTTCAGGCGCAGCACAACCCCCATCCAATGCAGATTGAACCGTGTTCCCTATTGGCCAGGAATGCCTTTGGCATGTTTGGATTAAGTTTCAATTTGTGCGTTCTCCTGACGCCATTTTGGATGGGGGGGGGTAAAGTCTCAACGTCTTCAGGGAAACCTGGAGTTGAGATGCAACCGTGTGCTCAAGTGTGCTGCCTGAAAATGCCCAGATACCATTCCTGGGGGGGTGGGTATTCAAGGAGGTCTTTTCTAAAACAAAAACAAAAGCAAAACCAACTCTTTCAGGTTCAGTGGACCAATGCTCTGTTGTAGAGTGGCATTTGCCACCCCACCTTCCCCACTCAGTTGGGCCAAATCCGGCAACTTTTGTTAGCCAGGAAGGGTAAAGTGCATACATGGCTAGGCTCCAAGATTCCTGTTCGCACCTTCAGACTGCACAAACATCCTTCAGAACTGGCCGAGCAGGTGCTGAAGTGACCTGCCGCAAGGCACTGTAGAGTGCCTTGTAAACTGGTCACCGTGAGGGTTCTCGAGTATTGTCTTGCAAGACATACAAGAGGCCCTGGAAAAAGCTCTTCTGGACAACTCTACCCCTCTGCAGTGGTGGCCGAGAAGGATGATCCTTCGCACCCCCTGGAACAATCCCTGAAAGGGTATCTTTTCTGCCCTCGTGGCTCCCTATTCATATTCTCAAGATCTCCAGGGAGCCTGTTTGGTTTTGCTGAATGAGTCGCTTGAGGGCCATTTTGTCAGCTGCCCATCCAGAAAGTCGGACAGTCCCCAAGACCCATTGGGAAGTGGTAGGCATCTGCCAGTCTTCTTATGGGGGCCTTCATAAAAAAAGGTAAAGAACCCCTGGATGGTTAAGTGCAGGCAAAGGTGACTATGGGGTGCGGCACTCATTTCCACTTTCAAGCTGAGGGAGCCAGCGTTTGCCGCAGACAGCTTTCCAGGTCATGTGGCCAGCAGGACTAATCTGCTACTGGCACACAGGGGACCGTGACGATAGCCAGAGCATATGGAAACGCCGTTTACCTTCCCACCGCAGCGGTACCTATTTATCTACTTGCACTGATTTGCTTTTGAACTGCTACCAGGAGCTGGGACCGAATGGGAGCTCACCCCGTCGCAGGGATTCGAACTGCCGACCTTCCGATCAACAAGCCCAAGAGGCTCAGTAGTTTAGACCATAGCGCCACCTGCTCCTTAGGAACCTTCTTAATCGGTCTTTAATTTGACATACCTGGTTCTCCCCGCATTCTTAATCCCCAGTGAGCTCCATGGCTGAGCGGGGATTGGAACTCAGTTCTCCCAGGCACTAGTCACCATAGGATGCACAGGGTGGGCAGTCATTTGGTTGAAAGCCCCTGTCCATGTGTTTGGTTTTCCATCCTTTTGCTTGGTTCTTCACTGCTTTGAAGGGTCTCCACTGTCATCCCACTGATTGTGATTTCCTCTTCTGAGCTCTTGGGCTTGGCTGTTTGAATGATTGAAAAGGGGGAGTCAACCCTGCTCCCGCAAGCTTTGATGATAAACCTTTGGGGAGAACTGGAGGGGGGGCAGTGTTATTTTTCTCATTGTATTTTTAAAGCTGGTGTGTGCTTGCGGGGGGGGGGGGGAGAGGGCTTCAAGGTATTCAGAATGCAAATCCCTCCAGATCAAAGCTTGTCTCTGCATTTGGCTGGGGCCTAAGAATCTGCAATGTTCTCCCCCTTTATTTTGTGTTACAGCGTTTCAGATGCCAAGCTGGGGGGGGGGGGCAGTGTTAGGTCTTCTGACTGTGGATTTTGTTATAGTGGGGGTTGGTAGCAAAGCTCCCTTCCTCCAGCTTTCCTCTTTCCCCTCCAATAGGTCTGAGACAGGAGCGAAGAATATGGAGTAGCATAACTTAACATCCTTCTCTTAAGCGACATTTGGCTCTCCCCATATTTATTTATTTACCTACTTAATTTATAGAGCTGCCCCATAGCAGAAGAACTCTAGGAAGCCAGTGTGGTGTCGTGGTTAGTGTCGGACTAGGACCTGGGAGATCAGGCTTCAAATCCCCACTCACTGGGTGACTTTGGGCCAGTCACAGCCTCTTAGCCTACCTCGCAGGGTCGTTGTTGGGATGAACGGAGGAGGGAACCGTGTATTTCTTGGAGGAAAAAGATGGGGTATAAATGCAATAAACAAGCTCTTCTACTTACCTGCTTAGGAAAGCTGGAGGGGCCAGCCAGGTGGAGATGCCAGTCACCAACCTGGCATCCAGAGATCTCCATGTGGTTGCAGTTGGACGCCAAGCGTGCCTGGGGAATTTCTCACACTGCTTTAAAGTGCTACGGCAAATGGTCAAGGTCGGGATTGCGTTGCAGCCTCTTGCATATCAGGCAGTGGAGGGCCGCCACAGTTTAAGAAGGATATTGAAAGCAGAGGAGGGTAACTGAGGTGCTGGAGGGTCTGGAAACCAAGCCATATGAGGAACGGTTGAAGGAGTTTGGTGTGTTTAGCCTGGAAAAGAGACTGAGACAGTGGCGGAGAGCAGGCAGGGGCGGGGCTGGCACGCGTTCTGGGGGCGTGGTGCGCCGCCCGCGCGGGCAGAGCAGACAGCCACTATGCTACCCTAGGGATCGCGCTGCCTGGGGCAGAGCACCCCTATCGCCCCCCCTCTTCCTCCGCCCCTGGACTGAGAGGTGATACAATAGCCGCCTTCAAGTATCTGTATGTCAGATGAAGCAAGCTTGTTTCCTGCTGCTCCAGAGAAATCTGATTCTGGCTAAACGCTATAAAGAACTTTCTGACCGTAAGAACTTTTTGACAGTGGAACCGAGGTTGAGTGGCCATCTGTCAGGCATTCTTTAGCTGTGGTTCCTGCATTGCAGGGGGTTGGACTAGATGACCCTCGGGGGTCACCACGTTTACAGTTTTGGGCTTCTCCGCATGCTGTGATTGAAGGCTGTGATGTTTCCTCCTCCCTGCGCTTCTCCACAGATGGGGGGGGAGGAAAGTGGACTGAAGGAGCACATAGTGGGCAGTTTCTGGTGGGGCTTAGTTGATTAACTAATTGTATCAGTTGTAATTGGTTTATTAGCTGGTTAAATCTGCACCCATCGGCAAAGGGATGGAGCCATTGTTTGAAAGAGGAACGCTCTTTGGAGAGGCAAAGAGAGAGAGGGAGGGGGCAGGGCAACCCAGCCAGATGGGTGGGGTATAAATATTACAGTGGTGCCTCGCTTAACGAATGCCCTGCTTAACGAAATTTCCGCTTAACGAAAGGTTTTTTCTAGTGGAGGTTGCCTCGCTAGACGAATTCGTTTTACGAAAAATTGTATTTTATTATTATTTATTTGGGCCGTGGGCCAGTAGCGTGCATGGCTTGCCTTGTGTGCCGAAGGTCCCATCAGGGCGTCTTGCCTCTTCCACCCCCACCCTCCAACCCCGTGCTTTACGTTCTGAAGAAGCCAAACCAGTTTCCCCTTCATAACAGACAGGCTGGAATTCAAAACAATTTTTCGGGCTGCTGGGTGGGTGGATTTCCAGTCAATCCGGCTTTGCTCCTTTTTCACATGTCCCCCACACCTCCTCAGTGCGCCATTAGAATAACAGAATTGTAGAGGTGGGAGGGACTCTGAGGGTCATCCAGTCCAGCCCCTTGCGATGCAGGAATAAATAATCCCTGGCAGTTGGCCACCTGACCACTGTTCAGAAACCTCCAGTGGAGGACAGCCTGCCACCTTCTGAGGTCGTCCATTCCGCTGTTGAACAGCTCTTGGCCTCAGAAAGTTCTTTCTGACATTTAGTCATAATCTCCTTTCTATCATTTGAATCCATTGGTTCCGGAGCAGCAGAAAACAAAACAAGCTTCCTCCATCCTGCATGTGGCATGTGGCAACCCTTCAGGTAATTGAAGATGGCTTGCTCACTTGGTCTTGCAGCCGTCTGGTGGCCACAAACGGTGGCTTGCTGTGTGCCAGGATGGGTAGCCACTACTGGGGCAAGAGGCGGTTGTCAGTGGCCTAGCTGGCTGGCTGTTTGTCCAGTCTATTCAGAAAAGCCAGTCCTGCCCAGAGAGAGGTCATGAGTGGGGGAGGCCTCTTTTTTGGGGGGGAAAGGGAGCTGTGTTTTGCAGATAACCTGATGAAAGAATGAGTGTGTGCTTATGTGGAATGCTGCATAGTCTTCATAGTGTGTTTATTTTAAGCATTTTTACTCTGCCCTTTAGCCAAAACAAGGCTCCCCAGGGCAGCTTGTAAGTCTCAGGAGGAGTCAGGGCAATCCCTGCCCTCGGGCTGAAATGTGGAGGCCATTCGCAACCTCTGGCATTTGTGGAGCCCCTGGAGGGCCTCCCTCCTTTCTCTCTGCTGCCAGGGCTGGGCTCTTTCCCCCAGGGAGGGCCGAGCTGTCAGGTGGGCAATAGGCAGGGCTGGATTGCCAAGCAGTTGAAAGTTCTGCAAAAAGCCAAGTGAGAATCTGTGACCTGGACAAATGATTGGTTTTGAATTTTGAATTTCAGGGGGTTGGGCTAGATGACTCTTGGGGTCCCTTCCAGCTCTAGGGGGTCTATGACACTTTCAATGATTTCTCAGTTTGCCTGTAGTCCTGGTTTTGCAAGCCAAAGCACTGACATGCCCCTCCCGATTGCTGGGAGTCTTTTTGAGATCCTTGGCCATTAAAGCTAGTGATGTGCACACATGTGTGCTCTCTCTTTAAAAAAATAAAAGAAAGAAGGAAAGTTTACACCTGAGCTTTGATGGGGGACGCTTTTTAGGATAGAAGCAAAACAAACAGAGAGCTTGTGATAATGTAGTCTTGAATATTGAGGCTTACTGTGAAGAAATGTGGGTGCATGATTCTGAGCACCTGGTGAGGGCCTTTAGGTCACCCCAGGGTAAAGGTAAAGGGACCCCTGACCATTAGGTCCAGTCGTGACCGACTCTGGGGTTGCGCGCTCATCTCGCATTATTGGCCGAGGGAGCCAGCGTACGGCTTCCAGGTCATGTGGCCAGCATGACAAAGCCGCTTTTGGCGAACCAGAGCAGCACACGGAAACACCGTTTACCTTCCCGCTGTAGCGGTTCCTATTTATCTACTTGCATTTTGATGTGCTTTCGAACTGCTAGGTTGGCAGGAGCTGGGACCAAGCAACGGGAGCTCAACCCGTCACAGGGATTCGAACCGCCGACCTTCTGATCAGCAAGCCCTAGGCTCAGTGGTTTAGCCCACAGTGCCACCTGGGTCCCTCACCCCAGGGTAGCTGCATCCAAATCCTGCATTTCTGGGATTGGGTGTCTGTATTTGCATCTCCTGGACAGGTGTGGCCAGCATTCTCTGGCATGGCTCAGCTCCCTCTTCCCTTTCACCTGGGCTGGCTCCGCAATCAAGTTTCTTTTGCTCTTCCCAGTTTGGCAGGAAACAGGCAGTTGCTGGACTGGAAACTGGACCTCATGAGCCAAAAGGGGCTTTCCATGCCGGGGCCTGCTTTGCTCCTGATGGAACTGTTCATCCTGCCTCTTTTCCAACTGCCTTGCCTTTCCCCCTCCTGACCCTTCTCTGCTTTCACTTTGCTTCTTTCCCGCTGGCTCCCCTTCAGCTTCCTTGGAACCCAGTAAAGACAGGCGAGTGAGCAGCTGATGGTCTGGGGTGAGAGGGACTGCTGACGGGGACTGGCGGGTGGTGTTGCCTTTTGGAAGTGTGGCTGCCTCTTCCTCCTGCTGGCTTCCTTGTCATCTGGTGGCCAGCTCTGGGTTCTGGGATCTGGTTTCACTAAGCTGCGCAGAAGAGGAAACTTCTGGGATCTGCTTTGCTCCTTCCTCTTTTAGTCCTAAAAGACAGTGGGGGGAAGTTAGGAGAAAGGCCATGATCAATCTCAGCATATATATCCTCAGAGCCCTGCAGAATCAGACCAAAACTTCACTTGAGGCTGTATCTTGTTGGGAGAGAAGGGGTTTAGCTGAGCCTCCAGCTCAGGCACCCCCAAACTGCAGTCCTCCAGATGTTTTGGCCTACAACTCCCATGATCCCTAGCTAACAGGACCTGTGGTCAGGGATGATGGGAATTGTAGTCCAAAACATCTGGAGGGCCGAGGTTCGGGGGTGCCTTCTCCAGCTCAACATGACACCTTCTACATATGAGGAACATTAGAAACTCAGATATATAAGCTAGGCGCCAAATGACTCCTTAAACCAAGGTTGCAGCCGCCGAAACAGAATGTCTAGTTGTCATTTTTGGGCAAGACTAAAGTCTTTATTTTTCAAAGGACTGACTGTGATTGATTCCCAGTTAGACTTCTGGCTAGTTCAGATGACAGCCTTGAACTAGGTTAAGAGCTTTGAGAACTTAAGAAGAAAAGTCACCTGGTTCCAAGTGGTCGGAAAGCCAGGTGCAAAATGCACCTGGCTAATTTCAAACACTGTATGCGAAGTGTTTTATTTTATGCAGAGAAGCAAATTGCCTGCTTTGAGATACCGCCCCAGGCCCCTGAAGTGCTCCAGGCCAGGCACAGGTGAGCCTCCTTGGCCGCCATTTTGTGTGTGAAATTGTGGAATAAACTCAGTCCATGAAGCTGCTGGCCTCTTTGCTTGGCCACTGAGCCAGGATCCTTTCTGAAATGGTGTTTGCCTCCCAGTGACATGTTGGCTGCCATCAGTCCGGCTATTTGAGCAGGCAGCTCTGGTTTGCCTTCGTTGGACCAAGGAGCTCAAATCTCTCTCTCTCTACACCTCAGTCCCTTGCCATAAAGGAGAGGGCTTTGTAACCCAGCTGTTGCCTATGGGTAGCTAGTAAGGAAATCCACTTTGCTCCCCCCCCCCCCGGGGCCACTGCAATTCCAGTCTGGCAAACAACTCTTCTTTTATGACTCTTGCTGTGATGGGCTGTAATAGTGGCTGGTGACAGAATGGGGCCTGGCTGGTCCAGCAGGTGTCTCTGGCTTTTCATTTGCTCTTAACCACATAAGGTGGGGGTGTCTTCTGGGGCAGTTGCCCTCTGCCCCCACTCCCTCATTGCCCTCAGAGCAGATGCAGTAGTGGGGGAGAAGTAGCTTTCCTTTGCCTCCATTGGGTAGATGAGTCTAGAGCAGGCGTCCCCAAACTTCAGCCCTCCAGATGTTTTGGACTACAATTCCCATCTTCCCCAACGACTGGTCCTGTTAGCTAGGGATCATGGGAGTTGTAGGCCAAAACATCTGGAGGGCCGCAGTTTGGGGATGCCTGGTCTAGAGACTGAGCTTGAGCCCAGTCTTCCTCATTCTGGTGCCTTCTAGGTGGTTTGGACCACAACTCCCAGAAGCCCCAGCATCACAGCCCCTTCCAGATGTGGAGGCAGAACATAGTCTAATGCAGTGTTTCCCAACCTTGTGCCTCCAGATGTTTTGGGACTACAACTCCCATCATTCCTGACCACTGGTCTTGCTAGCTAGAGATGATGGGAGTTGTAGTCCCAAAACATCTGGAGGCACAAGGTTGGGAAACACTGGTCTAATGGTCAGTAGCCTCCCTTGATGGAGGCGGAAGCCCTTCAATGCAGAGGCTTCATCGCTTGGGGGAATGTCTCCAGTTTTGTATCCTTTGCATCAAGCAAGGGTTAGATTATGTGGCTTTCATGGATCCTTCCAACTCTCAGGTAACTTGAGCAAAATTGAGTAGACTTTTCTACTTCTCAGGTTTTTGTGATGGGGAAACAGGATTAGCCATCCAAAGATTGCACTCTTCCATTGGCTACTAAGGACAAGTGGCGCTTCTCTTTGGGCAAGGAAGGTTGGGGGTGTGTGTGTTAAACGCTGTCCCCCTTTTCCATCACCATCACATTTATTTATTAAATGCAAACGGACAGCTGAGGGAAAAGGGTATTTGTTTTTAAAAATGGATGCTAATTGGAGATAAATTTGTAATTTAAGCAGCATGTAATAGGAAGAAAATGGGAATATCTAAGAAAGAGTACGAAGCCAGTTTTTGGAAAAATCGTATTAAAATTGTTTTAATTTGGCATTGATGTGCTATAAATTTGGAAAATGAATATATATATGGAAAATGTTTATATATAGTGCCACTTGTTGGAAGTGATGGCATCTTGCAGGAAGTCCCCAGGTTCAATCTCCAAATAAGGCCTTTCTCAACTTTCGGTCCCCAGGTGTTGTTGGACTACAACTCCCATCATTCATAGCCAGCATGGCCAGTGGTCAGGGATAAGGGAGTTGTAGTTCAAGAGCATCAGGGGACACATGGTTGAGAAAATCTGCCCTAGAGTCTCCTGTCTGAAATCATGGAGAGCTGCCGCTGCCAGTCAGTGTAGACAGTACTGTACTGAACTAATGGACCAGTGATCTGATCCAGTGTAGAATGGCTTCCTGTGATTCTACTACCGGTAGCTGCATACAGAAAAAGAGAGGGGGGATTCTAATTAAAATAGAGCTGCAACTGTGCTTAAAAAAACTAACAGAGTACAATTTAAGAAACAGCATCAAAAGGTGTGAAACGGATTGTAAGGAGAAAATGTATGTGTGTGTGTGTTTAGGGGGTGGGTGAGAAAATAATTTTTCAAGAGCTATTCCGGTTATCTCTCCAACACTGACTGATAGGAGGGGCTTATCTCTCCTTTCCATGTGCCCCAGAGGAAGCTGGGATGGAAGAAAAGAATCTCCTCTCACCGCCCGGACAACAGGGAATAAATCAAAACAGGATTGGGCACCAGAGAACAGTTGGCAGTTGATAACAATGCCCCCTTCCTGCACGCTGGCATCTCAACTCCCCCCTCCCCGTAATGTTTAATATGCACGATGGGGGCTGAACTGATCTGGGGCGTCCTTTGAGCAAGTTGAACAACAAGCATCCCTTTTTCTTAAGCCAAAAGACCCCTCCTCTTTCATTTAAACAGGAGGTTTCCTGAGAGGTTGCAGCTCAGAGCTGCGTTTTGGAGATGGAGGGGGGGGCAGTTTTTCTAGGAAAGTGCTTCTGAATGTGTTTTATGGGGTGGGAGAAACTAATGAATTTTAAAGCAATCCTGGTGTGGAGAATATTGGGAGAGGCACTTGCTTGGCTTTCCCCTCCTCCTTTTCAGAAACGCCTTGGAGGGTTTGATACGATCATGACTTTAATGGACATTCCTCTGTCTGTCTGTCTGTCTGTCTGTCTGTCTGTCTGTCTGTCTGTCTGTCTGTCTGTCTGTGTTTGTTTAGCAAGTGGGGAGGCATCTGTCCACCTTGTCTCCGTGAAGAGAGCATGGGATCCAGTTTTGTGGAACGGCAAATTTGCTTTCCATTGCAGCAATGAGCTAGCTCTCAGTCCTGCCCAGAGGCTGCTGGAATAAGGAGCCAGGATGGGGTTGCTTCCAATAATGAAATTCCAATGTGCAGCAACTTAAGCATGGGGTGGGTAACCTCGGGCCTGGGGGCCAATTGCAGCCCTCTGGACCTCTCAGTCTGTCCCTTGGGACTCTTCCCAGGCCACACCCTCTCTCCCTAGGCCACACCCCTTGCTGGCCTTGCTCCACAACCGTCCTTGAGTGCCATGGCCTTAACATTGATTGCCTTTGGCTCCTCCCACCATTGGCATGTGGCCCCCAGACAGTTGTCCAGAAGAGATTGATTGCAGGGGACGTACATTTACCTGACCGGCACTGTTTGAACTGAACCGGCTGCCAGCTTGCCACTGAGCTCAGTTTAAGGTGTTATCTTTAACGCAGAAAGCTCTAAACACCTCAGGACCAGGTTACCCGAAGGAACACTTGCCCTCCTACCCTGTTAGATCACTGTGACTTTTGGAGGGGGCTCTGCTAGCACTCCTGAAACCTGCAGAACTAGAGGGGGGGCATTCGTGATGGTGGTGGCCACCTGGTTGAACAGAATGCTTCCCTCCTCACCCCCTCACCCCAGCCATCTGGCATGCACCAATGGTTTCTGCTGCCTGTTAAAAAAAATAAAATCCCTGGGCATTCCCAGACCAGGGGTTTTTAAAACTGCAATTTTGATGTTCTTGTGTTTTATTGTTTTGCAGAAGCTTTGCGATTTTTAGATCCCAAGCACGTTGTAATTTTCAAACTTCAAAATAAAATGAATAAGCTTGGAAGCACAACCTAATCTAATCTCACAGGAACCCAATCCAGTGTGGTTATTCTGCTCTGGAATCCCATACCAGGGAGTCCCGTGCAGTCGAAAAGCCAGCACGTTTTAACCAGCCAGGGTTTTGATCTAGCAGCAGGTTATAATTCCCTTTTACATATTTGGTGCGCCTGCAGAGGCAGATTTTTGTGGCCAACTGTTTACTGTGTTAACGGGGGTCATTTATTATCTGTCGCCCAGGCATGCATCAGTTCACTTAGGCCAGGGGGGGGGAGTGTCTCTGCTAAATCAATTTGCAGCTGGTCCCTAAGGGGATCAATCCAGCACATCCCATATGGTGCCCAGGCAGAGCCACCAGCTCTCTGCTACACCAGGGAGCAGGAGAGAGGCATTAGTGAAGGTATTAGCCGCCCACCCTGCGACACCCCCTCTCTCGGTTGCCACCTCCCTCCTCTTAGGATTCCACTAGCTGTTCTCTGTGGTCTTCTGGAATTACTACGAGGGATCACGCTCCTCTAGTCTAACGCTCGGTGGTTTCTTCAGTTCCTGAAGCTGTGCTTAAAGTCTCCAGATCTCATGAGAAAGGAGCTTCCTGGGTCGAAAGGAGCGCGTGGGAATAACCACCTCTGAGCATTGCCAAATGCCTCAGGGGTTGGGGCTGCTCAGAGCCTCTGGGGACAAATGCCCCATCTGTCCAAGAGACACGTTGGAAGGCGCCAACATTTTTCTGTTCAAGATTCTCTTTCAAACAGAGAGATCTGTTTCTGGGTGGGGTTGCTTCCCAAGTCAAGGCCGACGGAACAGTTAAGTAAGTTACACGGGGCTCCCCCAAGGTCACTGCAGACCCCAGTTGAAGTTGGACAGGGGGTGGTGGGGCTGGGGCCCCACTGGACAGACTTGAGGGATGCTTGTGAGTGGATCTCGATTCCTGCCTTTTAACAAATGGACTGGCAGGTGGTGACGGTCACTTATTTTAACTCTGGGGACCACTGTGCAGAGAGAGAGAGAGAATTTCGCTGCGGGATGCGAGAGAGTGCCTTCAAGAGTGAGCCCCCTCCCCCCATGAAACTCTGTGCCACAAAGCACAGTGACAAGAGGTTATGCTAATTTTTGGTGTTGCACGGTAGAAATTAATTGGTGCCCCTTTTCCAGGCTCTAGAACAGATGGGACGCTGCCTCCTTTGCTCATCCAAGCACTGGTTAACCACAGACAGTGCTGAAAGACTTAAAATGTCCCCTGACCACATGGGTGGAATCCTGGTTACAAGAGAAGCCAAGATGCCCCTGGATACATGCCTGCCTTTCATTGGCCAAATTCTTGGGGAATATGTGCAAGGTCCTTTTCTGCCTGAGTCTTTCAAGGTCAGGTAAAAATCCCTTTCCATGCAATTTGAGTGAGCTTTTGGCCCCTGAAAAGAGCTCTGTGAGAAGAAGCGAGCTTTGCAGGCCTCCAAGGCAGTCCAGGCAAGAGGATGGAGTTTGAGTGGGGGATGAAGCTGATGCACGGGGAGGCTGCCTTGCACAAGCTCCACAGGCACCCCAGTTTCCAGCGGGAATGGAATCGAGCGAGGAGAGTGTTTGGGGCAGATCTGGAGGCTCCCCACAGGTGGAAAACTTGCTTGTCAAGGAAAAGAGATCAGCAGCCAAGGTTTCTTCCTGGCCCTGGAATGATCTCCTCCCCACCCCCGATGTTGGAACAGCTTTATTGCACCAATAATAATAATAATAATAATAATAATAATAATAATAATAATTTTTTATTTATACCCCGCCCATCTGGCTGGGTTTCCCCAGCCACTCTGGGTGGCTTCCAACAGAAGAATAAAATAATCGATTAAAGATTAAAAGCCTCTCTAAACAGGGCTGCCTTCAGATGTCTTCTACAAATCTGGTAGCTGTTTTTCTCTTTGACATCTGATGGGAGGGCATTCCACAGGGCGGGCGCCACTACCGAGAAGGCCCTCTGCCAAAGGTTCCTAAGAACTGTTCCACATCCTGCCATCTTCCTCTTGCTTTCATATTATCTCATGTGATCCAGAACCATGAGAGTCCAGAAGCTTGATGAGCTCAATGGCATTCAGTTGGCCATTACAAGAACAGGGATTTTGGCAAGATGGAGCCCCATTTGGTGTGATCCAGTGACCAAAAGGCTCTTCTTGGGTGTTTTAATGATCCCTCATTGGCTGAGGTTGAAGGCCACTGAACAACAAATCATCCAGCTCTGTTGCCTTTAGCCCGGCCTCCCCCAACCTGGCACTCTCTGGGTGCTTTGGTCTACAACTCCCATCTGCAAAGCCAATTGCTGAATGAATACCTTAGATGCTTTGGCAGCTCTCTCTGCCACCTTGCAAACTCGATATATTGTGGTCCATTCCTGTGGATAGGTTGTTTGCAGGTGCTCCCCTGGGGGACTGGGCACTAGTCCCCCCCCCCCCCCGGATCTTCACCTCTCACTGAAGAGGTTTGGCCATGGAGGCTCAGACTTTGAGAGCTGCAGGCTCTGGAGGGAACCCCAACATTCTGTTTTTCTTTCTTTTTAAAGGACAGATTCTTGGTTAGAGTTTTGCTTGCAATGAGAGTGGCAAACCGAATTGGCTGCAAAGAGGCAGGTGTTCATGCCATAGGAGGACCAACCTGGGATAGGGGGGTGCATTTTTGCCCTTTCTACATTGGCACCACCTTCCTATCTCCCCCCATCTCATAAAACCCACCATGCCATCCAGAGAATTTTGTTGGTTCTGTGCTGCTGCTTTCCAGTGCAGCAGGCCGGATGGTGTCTTTCGGGCAAGTGTTAAAGGGAAGGAAAACTTTCAGATCTGAAGAGTTTGCAAAGACTCTGCTGAGCATTTGGCAGAGCCCGCCTGGCAACTTTCTGCCAAAGTCTCAGCAAAAACAAGGTCTAAATTTAGCCCTGCTGCACAAGTGGCCTTTTATATTTTTCCGGCCTCGCTTGTTCACTGGCTTCTCGGCTTGTTCTGCTTTCACTTGGCTTAAAGATGGGCAGAGGCGTAAGTGGTTAGATGAAATGTTCCTCATCTAACCACCCTCACTTGGCTGTCAGAGTGAATCCAAAAGAACTGACTGATGAGTTTCGGATGCTGCAATGGTTCTGAATCCCAAGATCAGTGGTGCCTTGCTCAAGACGTCTTGCAACCACTTCTGGGGAGCCTTTGCCCCCCTGAAATGCATGTGTGGATGCCAAGGAGCAACTGGCATCATTTGTGGCTCTGTGTTTGGAGGCCCTTCCACAGCTGGGCAACATCCACCCTGCATCTGGGCATTACAGAGTGTTCTGGCACCGTCCCAGCTTCTTCCAGCGTGTCTTTAAAGAACCCAGTCCAGGAAGTGGCTTTGCTCAGACTGCAGTTTGTGTGAGGCTGAGCACAGCCTGTTCCATCTCATTCCTCCTGGTTGGAGCTTTGGGCTGCAATTCACAGTGGTAAACAAGGTGTTCTCTCTTTACAGGCCCATTGACAGTGGTTTTAACTAGAGTTAACATCTGGTCTGGATCAAAAGGGGTACTACTTTCTAAATACAAAGTAACAATGCTATGTGGTTCATAAGAGAGTCCAAAGCACTTCAGGTGCGTTTTTGGGAGAGTAATTCTTACAACGGTCCTTTGAGGTAGGCCAGTATTATCCTCTTCACAGTGCTGGGTTTGAGGCTGGGAGAGAGGGAGAGTGCTGCTTCTTTTGTGCAAACTTTGTAATGATCTTCCCTGATTTCATAGTCTGCCTGGGGATGGGCAGTCTTTAGTGTAGGGATGTGTATAGATGCCAGGAGAGGGTATATTTATTAGATTAGATATTATCCTTCCTTCCTCACGTTTGTGAATTCAGCAGAGTGCATCCCTTTGCAGCTTAAAAGGGAAGCTTAGCTAGGCTAGTCTTAGCCTTTTAGTTTAAGTAATCCAGGATGCTTTAAGGCAGGCATCCCCAAACTTCGGCCCTCCAGATGTTTTGGACTACAATTCCCATCTTCCCTGACCACTGGTCCTGTTACCTAGGGATCATGGGAGTTGTAGGCCAAAACATCTGGAGGGCCGCAGTTTGGAGATGCCTGCTTTAAGGCAAACTGGATTCTCCTGGTATTTCCCCCTTTTCTCCCCTTAAAAGAACAATCGCACAAACAGCCTTGTAAAAAATAACATCTATTCACTCAGAATACTTGTTGAGGAGTAACAGTTACAGCAGCTTTGTTCAGGCGGGCTTAACATGGTAATTCAGTTAGAAAGACATGCTGAAGTCTAGCTTAAGATGGTCTGAGCAATGGAGCTCAGACATGCAGATGTTCTCACATTTCTGGCTTGGTGATGAGATGAAGAGTAAGAGTGAAGAGACGCCAAAGAGCAAAGAGGAAGTGTCCAGCCAAGTGAGAACTTCAGCGCTTATAATGTGCCTATCTAGCAAACAGGACGCTGGTGGCGCTGTGGGTTAAACCACTGAGCCTAAGGTTTGCCGATCAGAAGGTCGTTGGTTCGAATCCCTGTGACGGGGTGAGCTCCCGTTGCTCTGTCCCAGCTCCTGCCAACCTAGCAGTTCAAAAGCACGTCAAAGTGCAAGTAGATAAATAGGTACTGATACAGCGGGAAGGTAAACGGCGTTTCCGTGTGCTGCTCTGGTTCGCCAGAAGCGGCTTTGTCATGCTGGCCACATGACCTGGAAGCTGTACGCCGACTCCCTCAGCCAATAATGCGAGATGAGCACCAGAGGCTGGACCTAATGGTCAAGGGTCCCTTTAACTTTACCTAGAAAACATGCATCGTTGTCTGCATCATAAATATTCCACATTTAGGGGCCCAGGGCCATGTGCCAGAGAAAGGTAAAAGGTAAGGTAAAGGACCCCTGGATGGTTAAGTCCAGTCAAAGGCAGGTATGAAGTATGTCACTCATCTCGCTTTTCAGGCTGAGGGAGCCGGCGTTTGTCCACAGGCTGCTTTCCGGGTCATTTGGCCAGCAGGACTAAACCGCTTCTGGTGCAATGGGAACACCGTGACAGAAACCAGAGTGCACGGAAACGCTGTTTACCTTCCTACCACACTGGTACCTATTTATCTACTTGCACTGGCATGCTTCGAACTGCTAGGTTGGCAGGAGCTAGGACAGAGCAACAGGAGCTCACCCCATTGGAGGGATTCAAATAGCCGACCTTCCGATCAGCAAGTCCAAGAGGTTTAGACCAGGCATCCCCAAACTTCGGCCCTCCAGATGTTTTGGACTACAATTCCCATCTTCCCCGACCACTGGTCCTGTTAGCTAGGGATCATGGGAGTTGTAGGCCAAAACATCTGGAGGGCCGCAGTTTGGGGATGCCTGGTTTAGACCACAGTGCCACTCACGTACCAGAACAGGTGGCGGCAGCATGGCAGTAGGCATAGTCCGAGCCAGCCACATTCTCTTTCTCGGACCATCGCTCAATGGTAGAGCGTCTGCCCTGCATACAGAAGGCCCCAAATTAAATCCCTGGCAGCATCTCCAGATTAAGACCGAGAGACACCGCTTCCTTGAAACCCTGGAGTGCCACTGCCAGCCAGTGTGGACAATACTGAGCTATATAGGGCCCCAGGACTTGTTAGAAAGCAGCTTCCTACGTTCCTATTCCCAGACATGCATTAACAGCAAAACTCATGGATAGACAGATGTGCAGGGGTGGCCTCATTCCTTGAGCTTTCCAATAAAATTATGTCCCTCTGCCACTAGCCTGCCAAGCAGCTGTCATCCCAGCCTCCCCATTTCCTCATTAAAGTGCAGATGATCACTTGGGGAGGAGGGAGAGCGGTCTTCATTGGATCTGGACCGTGGGGGGGGGAGGGAGAACCTCCTCCCTGGTGCCCTTGATCTGTCCTTGATTGCTGCCCTCTTGGGACTCTTCCCTGCTGCCCAGCTGGTGTCCGATTAGCAGGGCAGTGGGGAGAGGCAAATGGGGGGCCACCAGGGGAGTGGCCAAGGGCTGCATGTGGGTCACAGGTTGGCTCCTGGTCTAGCCATGATGCTAGGCTAGAAAGAAGAGCCCCTTCTGGTTAAAGGATGGGGGTTCTTTCATATGTGAACATGATCAACGCCCCTTATTTCAGAGCATTAAAGGCTCACTGCATTCAGAAACCTTCTCTGGCACTTTTATTTTCAGCTTCCTGAGCATCTGAGGATGTTGCTTTGCCCAGTCTGTGAATGAGCGCCCTCCAGTCATTTTGGTCTATAACTCCCATCAGCTTTAGCAGTGCTGGCTAGTGAGATGGGACCTGTAGTCCAAAACACCCGGGGGGGGCACCAAGTTGGGGAAGGTTTTCCTGTTAGCCTGATGCTGGCAGACTGTTGTGTTTTTCCCCGTGGCCTTCGGGGGGAGTTGGGCCCATTGAATGGATCAGCTGCTGACTGGCGACTTCTACAATGGGGCTGTGCAGAACAGGAAAGGCTGGATTGTTAGCGAAATTACCTTGCTTGGGTGCAAGAACCTTTTTTTGTAACTTAATTTTACTTTTCAATTCCCAAGGCAGGATAAAACAACAATGCGCTGTGCATGCAAAAAGAAAAGGAAACCTTAAGGGAGTTAAAGGACTTTCTGTGCGGTAAGGAGGGTGGAATTGTAAATGTCCCCCACTCTCGCAACATGGAGAGGGCTCTTGGCTCTTAGCTTTGCATTCATAACACCCCAGATTCAGCTCGCAGCACACCTAGTTTGAGTTGTATGAACCCCTGGAGAGTTGCTGCTGCCAGTCAGTATATAGCCAGTCAGATGAACCAATTGCTCTGATTCTGTATAAGATACCTCCCTGCATTCCTTCTTAACTTTTGTATACACCAGAATCCCATTCTAAATGTTTTTTTTAAAACCCTCCTAAAAGACCAGGGAGATAGACCTGGCGTTTATGGCACTGTGGAGAATTCCACAAGCACAGATCCAGAATGAAAAATACTTGGGCTGGCTCAGTCAGTAAAGCATGAGGCTCTTAGGGTCGTGAGCTCAAGCCCCATGTTGGGCAAAAGATTCCTGCTTTACCACGGGTTGGATGACTAGATATACCCTGATGGTCCCTTCCAACACAGCCAGTGTGGTGTAGTGGTAAAGAGTGGTAGACTCGTAATCTGGGGAACCGGGTTCGTGTCTCCGCTTCTCCACATGCAGCTGCTGGGTGACCTTGGGCTAGTCACACTTCTTTGAAGTCTCTCAGCCTCACTCACCTCACAGAGTGTTTGTTGTGGCGGAGGAAGGGAAAGGAGAATGTTAGCCGCTTTGAGACTCCTTCGGGTAGTGATAAAGCGTGATATCAAATCCAAACTCTTCTCCTCCTCTTCTTCTTCTTCTTCTTCTTCTTCTTCTTCTTCTTCTTCTTCTTCTTCTTCTTCTTCTTCTTCTTCTTCTTCTTCTTCTTCTTCTTCTTCTTCTTCTTCTATTGTATGTTTTACTACTGTAGAAGTCACTGAAGCATCAGAAGAGACCTACAGCAGCTGGGTCAGGCCAAAGGGAGCCCATCTAGTCCAGTGGGCAACCCGGTGCCCCAAAGGGAAGCCCATAAGCATGACCTGAGTTGACCCAGCAGTGCTTTCCCCACTTGCGATTCCCACAACCATCATGGTGGCCATTGATAGCATCCTCATTTTCCATGCATTTAGTCTTATCCCTCTGCAGGGGTTTTACAGAGGCTCTTAGAATAGTCTGTCTTTCTGGTTGACGGATGCAAGGGGTTGCCGGTCCCCTTTGGGACAGTTTCTCGCTGATACATCTGGCCATGGCTTCTCTCTGAAACTACCTGAATTCTCAATAGCATCGCTCCTAAATGCCCTCGCTAGAATTGTAGGGGGCACACGGCTCCGCGCTTGGACTGAGAAGCCAAAGGCAATGAAATGGCTGACTAGGTGGCAGGGAGCATAAATGGCAGAAGACTCAGGATTCATGCAAGTAGGGGGTGGGGAGTCTGTATTAGGGCCCTCCAGGTGATGGCAGACAAAGCCTTTTCCTCTGCCAACATTGTGTCTGCCCTTTTCCCAGTGGTGAGAGGTCTGTTGCATCCCAGGAGCTTCTGCTGAGCCCTCTGTAGCCTGCTGTGGCAAATTGTCTGTGCATTTTGCAGATCATTTCTGCTCCAACGGGAGGTGGACACAGCCACTGCAAAGGTTTTTAATGGAGACCTTTAAGCTTGTCAAGCCTGGGGATGGGGGGGGGGGGAGAGACTGCTTGGAGGTTGAGACTTGTCTATTGATCCCTTGGCTCTTTCCTTTCCTGTCTTAGAAGAGAGTCAGGGCAACTGATTCTCTTGATTGGAGGCAGTTTTTCGTTTTTCAGTTTTTCATTTCATTTCACTTCACTTTTAATTTGTATACTGCCTTTCTGTATTACTATACGCAAGGCAGTTTGCAGCAACAAAATATACAGCAGAGAACACACACCTTATTATACAGTGGTACCTCTACTTACGAATTTAATGCGTTCCGAACGCACATTTGTAAGTTGAAAGTTTGTAAGTCGAATCCCATAGGAATGCATTGGGAGAAAAAATTCGTAAGTCGAAGCAACCCTATCTAAAAATTCGTAAGTAGAAAAAAATCCTATCTAAACTGCATCCAAGATGGCGGACGGAGCGCCATTCGTAAGTAGAAACATTCGTAAGTAGAGTTATTCGTAAGTAGAGGTACCATTGTAATAATCTAATCCAGTACAATTTTGTCAAAGTTAGGGGAAATTTGGAGAGTATATGAAAAGACAATGCCCCACATTAAAGTCATGAATCTATTTCTAATATTCCGTATTGATATAAATGAAAAGAGGATATATATTAGAATATTTTGCAAAAATATGGTTTTATAGTAATGGGAAGCAGTATTGAAATATAACCCGAGAGGACGACAAGTGGAAGTCTATATATCGTTTGTTTTGTTTGTTCGTTTTGTTTAGTTTGATTTAATTGTTTATGTTGTTTGATTTGATTGCTTATGATTTATTTAGTTTTTATATTTGTTTGTTTATGTTTTTATTGGTGTGTTTTTGATATAATTTTCAATAAAGATTTTTTTTTTAAAAAAAATCCAGTACAAAAACTCATAATGAAACATTCCTTTAAATGGAATGGCTTATATCAAAGTAATATTCAATAAAATATTATAAAATAGTACACAAGAAAATCAACCCTCAAAATTATTAATAATTATTAATAATTAAACAGAAATTCATGCTTAACAATTACAATAATTACTAAATGATGATCAGTAAAAATAACTACAAGTCACAAATGCATAAAATACCACAATACATACAAAACCTTGTAAAATGATCAAGTTGAGAAACAAAGACATTGTTGTTGTTGTCGTTTAGTCGTGTCCGACTCTTCGTGACCCCATGGACCAGAGCACACCAGGCACTCCTGTCTTCCACTGCCTCCCGCAGTTTGGTCATACTCATGTTGGTGGCTTCAAGAACACTGTCCAACCATCTTTTCCTCTGTCGTCCCCTTCTCCTTGTGCCCTCAATCTTTTCCAGCATTTCTCAGCATCACAAAGACATACAACCTATAAAACTTTTTTTTTAAAAAAAAACCATCGTTGTCCAGTGACAATTTTTCCATTCTTGGTCAAGGTCTTGGAACATTCTCAGCTCAAAGTGATTTTGGAGGAATCTAGTTTACTCCCTGGTTTTGGGAATGAATGAGTCACAAGCAGGGAAAGTGCAAGCATGGATGTGTCAGTGGCTCTTGAGATAGTGGATTATGGGATCCTGCTGGCTCACCTTACCCTCCATCCTTTTAAAAACATTTTCACGAAGCCACCAATGGGTGAGGTTTGTTCTGAAATGGATGCAGCTCAGCTCTGCCTCCTTGTTTTCATCAGCCACTGCCAGGGAGGCAGCAGAAACCTTGAACCAGGTTCGATTTGAATGGGGGGGGGAACAAACCAACCGAAACTTAATTCAGATGAGGTGGAGGTACTGCAGAGAGCCTTTCCTGCTACTCTGGCTGGAGATATACAGCCTGTTCTGAACATGGCTGCCAGAGTGTTTGCAGTAGTGAGGTGGTGTGTCCATAGCACCACCTATTTTTTCCATCAGTTGGATTCGCTAACAAATCACTTCTGGGCTGAATTTCAAGTGCTGATCCTAAGCCGTGCAGATCCTAAGTCATCTCAGGTACCATCAACATGCCCTCATGAGCCTATCCAACTCCTGCTGCTCTTGGTTCTACCAGTACCAGGCAGCAGCAGCAGACCCTTTTCCATGGTGGCCCCCTAACTGCGGCACTTGCTCTCTGGGGAGATTAGCCAAGCCCCCTCCCTTCCTGTTTTCCAAGCGTGTTCTGAAAACCTTCCTGTTTTGGAAGGCTTTTTGATAATGGATTGTGGTGTTTTTTCTCAGACGCCCGTTTTCAAGCTGCTGTTGCTCTCATGGCGTTAAGAGCTCTCTTGTTTTGAAACTGTACTCGCACCGCGTTGTCTTTGTGGGAAACTGCTTTGTGCGAGCTTTTTAAAGCCTTGGAAATCTGGGCGTAAATAAATACCAGGGTTCTGCAGTTTCCTGCTCCACACAGCACTGCCTCCGCTCTGGCTGTGGAGCTGAGAGGCGAGAGCCAGCCCCCCCCTCGCCCACGGCTGGCTACCTGGCACTTGACCAGAGGTTTTGGGGCAAAGTGGAGCAGAGCTCAGGGATCAGCCTGTCCTGCCCTTCCCTGCCTAGGGCTGCAGCCACAGCAGGGCTGGCGTCTCCCGGGCTATTGCCCTCCTCCTGCTTCCGCTCTCTAGAGCTGTTTCCCCTGCAGGAGCAACCACTCATCCCTTCCCCCCTCTGCAGAGTGGCATTCCAACCCCTAGGCTTCCTTTCTGCTGGTGTGGTCGCTTGCTGCTTCTGCCACCTGAGCGCCAGGGCAGAATGGGCCTTTCAGGTGCAGAGGAGGACCTGTGCCACCTCTTGAATGCTGATGGAAGCAGGAAGGGCTACTAAAAGGGGAAGACTTCGACCACATCATGTCTGCCAGCGACCGGATCTGTGCTGGGCCAGCAGGCAGGGAGGGGGAGTTGCATTACAGGGGCGGCCAGCTGGAAGCAGCTTTGTATGTACATTATTTATTCAGGCTGCCTCCTCTGCCCAGCCGCCCCCTATTAAATTCAGAGCTTGTCACCTGCAGGAGGAAGGTTTTTTCCCCATCTGCACAAGTCCTTTACTACCCCAAGTTCATGGCCATGTCATCTCCCAGAGGCTGTGCCTAGGCCAAACAAACCTGTAGGAGGAATGCCAAGTTAAGGTGCAAGATTTTAGTTAGTGAGTGCTACTTGGCTTTTGAAAAGGGAATCGACTGAAACTCAATTAAATCTGCATTGGAAGCTTAGATCTGAGATACGTGCAAGAGTTTGGAACCCTGTATTAAGCAGATTTTTAATGGATGTCTTAATAATGTGATTTATTACTTATTTCGGGGGGGATCTAAACTGTGCAGCCAAACATGGGGGGGGGGAATCGATGAAACATCAAAACAAGCCATGAAAACAACAATATTCCACTGATACTCAAAGTAGACCCATTGAAATCAACGGACCTAAATTATTCACAGCCATTCATTTCAGCAGGTCTATACTTACTATCACTGTATACAACCCACCATAAATGAGAATTTGATGGCAGACGAATTTTGAATACAGTGTCAGGATTGTTGTTTTCTGCCAGGGTGATGTCTGCATTATTCCCTCCTCTGCCAATGGATTAATATCATGGGTATCAGCTCAGGCTGATCCCTGAGCTCTGCTCCACTTTGCCCCAAAACCTCCACATGCAGCTGCTGGGTGACCTTGGGCTAGTCACACTAGTTCTCTGAAGTCTCTCAGCCTCACTCGCCTCACAGAGTGTTTGTTGTGGGGGAGGAAGGGAAAGGAGAATGTTAGCCGCTTTGAGACTCCTTCGGGTAGTGATAAAGCGGGATATCAAATCCAAACTCTTCTTCTTCTTATTCTTATTCTTCTATCAGCAACATCAAACAGGATTTACCAATGGCCACTGACTGGGATAGCTTTAAAAAGAGGTTGAAGAGATTCATGGAAGAGGAAGAGGAGGAGGAGCAGGGTGGTGGAGGTCTCTCAGTAGGCCTAGCTCAGCCATCCCCAAACTGGTGCCATCCAGCTGCTTTGGACTACAGTACAGCTCCCATCAGCCATATGATGTCCTTCTAGTGGGGCAGCAGTAAAACTGCTAGCACACTTGCGAAGCTAAGCCGGGTCCAATATGATGGAAGGGCATGTGTTCAGATTCCTGCATTGCAAGAAGTTGGACTAGATGACCCGTCAGGGGTCCCTTCCAACTCTACAATTCTATGGGTCTATGTGGGGGCTGATGGGAGTCGTAGTCCAAAACGGCTGGACAGCCCCAGACCGATGACTGCGGGCTTGCGGCAAGTTCGGTCCCTTGCTGATGTTTGCCCACAGTGCCATGGGATGAGCCAGTCAAGTGAAGGTGACTGCCTGCATGTTGAGCTAGGCCTTGACCAGTTTCTTGCACTCAGGGGTCCTAAAAGTGCCCGTTGTGGGCTGCGTGCCAAATGCCAGGCTGTGCCAGGTTCATTGCTTGGTGTAGTTCATCTCAGGCTGACAAAAACGCATTTGGAGCTGTTGTGGGTCAAAGGCTGATGGGAATGAACCCGGAGGGATTCGTGGTGATGGGGAGGAGGGGGAATGGAAAACTGAAAATGCTTAGAGTGAGAGGTGCAAAGGAACCACCCAAAATCTGGACCAGGTGGAAGACTGGAGCAGCTCAGCCGGGTGGGTCATGCTGTGCCCTTCTGCAAGAGGTACTGGTACCTGAGGTGCTGATTTGGTGGGTTTCATTTTGCTGCTGTTTGTGCTGACAGGTTGGTGGAGAGGAGCTCTGCTCTTTCCTCAGGGAGAGAGTCATCCGGAGATGAGGACCGTGTCTCTCTCTCTAGTTGTTGGACGAAGGCAGCCAAATCAGTTCCTGGAGCGTGGGTGCAGCCAGCTGTCCATGAAGCATCCTGTGGATGCCTTATGCAATCTCCTGTGGGTGTGTTTTGGGGGGCGCTGGGCTAATTCCAGAGGGAGAGAGGGGAGATCATTCCAAGGTGGCCCATCCCAAAGGCTTACTTAAGCATGCTTAGGCAGGGAAAGACGATGAGCTGCTCTGATGCATTGATTCCTGAATTTGAGTCCCGTGCTGCAGGGGGTTGGACTAGATGATCCATTGGGTTTCTCCCAACTCTGCATTTCTGTGATACTCCTCATGTCATGCTCATTCTGTATAGTCTGAGGACAGCCCATGCAAATCATCACATGCCAGTCTTGTCCCTGGGTGGGGACTGTGTGGGCGAACTCTCCCTTTGTCTTGCTTGCTCCTGTGCTAGCATGAGTTAACCATAGAATCGTAGCGTTGGAAGGGAACATGAGGGTCATCTGGTCCAACCCCCTACAATGCAGGAAACCTTTGCCCAACGCGGGGCTCGAACCCATGACCCTGAGAATAACAGTCTCGTGCTCCACCAATTGAGCTATCTGAGATCTTCACATCCTTCCAGATTTCAGGACTGTGAGCCACTTCGGACAAACACTAGCCTCTACTTTTCCTTTTGTAAGTACCTGGCACTCAAATAGGGACAAAGAATATGACTCAGTTGGGTTCCTTTCCTTGCGATGGGGATTCAAGTGTGGGGGTGCCAGCCCTTACATACAGGATAAGCATTGCTGTTGATGTGTCCCCCACCTGATCCTGCCACTAACCCCGATCCACCTGCCCGCTGCCTCATGCTGGCGTCCCTCATACGGTAGATAAATAACAGCTTGACGGAGGCTAACAGCCCCAAGTGAGACCATCACAGGCCGTGTTGTGCTGAGGAAAACAACAGCCTTTTTGTGAGGGCTAAACACCCACCATCAGTTGGGGAGTCAGTTTGCACAGTCAGAAACATTTCACCGGGGTCTGTGAATAATTTGTTTTCACCATCTGATTTTGCATGCAGTCATCGAACATGTGCCATCGCCAAACTTTTAAGAGGAGCATCTGATGCCCCTTCTTTGTGTTCTATGTTAAGAACACAAGAAGAGCTTGTTGGGCCAGGCCAATGGCCCATCCAGTCCAACATCCTGTTCTCACAGTGGCCAATCAGATGCAACTTCTGGGAAACCTGCAAGCAGGATTCAAGCATGAGAGGACTCTCCCACCCTGGAGTTTTTAGTGACTGGGATTCAGAAGCATCGCTGCCTCTGACTGTGGAGGCAGAGTACAGTCAATATCTATTGATACCCCTCTCCCCTATGAATTTGTAGAATCCCTTTTTAAAACCATCCAAGTTGGTGGCCATTGCTTCCTCCCATGGGAGCGATTTCCACAGTTTTGCTACGCACCATGAGGAAGCGCGCTACCAGTGGTGTTCGAAATTAGCCAGGCGCATTTTTGCGACTGGTGCGAGTCCAATTGCGGCCACATGGAGATCTCTGGGCGCCAGGCTGGCGCCAGGAGAAAGCAAAATGTCACTTAGAGAAGGACCTGAGATATTTCCCCTGAGTTGATTTTATTCTGGATTGCTTTATTTGACGTTTTAATGTGTTGTAAACTGCTTGGAGATCTGTTCTTTAAAATATAAATTGGTATAGAAATGGAATGAATGAATAACAGTAAAAATAAGAATAAATCCCATGGAGTGGGGGGGTGGTTCCTAGACATTCTATTGTGGCAGCCGCAGCCTAGGTTTAAGGTGTCATTTGGCGACCACATTATATATCTGAGTTTCTAATGCTGACTACCAGTGAGAGTTGTTAGGTAAGTGAGTACCAGGAGGCCCTATTCATGTGTTACAGTTGTGTTTGTGTAGCGCATGGCCATTTGGGCAGTGGTCAGGGGCGTACCCAGGATCAAAATTAGGGGGGCAAGGGGCAGGGCCAAGGCACGGGAGGGGAGGGGCCACAGTGGGAATGTGGGCCTGCGCCTTTCAGCTGTTCAGAGGAACCGGCCCCAGGCTCCCGCTCCCCGCACGAAGCTCCGGAGGCGCGCGGGGAGCGTAAGCCTGGGGCCGCCACGCTGCGCCCCTCAGCCTTTTGCTTCTAGGGGGGGCAGTTGCCCCCCCTGCCTACGCCCATGGCAGTGGTGCAGGGTCAGACTTCAGCCCCACTTCTGAGGTCATCTTCTTGCAATTCTTCTAGACTTTTCACTCCTCAGGTAGTTGGAACCCTGTCTTGTTACTCATGTAACTTGCAATAACCAGGTTGGAGCATGCCAAAGTCCAGATGAGGGCAATGCCAAAACATCATAAAATAGTGTTCCCCACGGCTCTCCCTCAGGTTGCATAATAAAAACTATGCAGGGGGTGGTGAAAGCCAGGCTGTTTATCCAGGTCTATGTCAGATACGTGTTTAAGATGGCTGGACTAACATCAACAGGTTTTTTCTTCTGTCTCTCCTCCCTTCCCCTTTGGTTTTTATTTTTTTTAATAATTAGCCTGATGGAGAATTCTGAGGAATTTGAAAGCTGGCACACTGACCCATTTGAAAACATTTCTAAACTACTTACTATTTAAAGCCCTCTAAGCGGTATGCAAAAAACATGACATGTAAACAATAGATCAGTGTAATAAAAACAGTAAAGTAAAATCCAGTAAAGTAGTATTCTAAAAAACAACAACAATACCAGGGTTTTGTAATGGCAGGGCCCGGTCTTGTGGGTCAGGGAAAGCCTGGGCGAAGAGATAATGCTTTTGTGAGACTGCTGAGTGATGCTACATGTCTGGCGAAGATTTGTTGAGATGACAGTAGTAGGGACTTTGGGGGGAAGGTGATGGTATGGGGTTAGAATTTGTGATCTTTCATAAAGTCAAAGGTGTGCGAAGCCTAAACTGCCCCTTTGCTTTTCAGGAAAGCTGCTTTTAATCAGCTCAGACAAATGCTATGTAGGGTCCTACAGTGCAGAATTGTTGAAGATGGAGTTAAGGAAAAGTGCAAAGCATTTCAGTGAGAAAGAAAAAATGGTGGCAGTAGGGGCAACAGCAAAAGCAGGGCCGGCTCTAGGTAGACTCCCGGTAGCGCGGTGTGCCAGGGCGCCGGGCCGGCAGGCCGGGCGCTGCACGGCAAAGCCGCGCGGAAACCATGCTGCAACCTGTGAGGGCGGCAACGCCGGAGCGATCTCCGCCCCTCAGCGCCAGGGCGCCCGACCTGTTTGAGACTGCCCTGAGCAAAAGCTCAGAATTGAGATGTTTAGAGCAGCAAAAAGTCCTTTGCAAGACTGTTCAAAGCAACCAGAAGGCTGTGGTGAGCCCCCCTGCTCAGGAAGGAGGGGGAAATATTAATGGATGAACAAGCAGAGGGGAGCTGAGTGCAACCTTCCTCCAGTAAGTAGCCCAACCGGTTTGGGGGCAGAATTGCTCTTCTTGAATGAGTTGGTCAGGCAAGGCCTAAGTACCGGTACTTTGAATGAACACTGGTCTTCAGGGCTAGGTGAACGGCATCCTATGGCATTAAAGAAACTGCTGGTGTACTCTTGAGGATCTCTGGGTCATCTCTGAAAAGCATGTGAGGTGCTATAGGACTGAAGACAGGCAAGTGTTGTCTTCAGAAAGGATGAGCTGAGAAACTGGTCAACCTGACTTCAATAATGGAGGGAGGGGGAGGTAGAACAGCTTATAAAGGTGTCCTCTCGATTAGCAATACTGTACAGAGATTAGGGAGAGCCGACAGGGATTTGCAGAGACAAATGTGTCAGGCTAATAATCTCTTTCTCTCTCACACACTTTTTTTTTTAAATCAATTTACTAGTTTAGTGGATTGTGGGAATGTTGTGAACATAAGTTATCTTGACTTCAGCCAAGAATTTGACAAAGCCTACCATGATATCTTGGTTAGCAAATTGGCTGAATTGATACTAGATTGCCAAGTGGATTCACAGCTGGATGCAGGGGTGGTGTGTTCTGTTTTGCCGCTTGAGGTGAAACAGGATGTGCCGCTCTGTCTTGCAGTTCCCACCACCACCACCTACCTTCCTGCTCCTGCTCCTGCCGCTGCCCTGCGCTCTGCTGCATCCGCTGGTGGTGGAGAAGCACCACCACTATCAGCACCAATTTTGAAAAGATTTGGGGTAAGATCTCACCCCAAACGGATGCGATCTTGCCCAGTATTGGCACTGATGGTGGCGGTGCTTCTCCACCGTTGGTGGAGGTAGTGGAAAACCCATGGGTGTGTTGCATGGGGGGCTTCTGCCACCTGAAGCAGCGGCCTCATCCTGCTGCCTAATTGGCTGGGCTGGCTCTGGATAGATGGAAAATGCTCATTGGTGGTTCCTCACCCAACCAGAGGGAGGTTAGGATGCTGGGGGTGGGTGGGCAGGTGCTGGGCTCTATCTTGAGTCAGGAACTGCTTGTGCACTTCCCATGAGGACACTTGGTTAGCTACTGTGAGAACAGGATACTGAGCTGGACAGAGAACCCCCATAACAGACTCTCCTTATGTTTAGTACTCTATCATTGTGTTAGATGAATGGGTAGAAGGAATCTTTATGAGATTTGTGGATGACCCAAAACTGAGAGGCGTAACTAACCTCTAAGAAGATGGGAACACAATGCAAACCGACCTTGTTGGGATGGAAAAGCTGGGCTGAAACCAACAAAACGCATCAACAGAGATGAATGCAAACTTCTGCGCTGGGGTGGGGTGGGGGCTCAGATCCGCACAAGGATGGGGGATACCTGGCTTGAGAATCTTGGGATTGCTGTCAGGCACAAGTTGTGTATGAGCTGGCAGTGTGGTGCCACTGCAAAAAAAACAGAGGCTAATGAGGTTTTAGGCTTCATTAAAAGACCACATTTCCATGTCAGAGGAAGTAATAGTTGTGTGTCAGTTTGTGCAAATTAAAATGTAATGCCCCAATCTAGCTTCTGCAGTTGCATCCACAGCTGGATGGGGGCCTTATTGGGGCTGCTTCTCTCTCATTCCCAACTGGCCTTGGGCCAGGATATTGGAAGGGCCACCACCTCTTGCATTCATTTATTTATCTTCTCCTTCCTTCAAAGCGTTTACATCTTCTATCTCATCAGCAGGAAGAGGGTAAGAGGCTGCTCCAGAACACTTAAGCAGAGGGAAGAGCCTTGTTCTAGCTGAAGCAGGGGAACTTCCCTTTTGTAGGTGCTGAGGCCCGAAAGCCATCCTAGGACTTGGTGCTGTGAAGCTGCTGCTTTCCAGCAGGGCAGGGCAGGGAGATGGAGGTGTCTCAGTCCAGAGACAGCCCCATTGAGGGAGAAGCACACAGACATGTGTCCTTGGTAGCATAGGCTGAGCAACTGCTCGAAACGGCACTTAGTCCCATTGAAATGAATGGGAGCTGCATTCATAGCTGTCAACTTTCCCCCCTTTTTTAAGGGAAATTCCCTTATTCTGAATAGGATTCCTCGCGAGAAAAGGAAAAAGTTGACAGCTATGGCTGCATTAGGACACTTTGCAATGGGGCAGGAAAGTTTTTCAGTGTGACCAGCAGTGCAGTTTGGATATCCTGTCTCAGGCACCACACACACAGTTGCAATCAGAATTATTCAACCCCGATTGCAAAACAGGTTTATTATCAAATTTTTCAGACTTTCAGCTGTTTGCAAGTAGCAAATCACACAAAAGCAATGGAAATAGCTCTACACAGCAGATGCTTCAAGCAGTTTCCCCAAATTCAGCTGAAAATGCAACTCAGTGAGACTGGAGAAGCCAGTATAAGTTGCATTTTCAGCTGAATTTCACCTGATTTGCAATGGGGGTTGAATAATTCCGATTGCAGCTGTAGTATGGAACTGACACAAACCATATTGCTGTTAGCATAAATACAAAACATGGATTAATATATTGGACTATATGGAGATGGCAAAAATAAGAGACCAAAAGGACGAATTTTTTTGTGGAAGTGTCAAGATCCCTTTCAGATTATGTGACAAAATATTACAGTCAAATGAAATCACAGTCAGGTCTAGAAATATAGGCAAAGGAATGAGAATGATAAAGGAATGTAATGTAAAATATATGTTATAGAAATAACTATTATTTTTAAGGTAGTAGATAAAAGGATTTGAACAGAAACATCATGGAAGGAAGGGAACTTGGGAAATCAAAAGGCTAAGAAGGGAAACTGAATTGAATTTGTTAAATTGTATGGAAATAAATAAGAACTTATGACAAAAAGTAGTTAATCCGCAGGATCCCATCAGCCAACTTTCAGAAGGACAGAAGGTGGAGGGGGAAGAGCAGGGGTCCCCAAACTAAGGCCCGGGGTCCGGATGCGGCCCAATCACCTTCTAATTCCGGCCCGCGGACGGTCTGGGAATCAGCATGTTTTTACCTGAGTAGAATGTGTCCTTTTATTTAAAATGCATCTCTGGGTTATTTGTGGGGCATAGGAATTCATTCATTTTTTTTCTTCAAAATATAGTCCGGCCCCCCACAAGGTCTGAGGGACAGTGGACTGGCCCCCCTGCTGAAAAAGTTTGCTGACCCCTGGGGAAGAGCTACTTGGGAGTTTTCCTCTCGCAGTTCGAATTCTCACTCAGCAAAATCTCTCCCTGGAGCCAGGATCGTGCATCCAATGCAGAAGGGGAAATGTGTTTGCTTCAGTGACTTGGTGACGAATCCTTTGAAGAAACATAATTCCTTTATCGGAAACCTTCCCATTACGGAATTGATTTGCAAATCCACTCCTTGGGATGAGGAAGCGGGGGAGGTGGACCCAATAAACCCAGCCAGTGGCTGGTCCCCAACCTCCTCCTCCTCGAAGCAGATGATCCAAGGTCACACCTCACACTCCTATGTGCAAAGGCCGGACGTTTAACAGGAACAAAAAAAAATAAACTTGGGAGGCCTTAAGGCTCAGCCAGACTGCAGTTCCTTACAACCTTGAGAGCCAATTCCCATAACCACAATGTGACTTATCTTGCAGCCCTCCTCCCTACAGATGCAGAGAGAGGGAGAGAAATGCCCCCCCCCCCCACAGAGCAATGATACACTGTTCTCTCCTGTAACCAAGACCAGGAACTCCAGAATTCCAGCCTCAAGGCTGATTCACATAGTTGCATGTGTTGTTTATGAGCTGTTGTCTTTGACAGCCAGCCGTGGTTGGAATAACTTCAGCAAACATGTCTTTTGCGAGGGTCTGCATTTGGCTAAGCTCCAGGCATGAGAGAAGCCCCGAGAAACAAAACGAGAAGGGCATAGGATCTTGGGGGATTCTCATTGTTCTAACATGTTATTTTTTAAAGGTACCATTAGCTGCTTTTTGTCTTGGGGGGGGGGGGGTTGGGGGAAAGGAACATGAAAATGTTGCATTTTCTGCTTGAGCACTGCATATGAACATATTGAGAGCCTACTGGAGCAGGCCAATGGTCCTTCTAGTCCATGCGTGCTCATCTCGCATTATTGGCCAAGGGAGCCGGCGTATAGCTTCCAGGTCATGTGGCCAGCATGACAAAGCCGCTTCTGGCAACCCAGAGCAGCACACGGAAACGCCGTTTACCTTCCCGCTGTAGCAGTTCCTATTTATCTACTTGCATTTTGACGTGCTTTCGAACTGCTAGGTTGGCAGGAGCTGGGACCAAGCAACGGGAGCTCACCCCGTCACAGGGATTCGAACCGCCGACCTTCTGATCAGCAAGCCCTAGGCTCAGTGGTTTAACCCATGAAAGATACAGGCATTCTATTCCGGTGGGCTACTTTGGACTAGACCAAAGTCCCACAAGTAGCTTCCCATGGTCTTGGGCAGAAACCTCCTCTCTTCCCTACTCCACAGCTCTGCATAGTTCATTATCTCTGTCTTCTGAGTCAGGAATCCTCTGAAATGAGCTGCAGTCCCAAACAAACGGACACTTGCTGGAAAGATTGTGAGAATTTTCTGAATGCACTTTGGTGCTAGTTAGGGAGGACCCAGGATAGTCTTGCAGGAGACATGACTGCAGGAAAACCAGGAAGGGCAGGAACCTGGGACATTGCAGTCTGAGTGCAAAGCAGCACTGAAGGATGAGGCTGCTTCTACACTGGCCACACTTCCGCTCTCTCATTTTTCCAGGGCATCTGCACAACACTGAGCAAAATATTCCTTTCCTGTTTTCCTTCTGCAGCTTCATTCCACCTTTATGATGTGCTTATTTAGGCAGCTTATGTGGCAAGTAACTAGTAGACTGAATGAATGATGCTACTCATCAAAACCATTTGCTTTTCTTCGCAGACTTGTCTTTTAGCGGGATGCCACCCGGCTATGCCTATGACGTGGACAGGGCCGAAGAGCAGCGTCGCCACCATGACATGATGCCCTACATCGACGACTCGCCCTCCTCCTCTCCCCATCTCAGCTCCAAGAGCCGAGGCAGCCGGGACACCCTTTCCTCGGGGTCTCTGGAATCCACAAAATCAGTAAGCCTCCTTTTGACTCTTGGAGCGGACTGTAGGAGCCAACCCATTCAGGTTCTCTCATCTGCCCAATTTATGTACTAGTGGTTTTTCTCCCGTATTTCGTACAATCTATTGTTTTGTCAGTTGGAAGTGTGTGTCTGCACACAGAGCTGTTCAGGCCAAAGTACTGGAGGTGCCCTCTCTGGCCATTGAGAGATCTCCGCAGATGTTGTGTTCAGGTTCATTGTCATAGAGATAAGGAAGGGATTGTGGCTTGCTTATGTTCCCAAATGAAAGCTGCAGTTGTCGGGAAGGGTGAGTCCTTTGCCCCACCGATTTGCCACGTGTGGAGTATCACATCCAGGCAGGTCTGGCTGCCTTCTTTCTTCCTGCCCCCTGAGATCTGACCCATGATGCTCAGCCCTTGGTCTCTTCTGGGTCGGCCTGCAAGTGTACATGTACATGCTCTGACCTTCCCAGAAGCCAACTCTGCCCTTTGCCTGCCAAGCTGCCAGTTAAGATCATCTTCCCAGCGGAGGGGGTTAAACTAAGCTGAAATTAACTCCTTGGTAGCTCAAGGATCCTGCTGTGTGTACATCAATCGTCAGTACGTGAATCATCCAGTATGACAGAAGCTTTCTCATTTTCTATAGAACAGGGGTGGTGAACCTGGGCCATGCAGGCATTGCTGGACTACAACTCCCAGCAGCCTCAGCCAGCCTGGCGAGTGATCAGGGCCAGATCTGAAGGGCCACAGGATCACCATTCCTAATGTGCAAAATGACACTGTTGTCTCTGGGGTGTGCACTGCCTTGCCTTCCCTTTCAAGAGTTTGCTCTCTAAATAAATAAAGGGTCTGCATTCGCCATAAGATTGTGGGGAAGGAGCAAAACAATACAAGGATGTGAACACACTCTCTCTCCGCTTTTTGCCCACTGCAGGGAGCTTTTGGCATCTTTTGCGCATGCTTTTAATTCCCAGAGCCACCCGCTGTCACTCATCTTTTTTTGTGGTTCCTTTTACGATTCCTCAGCCGTAGCAGCTGGAGCAAGAAGCAAGGCCTTTTAATTTCCCCAGAGTCTGCTTCCGCAGGAGGGGGAGAGGGGAGAATGCAGCGTGCCTGGTTGCTAGCATCAATGTCTGCTTAAAGCAGCTTTCCCCAGCCTGGTGCCCTCCAGATATTTTGGGCTAGCACCAGCATCCAATGGTCCTTGCTGGCTAGGGCTGATGGGAGATGTATCCCAAAGTGTTTGGAGGGCATCAGCTTAGGGAAAGGCTGCTCTAAAGTCACATGCCTCTGCACTCAGGCAGTGGTTGTAGCTTCTGATTGTGCCGCCGGGGCTGATTTCTAGAATCAAAGTTGTGCCAGGAGCTGGCCCTTCCTGCTTGCCAGCGGCTGTGTGAGAAGCTCTTCTGCGGTGGTGGCTGAGGAGCTTTTAAGAGCAGCTCTGACAGAACATCCTGGCTTGTAGACATCAGAAAGGTGGCCTTGCCTAGTCAGCAGCTGGTTGGTACATCCCATCTGGGGTAGTATCAAAGGGTGGCCAAACTGGTTTGAGAAATACTTTCTCTTCCGGCCTTGGGCAGTTTGGCACTGAGGAGCAGAGATTGCCTGTGGCACTTCCCCAAAAATGCTTTAACTCTTTGCTGATAGGGGAGGGAAATACTGCATCAGTCTGGTGATGTTGTTTTGACCCCAACTTTTTCTTTTTCTTTTAAGAAGTCTTTTCCCTGAAGTGTGACCTAGTCAATTTATGGTATGATAACTGCAAAGCTGTAGGAATGGAGTTTTCGTTTTTTGTTTGTTCATTCTGTCCTTGTAGTTTTATCTTTTTTTGCTCTCTTTGTATACAACACTTTGGTAGCTCCTGGCTAGGAAGTGGTGTATAAATCTGCATTATTATGCATCAACATCATCACCATCAATGGAGAGAAGTATGGGAGGCACTTGTGGCCCAGCCTGGCTACTCCTCAGGAATCCCAGTTTACTAAGAAAAGCTCAATTTTTCTATTAGATGTGATGTCTCATTCAGAATGCTCAAGGCAGCGTAAAGTACCATAGGACAGGAGTGGTCAACATGGTGCCGTCCAGATCATAGAATTGTAGAGTTGGAAGGGACCCTGAGGATCATTTAATGCAACCCCCTGCAATGCAGGAATATGCAGCTGTCCCATATGGGGATCGAGCTTGCAACCTTGGCATTATCAGCACCATGCTCTAACCAATGAGCTGTCTAGGCATTCGATGCTATTGAACTCATAGGACTGTTGGCCAACCTGACCACTGGGGCTGAAATTGGGAGTCCAATATGTGCAGGACACCACCACCATGATGCTGGCTTTCTGTACCATGACAATAAATAGACAAGTAATGGCAAGGCAGCTATGAAAGCACAGCCTATTGTGCCCTCTGGGGCAGCTCTCTGGCCTGGTTTAGGCCTGGCTATGGTGAGAACCCCCAGATTGGTCTGCAGCCTCTCTGATGCAGCGGGCTTGGCTAGTCCCTTGGAGTCAGCTGTTGCTTGGGGATGGGGGTGCTCCTGCCATGCCTCTTCCCTTGCAAGCAGTCCTCCCAGCAAAGGCCAGGAGAAATAATTTTGTGTGTGTGTGTCTGTGTGGGCAATGGGTAGCCTGGGATTGTGGTCTACGGCAAGCCTCCAGGCCAGCTCTGGCTACATCTCCTCCTTCCAGGCTCCTTTCTGCTCTGGATCAGGGTCTTGGCTCTTGTGGTGCATGGCCTGGGAGGGGGCAGGGAGTGCTCAGCCAGTGCTTTGTCAAGCAATGCAAGGCCTACTCTGGCATCGTCCTTGGCGTTGTCCTTGGCATCCCCCACCTTGCCTTTTGCTTGACTCCCAAGATCACCTGCTTGAGGCTGGTGTTGGCTTTCCCCCTCGCTCTGCCTCTCCTCCTCCTCCTCTTCCTCCTGCTTGTTCTCTGCTGTTTTAATGGTTTTGCCTGAATGTACAAGCCCTTCCTGAGCAGAGGTTGGCATGAACACCATTGGGTGGTTATAAATAAATGTTGGCTTCTCTCCCTGCTCCTCCACCTCTCTCCACATGAAGCACAGCCGGCTGGTTCTGCAGAAAACATTCCCTGTTCAGCACCACTCAAGCAGTGAAACCTTCTCCAGCAGCTTATTAAACAGAAGCCTCGGAAGATAATGTACGTTATAAGGATCCTAATTAATATCTCTCTGTCTCTCTCCGCTCTTCATCCCCCATTGGCCTCTCTGTGTCTCCCCCACCCCCTCTTCCTTTTTTTTTTTTTACTGGAAGTCTCTGCTCTGAAAATATTCATTGTGCTGCTTCCCACAAAGTCATGGGGGAAGATACTTGTTCTTTACAGCTCCCTCTTTAATACACCCACTGAAAAACAACATTTCCCTTGCTGGAGGCAGGTGCCAGTAGGGCCTGCTGTGCAGCATTGCTCATTCATTGTGTTTCCAGACCTTAATTCCTTACTCTTGCATTGTTATTAATTGAAGCGAAACGGGGAAGGGCCTCAAGCCATTTCAAAACAGGTTCCAGGATGGAGCTGACCCTTTCTGATATTTGCGTTTCACGGAATCCACAGCCTGCCACAACTGAATACACTCTGCAGCAGCATCCTGGTTCCTTCCCTGTGGCATAGAGGGGCAGGAACTTGGAGGGGGGGGGAGCACAATGCCTGGACTTTCCAGATCAGGAGCAATTACATCATCTTCTGGGTAACTGATGGACCCTCCCTGTTCTTTCAAAGTGAAGGAAGTGATGATGAGACTTTTGGAGGAGGAGGACAATAATCAGCTAGATAGAGGCTGGATGTTTCTCTCCCTTGTGCCAGCAGCCTAAATGATAACAGTTGTGGTGCTCATTTACAGCTTGCAGGCTTCCCGCAGGCATAAAGTTGGCCACTGTGAGAACAGGATGTTGGACTAGATGAGCCATTGGCCTAACCTACCAGGCTTGTCTAATGTTCTAGTTCCTTGCATTTTTAGAAGTCACGTTTCAGCTGGCTGAAGAACACTTGTTAAAATCTCTGTGTTTTGCCAGCTGAAGCTAGAGCGTAGGGGAGGCCAACAGAGTTCACTCCCCAGAAACTATGCACAGGATTGTAGTCATGGCTGGTGCAAAGCTAGGCCTCCTCAGTAAAATTCCAGCTTGTTAACCACAATCACCACACTTTGCCAGTTCATTCATCAATGACTTTCAGTTAATTTAACTCTTGAGTGCATGCATCTATTTCTCTATGAATCTTCTTTCAGGGGTGCTTGGGAGGGGGCTGCCACGAGGGGCTCCTGCGCTTGAAACTTCACTACAACACTGCTGGCTTCCTTGCAAAAGTATTTTGGTAGACAAGCGGAAAAATGTGGGCCACCGGCATTTACAAACCCTTGACACCCAGGCTTCTTTAACCACTCAGATGATTTACAAATTTAATAACTTTGTTGGAGGAACAGCTCCCACCTATTTCTAAAATGTCTTCCCCGCTCTGTTTCCAACCACAATTCAAAGTGTGAGATGCTTACCATGAGAACCCCAGTTGGCCAACAGTGCTGGGAGATGCAGTTCAGCTAGTATTTTTTAAAACTGCTGTCTTGCTTTGTAATTTGTTGTTATTATCTTGTGAGATCTGCTGTATAGACAGCCCTAATATTGCTACCAAAGGGCAGCACAGCATTATTATTTTTTGAAATGAAAAATAAGCAAGCACATGGGTTTGAAGTTTTAGGCTGGACGACTCCTGCCTCTGCTAAGGAGTGTGCCTGCAGGGATTGGTACGAAGGGGCCCACCATAAATATTAGTAATCATAAGAGGGAAGGTTGGGGCAAAGGTGAGCAGTGAGAAATGGGGTGGGGCTGCACAAAAGAGAGCATGTGATCAACTGGCCGGCACTGCAGTGCAGTTTGGAGTTTAGCGGCTTCCGTAAAACTGCTGATGGATTTGCACCTGTGACTTCACTCTAAGCACGCGAAAGAACCAAGCAACTTCCTGTACTGTATGGACTATGCTGTTGATGTTGAGCTGATGACCTTCTTTGTACAAAACTGATAACAAATCGATCCTTGAACCCGAGAATAAATTGCTCCTTGAACCCCAAGGGTTGAGTGTGCTGGTACAAAGAGCACCCAGGCCTCCGAGGTGTTTGGGGCCTGCTTTAGAGATCCTAGGATGTGCCTGTCAGCTGGAGGACTTGAGTGGTTTTTGCACAGCAACAGTGCCTAGTGGGGACATGGCACTATTCCTTGCAAATGGGCAACAAGCATCAAAGAGCTGTAGAATGGCTAAGCCTTTTATGCTGCTGATTCATATTTCATTCTTCTTTCCCACCCCAATTTCTGATTTTACACAACATCTGAGGGATGGTGGGTCTGTCTGTCTTACAACTGTACTCCAGGTAAGCAGTGCCGGAGTCTGCTAACTCAAAATCAAGGTGTGAAACTAAGCCTGCTTCCTTTCACCACCTCCCCTTCACACTTTATGTATCTTCTGTTTTGGGGGGGTATGCTAGGTGCTCCCTGCCTAGCAAACGGATCTTTTTTTTTTTGGCCTGCGTGCCACCGTTTTAGTGCAGGCAAGTTTCCCTGCAGCACCCCTGTCAGAATGAGATTTATGAGTCTTTGAAGCATCACAGCTAGGGTTGGATGGTTCTGCCTATTTTCATTCCGAGTTAATTTCGCTCAGGCTCATTCATAAGTCCCTGCTATTTTCTGCATTTAAAAGTATGAAAATTTGTAGCTAAATGCATATTTTGTCACAATGTATTTCACCTCTCTGTGTGCATTTCTGAACACTGCATGCATTTTAATATGTCATTTGAACCGGGAAGTGTGAAATGCAAAGGGATAAGTACGTGTTCTGGTATGCGCCTTGGTATTGGAGGTGGGAATTGAGTCATTTCACTTAAAATGCAGACTTAACAAAATTCTCCTTTAATCCCCAATTCCACATCCAGCTTAGGGAGCTGCCTTCTGCACTGCCTTACCATTGTTTTTATTGTGTCTTTCCTTTCTCTAGAGTGAGCCAGACTTGGAGAAGGGCTTGGAGATGAGGAAATGGGTCCTGTCTGGAATCCTGGCTAGTGAAGAAACCTACTTAGGTCACCTTGAAGCTCTGTTGCTGGTAAGAACACACAGGAACGTGGATGGGGAAGCGTGGGTTTTAGTTCCAGAACTGGCTGAAGACACTGTGAACTTGCGGTGGAGTAGCCAAAAGGGATTTCCCTCATCCTAACTGACTGGGAAGCTCTCCAGTTCAGCCCACCCTTCATTAGAAGTAATGGAAGCTGTGCAAGAGCATTGTCGGGCTTTTGTAAACTGTTCCTATTCATTTAAATGGGACTTCAGCTGGACAATTCCCCAGTAGACTCTGCTTGGTGGTTGTGAGCAGAGGGTTCCTGAGGTGGCCACCGTGTCTTACGCTTCATGGGAGAACGGGATAGGATTGGGCTTTTTCACAAAGATCTGGAACAGCCTTCCTCAACCTGGAGATGTTTTGGATTTTAACACCCCCTCACCTCCAGCCAGCATGGCTGTGTTGTAGTCCAAAATATTTGGAGGAGACCAGGTTGAGCAAGGCTGATTTGTAGCATGTCCAAATGGGGATATTCTGGCGTGATCAGACAGGAAGCCCTGGTGGGTGCCTTTGTTTTTTCACCTGCATGAAGGGGGGGTCTCTGTTTTCCAGCCCATGAAGCCTCTGAAAGCTGCTGCCACCACCTCACAGCCTGTGCTGACCAGCCAGCAGATCGAAACCATCTTCTTCAAAGTGCCTGAGCTCTACGAGATCCACAAGGACTTCTATGACGGGCTCTTCCCGCGGGTGCAGCAGTGGAGCCACCAACAGAGGGTGGGGGACCTCTTCCAGAAGCTGGTGAGCCAAAGCCCTGGGCTTCTCTCATAGCTGCTTTGCTGATGCTCTTGTGACCCGTGGAGCCCCTTCTCTCTCCCAGGTGTTGCCTCTCTGCTTTCCCCTTCAGCTGTGTTGTGGTTTGCGCACAATGGGGGAAGGTGGTGTCTAAGGTGGCAAATAGGAGCAACTATGAGTGAGAAGCAGCTGTGTGGGACGGAAGGCCTGCAGGCTGGCAAGTTAGGGGTTGCCTAGCCCTCTGGCTGGACTTGGCTTCTTTGTCAGGACTCCAGCAGCTCCTGGCAGATGCCTTTGTGACCTTCATCATGGTCTGGAGCGGGGGTCGGCAACCCGCGGCTCCGGAGCCGCATGCGGCTCTTTTACACCTTTGCCGCGGCTCCGGGGCGGATACTAACGCCACCGTCGCTTGCCGCCCTCCCACGGCGCCCCTGTGCGCCTTTCTTTTGGTTTTTTCCCCCGGCGCGCCTGTGGATTCCTCTTTTTTTTCCTGAAGCTGCCGGGCTGGGGGGCGGGACCTGGGAGGAGGTGAGGGGCAGGCTAGGCTAGCATGGCGGCGCGTTATTGGCTGGCTGACGCTGACGCCCCTCCCTCCTAACTGGCCCGCCCCTCGCCTCCATGCCGGCTGCAGCTTCCTCTTTTATTTTTTCTCCTCCCGCCGTTGCCGGGCGAGGGGCGGGTTAGCGAGGCGCCACGCTAGTGGCTGACTGGCGTGACGCCCCTCCTCGCTGGCCCGCCCCTCGCCCGACAATGCCGGGAAAAGAAAAAATTAAAAAGGAAGCACCGGCCGAGCGAGGAGCCCCGCCCAGCAGCCCTCCGGGCACAGAGCCTATGCCTGAGCCAGCGGGCACGGAGTGGCAGCCCTGCCTGCCAGGGCGTGCTGCCAAGCGCCAGGGCCGGAGACGGCTGGGCAAGCCAGCAAGCCTTGGGTGCCTGGTTCCTCAGCGGAGTCTCCTGGGTGCGTCGCCGCTGGGACAGGAAGAACTTAGCTGAGGAAAGAGAAGGTGTGTGTGGGTGTGTGTGAGTGAGTGAGTGAGTGAGAGACAGACAGACAGACAGACAGACAGACAGACAGACTGTGAGGGAGAGGGGGGAGCCTTGCCCCCTTCTCTGTTTCTTCCCCTCCCTCCCATCCCTAGTCTGTACAAAGTGGGCCAATGCCATGTGGGGAATTGCTTGATAGGCATGGAGTGATCGGCCAATAGGGGTGTAAGGAGGGGAGGCCGAAGAGGGAGGCTGGTCAGGCTTTACCCCACCCTCTAAGAGAGGCATCATAGAATCATGGAATGGGGTGGAATTGGAAGGCACCCAGGGATCATCTAGTCCACCCCCTGCAATGCAGGAATCTCAACTAACGTATCCAAATGGTCATCCAACCATTGTTTCAAAGCCTTCCCGGAAGGAGAGTCCACCACCTCGGGGGGGGGGGGTCAGATGGTGATCTCGCCTAGGGCGCAAAAAACCCTAGCACCGGCCCTGCTAACGAGGCCAACTGGCCTGGGCCAACAAGGCTCCGCCCCTTGTCCGCCGGGCGCGCTCCGGCTTTTCTCGATCGCGAGGCACGCACTTTTGCCGGGCGACCTCCACTGCCGCGCACTGTCAACGGCATTTTAAAGAGGCGCAGGGCAGCACATGACTCCGGCTTTCCGGCTGGCTTTCCCGAGGGGGCCAGCAGCGCGCGCGCCTCCAGTCTCACATTTCCACCACGTCTTCTTTCTTGGAAAGGGCTTTTGCGAGGCGAGCAGCTACTTGTGGAAAAATGTAACCGAAGGGGAGGAAGGAGGAGAAGAGCTGAGCGGGCGGTGGCGGGGTGTGTGTGGAGGAAAAGGAGGGACACACACACACACGTCCCGGGCGCCCTCCATCCTTTCCTTCCTTCCTTCCTCCCTCCCTCCCTCCCTTCCTTCCTTCCTTCCTTCCCTCCCTCCCTCCCTTTCCTTCCTTTGCCAGCCACTCAGTCTCTCCAAGGTACAGTCAGAGGGAGCTTTAGCCATGCCCGCCCCCTGCGGTTGCTGTTGCTGCCACTCTAGCGCTGAGGAGGCTCCCGTTCCCCGGCCCCTGCTGCTGCTGCCGCTGCCACTGACAGACGCCCGGGGAAGCGGTGAGGAGACGGAGCCGCGCCACTGCCCCTCACCGCCTTCGTCCCTCCTTGGCATATAGCCCCCCCCCGGGGGGGGGCTGGTGGCTTTTTTGTATGGTTGGACAACTCCATCTATTTCTGGTCTATTCTAATTCTGCACAAGTCCATTCTATTAATCTGCCACCTATTTAAACAAGAACCCCAAAAACACACATTTTGAAATGTATATTCTTTTAAAAAGACATGTTTCTAAAGATATTTTCGCTTTTTTAAATAGGCATTTTTAAACAGAGGTGTTTTTTTGGCCAGTAACTACATTTGAACATTTGAGAAGTCTAAAAGCCAGTAGATAATGATCCTAACCATGTTTCTCAGAAGTAAGTCCCACTGAATTATATAGCATTAAGGTAAGAAACAATATATGCAGTGTTATATTTGTTTTTAATGTCGCAATGGTTTTGCGGCTCCCAGTTTGTTTGTTTTCTTTGGAAACGGGTCCAAGTGGCTCTTTTTGTCTTAAAGGTTGCAGACCCCTGGTCTGGAGCATGTTTGTGTGCGTGGGTTTGCACACCGGTTGAGCTTTCCGGTTCATTTTTCAACCGAAGAGTTAAGTGTTTAGGCCAGAGATAAAAAGCAGCTTTCCTTAGCCTGGTGACCTTCAAGTAAACTGAACTCCAAAGGGGGAGGACTGCAGCTCAGTGACAAGAGCATCTGCTTGGCACATAGAAGGTCCCAGGTTCAATGTTGAATACCATCTCCTGGTGAAGCTGGGGAAAGACTCATTGCCTAAAAGCCTAGAGAGCCCATGCCAGTCAGTGTGGAGACCACACCATGCCAGATGGATCAGTGGTCTCATTCTGTATGGCAACTTCCTGTTCTCATCAGCCCCAGCCAACACAGTTGTATGACGCTGAGGCTCATGGGAATTAGGAGCCCATGTACTTCTCACTATCGGTTTCCCTTTTTTAAAAAAAGTAATTTTTATTAGTTTTTCAAGAAGAAATACAAAATAGAAATAGAAAAACACACAAGAAAAAAGAAAAATACAACAAAAACAAATAGCATAGAATAAAAAAGAACAAAAATTCCATATATCATTTACTATTATAATTCTTGTATCAGTGACTTCCTCCTTCCCCCCATCCACTTTTCTACTAGTAACCATTTCAGCGCTCACGTTTTCAACATTCTTCACATTTTCTAATACCAAACTTCTTATAACTGTTATCAACCCGATTCTTATTTTAAATCTATACATTTATATATTAACTCTTATACTCTAGAAATCACAAATCTTGCTCCTTATTTCTTTAAACTATTGCTTCTAGAGCAGTGTTTCTCAACCTTTTTTGGGCCACGGCACACTTGTTCCGTGAAAAAAATCATGAGGCACACCACCATTAAAAAAGTTAAAAAATTTAACTCTGTGCCGCCCTATATTATAATTATGACTGTAAGAAACACTTGCCAAATATTGCTTTCCGGCGGGTCAGTGTTGTGTATTGGCGGCCGCCAGGCTCGTTTGCACTGAGCTTTGGGAAAGAGGAGGAGAAATATTGCTTTCTGGCTGGTCAACGCTGTCTATTGGCGGCCGCCAGGCACGTGACAATGCAAATCGCCCTTCTCGTCGCCACACATCGCGGCACACCAGCCAGCGTCTCGCGGCACACTAGTGTGCCGCGGAACAGTGGTTGAGAAACGCTGTTCTAGAGCGTCTTTGTGCTTCCACAACCTTTCTCACTATCGGGTCCCTTCTTGAGTTTTATAATAGCCCATGAGAAACCCACAGGAATCCATTTTTCCTGCTGTATCCGCATGGGACAAAGGTGAAATGGTTTCCCCCATTGGCCCTGTTGTAGCTCTGCCATTTTGTTGACTGGAGTTGGGAGCAAACGCTCAGCGTTCAGATACGAGCATTGTGTCCGTCCGTCCTTGTGCCGTGGGCAAAGTGAGCTGCCCTGCACCATCGCCCAGCAGCTGGACTTTCTTTTTCCTTTCCCATATTGCCTGCACATGATTTGGGTTGTGGTCAATTGACGGAGGGAGAGGCACACAGCAGGGAACCCTCCCCACTTCCCTCCCTCCCCAGGACCAGCTTTTGTTTTTGATCCTGTTGGACCCAAAGCCTTTGCAGTCCTGCCTCGGGGAGTTGCCAAGCCCCCTTTTGAAGTGAGAGGAGAGGGAGAAACGAGGTTCAGATGTTTGCAAAGGGAAGCAAGGGCACTGTCTGTCTCTCCTTTCCCTGGGAGCTGCCAGTTCTTCCCCCCACCCCTCCCCCTGCTTCCCTCCCCCTCCCCCAGCTCTCTTTCTCTCTCCATCCGCACTCCTCCTTCCGGCTTTGATCTAGCCTTGCTGTTCTGCCTCCTCAGCCGCAGACTGTGGGGGTAGACATATTCTCCCCTTGGATATCCTGAGCGTTCCTTGTACCCTGACCTTGGCCCAAATACCGTACCTCTTGGGGCAGCACCGTGGAAGAGCTCTTTCCCCAGCCAGTAAGCCCCAGGGCTGCCTGCTTAGTTGTTGCTGTCACACCTCTTCTCTGGCTGTGGGGGAAAGCACTTGGGCCCCGCTCTTCCAGTTTGTTCTCTTTTAAAGAAAGGAAATGTCGCGTTCTCGAGGTGCCTCTAGTTCTTCAGACCGGAGGAGAAATTCTGCGGTGCGTAGAAATGGTGAGCGCAACTCAGTACGGTCATCCAAGTACTACCATGTGTCTGCACACCAGTTGTCTGCTTGGGGAATGGGAGACTGGGCCTGGCTTGCACTGCCAGCCACTCCAAGAAACAGCGACCAGGCAGGAGGAGCAAGTCTTTGTTGGCCACAACTAGTGGGAAAAACATAAGGATATCAGAAGAGCCCTCTAGCTAGGTAAGGCCAAAGATTCATCAACATTCTGTTCTCACAGAGGCCAACCAGATGCCAGTTGTAAGCAGGAGCTGAGTGCAGCAGCAACTCTCCCCACTTGTGCTGATCAGCAACTGCTTTTGAGAGGTATACTGCCCCTGACACTGAAGGGTCGTCTACAGCCATCATAAGTAGCAATTGTTAGTCTAATCCTTCGTGAATTCATCTAATCTCCCTTTAGAGCTGTCTACATTCATGAACATTACTACCCATAGCCATCTTCTCTCTGTGTGTGTCTTTAACATGAAGTACAATCCCCGAATACAATCAGGGAGCTGAACACCAAAAACCAAAGGGAACGTTCATTTTCTCCCTGGCCCAGAACAGAAGCTGAGGACTTGAATTTGTGGAGTGAGAGCTGCTCCAGGCTGGGTTTATTTTTCGCAACATGCCATTGACACAATAACAGTGCATTTGTGGAGGATGTATACTGGGCTGTCCCCACATCATTCTGTTCTAGTAGTTCTGCAATGTTCCCCCTGTGTTACTGAACTTTTATCGTCCGGAGGGGCATACAATAGTGGAATAAAAGTGGAATGAAAAATAAACTAGAACATTTGTGGCATAAAAAGCTGCAGGATTTTGGATTGAAGTTGCTGAACATGCACTGTTTGGAAATGAAGCAATATGTCTGCCTAGAACAGGCGTAGGCAACCTTGGCATTCCAGATGTTTTGGAACTACAACTCCCATGATCCCTGAGCACGGGCCCTGTTAGCTAGGGATTATGGGAGTTGTAGTTCCAGAACATCTGGAGAGCCAAGGTTGCCTATGCCTGGCCTAGAACCACTGCAGAGGTGCAAGCAGTATTGAAAGTGGGATTGCATATAACTACCCCAATACCTTCATGAGCACAAACAATCAACGCTTGCTAGCTCAGTTGTTAGAGCATGAGACACTCAATCTCATAGAATCATAGAGTTGGAAGAGACCACAAAGGCCATCCAGTCCAACCCCCTGCCAAGCAGGAAACACCATCAAAGCATTCTTGACATATGCCTGTCAAGCCTCTGCTTAAAGACCTCAAAAGAAGGAGACTCCACCACACTCCTTGGCAGCAAATCCCACTGCCGAACAGCTCTTACTGTCAGGAAGTTCTTCCTAATGTTTAGGTGGAATCTTCTTTCTTGAAGTTTGAATCCATTGCTCCGTGTCCGCTTCTCTGGAGCAGCAGAAAACAATCTTTCTCCCTCCTCTATATGACATCCTTTCATATATCTCAGGGTAGTTGGTTTGAGCCCTACATTGGGCAAAAATATTCCTGTATCACAAGATGGGAAGATGGGAATTGTAGTCCAAAACATCTGGAGGGTCAAAGTTTGGGGATGCCTGGATTAGATGATCCTTGTGGTCACTTCCAACTCTATGATTCTATGAATGCCCAATGAAAGGGATGCTTGGAGGTAACCCTGGATGAAAAGCTGGAAGATGAGCTCCTTCTCCCTCAGTGGAGCACAAATGACATTAGTCACTTTGCTTCCCTGTGCCTTCTCCATGGATGCTTGCTCTTTGCACTGTGAATGCTCCACACTGAGCAATGTGCAGCTGGGCAGCAAGCGCAGAGTTTACATTTACTTGAGAGTTCAGACATGCTTGGGATTTGCCCAGCCTTTTCCTGAGCAGGCATGAACTATGGCTGCTATTTACAAGTCAGCAAATGAGATCAGTGCTAAGTCCCAGTGATTAAGATGGGCTTATTCCAAGGCTTCTGGGTCTGCTGCTATTGCAGCAGCACCAAACTAATGGAGAAATTCTTCTCAGTCTCTCCCTTCCTCCCTCTCTCTCTCACACACACAGAGCCCACCACCATCTCTTTCTGCCATCTTTGTTTTGCCCTCCTCCTGCCTCAGTTGTCAACCGTAAAGTTCTCCCTGGGTGGCTTGAGAGCCTGAGCTTCCTTGCAGGGCTGTTGAGATGATAAAATGAAGAGGGTTGTGAATGGAGCGGCCATATACAACATCCTCAGCTCCCTGGGCAGGATAAAAAGTAGAATATATCTTTTGAACTGAAAGTTATTTTAACTTGTCACATCTATTTCTCCACTGAGCTTGGGATGAGAAGGAAATGAAAACAAGCCATTAAAGCAAAAAGCAGCTCCCCAAAGAATTTTGCAGAGAAATGTCCAAGGCACTTTCTCTCACCAGCTGGGCTTCTCCAAATGCAGGAGAAACGGCGACTTAAACTGATCCAGGCTCTGTTTTCAGTGCTTTGCTTTTGCATTCATCCCTCTTGCACTTTTCTCTATGCTAAAAAAAGGGGCCTCTGCATGCGGGTGGCTTTGGGGCAGTGTGAACATCTGCGGTAACTGTGCAGGGATATCTCTGCTATAGGTGTGTGTGTCTTGTTTTTACTGCCCTACAGCTGAATCATCTCTGACTGGCAAAGGGGCTGACACAGCCCCTACAGCGCTTAACCCACTAGCCAGAATGCAGCGGAGAAAGCGGCCACAGCAGGGGTGGGTCACTGGGTTAATCCAGATGTGGGTAGGCAGATGACCACCATCCCTCCCCCCTCCCCCCCAATCCTCTCTGGTAGCTGATGTGGGAGGTGCCTCTGTGCTTTGTGACAGCTCGCCATCTTCTCTTACTTTGGAATCCAGTGGAGCCAGCGGCCGTCTTCTCCCGCAGCCCCCCTTCCCCCCACCCCACCCCACCGGTGTTTGTTTCATGTTGCATTTGCTTCCTGCAGGCCAGCCAGCTGGGAGTGTACCGGGCCTTCGTGGATAACTATGAGGTTGCCATGGAGACGGCAGAGAAGTGTTGTCAGGCCAACGCTCAGTTCGCAGAAATCTCCGAGGTAACGTTATGATGTTCAGACACGTGCAGCGACTCGTTCTGACTAATGCGCTCAGATGGAGCCCTTGGGATGTCCCTGCAGCACTTGCCCTTCAAAGGTGGTGCGCTCTCTTCCTCTCTCTCTCTCTCTCTCTCTCTCTCTCTCTGCTCCTGTTCAGTGGGTGGCTTGCACAGGAGAAGCTTCCAGTCTTGTCACTAATGCCCGTCTCACATGCCGTGGCCCTTAATGCAACCCAAGACCTCTCAAGGTTCTTGTCTTGAGGCCACCCCCAAATTGACCTTTTCCGGTGATGCGAAGTCTAATTAGGTGACACACACACACACACCCTTGCACACTCAGCTGGAGTGGCTTTGAGCTGCTCTGGCACCACCTCCTCCGTGCCGTGCAAGGGGCAGGTTGGGAGGGTCTGAACTCCTGCAATGAAAAATATCATTAGCAAAAGAGGAGGTGAACAAGGCCGCTCGAGTGGCGAGCATCACCCTCTGTCTGGGAAATGGCAGGCCTTCGCTAGCCTCAAGTGGAGTGAGGTGGAGCAGCACTAGAAAGGTTGAGGGTTTCTCAAGTGGAATTGCAGCGCTGCTGGGTGTCCTTTGGGGGAGAAGCCGCCTTGAGTAGGGCACCTTGTGCAATAGCTTCTTGAGGTTTCTTGCAAGTTGGGTCACTCCTGCCTGGCAGTCACGCCTAGCCTTGTACCGCTGAAAGGAACCACACCTTATCCTTGTTTTCAGGATCATGTCCAAACTCTGCCAGGACACCCCCCAAACCAGGTACTGCGAATCAAGTGTGGCAGAAGGGCAGAAGAGGGGCGGGGCTTGCCATGTCTTCAGGGGAACCATAGACACAGCTGCCAAAAGGTAGCAAAAAGCACTGTGCAAGGATGGAGTTGACCACTGGACTAGAGTTGCCTTTACATGGCAAATTAAGCTTGATTATGCGAAGTAGGGGACAGCTGGCAGTTCCCTGCTGCACTTTGAAGAAAACTTAACACAGTGGATGTTTTCTTTCTCCCCTTTCATAGAATCTCAAGGCTAGAAGCACCAAGGATTCAAAAGAGCAGACGACGAAAAACTCCTTAGAAAGTAAGTAGCGCGCCTACGGATTAGGTTGGCAGAATACTTTCCTTTCTCTTCGAGCTGGGCTTTCATCCCTGCAGTTGTGTGGGTTACATTGGTCCACCAAGCTGCGGCTCATGTGGGACCTTGTCATCTTCCTTTCTCCACAGCTCTCCTTTACAAGCCAGTGGACCGAGTCACACGCAGCACCCTTGTGCTCCACGTAAGTTGCTTTGAACGCTGATGCTGCCGTCGCTATTGCAGTGAGCTAGCTGGGAATGAGCAAGACGGGGAAGCCTTGAGGTTTATATACAACAGGACTCATAATAGTTGCAAAAATATGTAGCCAAACAGTCATACCACAGGCAAAGATGGCATTGTGCTCCCTTTCCCAATGTGTTGAGTGACGTGTTTGTTTGTTTTTTAAAAAGATAAAGGTAAATCGTCCTTTTCAAATCTTCTTTGGGGGTGCCTGTTTTCATAGTGGTCTTTGTGTAGGGCTACTGCCTTTGCTCACACCCTCCATGTAGTGCAGGAGGGCCGTGATCCAGTCTCCCAGCATTTCCACAGGCAGTCATGCAGGAAGTGGTTTTTTCTTTAACCCTCGCCTCCATTTCGCAACACTGCTGCTGCTTGCGCAAAAACGACATTTGATTGAAAGAAACAACATTGCGAGATTTGGTGCTGGGTCTCCTCTACCATGGCGCGGTTTGTTCCCAAGACAAACTTCAGGAGAAGATGACGCTTTGCTGGCCATGAAATATTGGGAGGCTTTATAAAAGATCAATTCCCTTGGAAAAAGAGTTGCTTGAAGTACCCTGGGAAATGCCCCTGCTATGCCCCCAGCTTCAGAACTGGGGTAGCGAACTTTCAGGTGCTCCTTCATATCTGAGTTTAGCATGTTATCAGATCAGGTTTCCAGCTGTGCTCTTGCTGACAGGTTTGGACCCCCCCCAAAAAAACCCCTTTGTTTGCAGTTAAAAATACAAAGGGGGTATGGGTGTGAATTTAGGGTAGAAATTGGCTGCCCTAAGGGCTTGGCTTGGTTTCTAGATTCAAAATAATGTTCAGAGCAAATGTAACACAGTACACTACTGGATTATAATACTCAAGCAGCTTAAAATTACCCCATGCCTACATAAACCTGGAAGCCAGACAAAACTGGAAGGTCTTTGTCACTTTTCTGAAAAGTCCCTGGATTTTGGCAGGTTCTGCTGGGAAGGAAAGGCACTCAGCCCCCATGAAAGCTTTTCCTCTTCCGCATCTGCCACAAGCCGCTTGCTCCTCACAGCCCTCTGGGACCTTCCTACCCACCTGTTGCCTCAATCTCTCCAGTGCCCCAATACACTCCCATGAGTTGTGTTCCTTCCCTTCCACCACCCCCAGCCTCCTTTCAAAGGTCTCTTGCTCCCCCAGATGACCCTAACCTTTGCTGCCGCTTAGTCCTAAAACAGCCTTCCAAAGTGCCTCCCCTTTTCCTTCCTTCCTTCCTGATAAATACCGAGTTGTTGCCTCCTTGGAATGGGGTCCTGTCTTCTTTTGCTTATGTTGCTTGGTAAAGATCCATCTGCAGTAACAGGACTGTAACTAGTGGTGGTGATGAGAGATAAAAGTGGTGGCTGGAAGATAAAACGGCTGCCGCTAAGGTGAGCTCGTGTGTCTCTCCTGCTGGGGCCTAGGAAGGCCTGTTGATATGAAGCTCCTTTTATTTCCAGCTGCCATTCTCTGAACTTTTTCTCCTCCTCACCTTCCTTCCTCTTGGCGGTGCAGGATCTACTGAAGCACACTCCATCAAGCCACCCTGACTACCCTCTTCTTCAGGATGCCCTCCGCATCTCCCAGAACTTCCTGTCTAGTATCAATGAGGAGATCACGCCCAGGAGACAATCCATGACAGTCCAAAAGGGAGAGGTGAGTGCTCCAGTCCTGCTGGCACTTTTTGGGGTGCGGTGTTCTTATGTGGGGGGTGGCACCCAGGCACATCCACACACAACTGTTTTCTTTCTTTATGTCCGCTGCACTGGCTGCAAGAGAATATGTGCCTGTGATGGGGATGAGGGTGTAGGGTGGGGGCTCAACCAGCATTTGGGAAGGGAATTGGACTAGTCCTGGTGACGGGAATGGAACCTTGAGGGCAGCCTTCCCTAACCTGATGCCCTCCAGATGTTTTGGACTACATTAGAGTCTCTCTAAGCTCTACCTGAGACTGCAAGAAGATCAAACCTAGCCATTCTGAAGGAAATCAGCCCTGAGTGCTCACTGGAAGGACAGATCGTGAAGCTGAGGCTCCAATACTTTGGCCACCTCATGAGAAGAGAAGAATCCTTGGGAAAGACCCTGATGTTGGGAAAGATGGAGGGCACTAGGAGAAGGGGACGACAGAGGACGAGATGGTTGGACAGTGTTCTCGAAGCCACGAACATGAGTTTGACCAAACTGCGGGAGACAGTGCAAGACAGGAGTGCCTGGCGTGCTATGGTCCATGGGGTCACGAAGAGTCGGACACGACTAAACGACTAAACAACAGCAACAAGCTCTACCTGGAGATCCCGGGGATTGAACCTGGAATCTCCTGCATGCAAAGGATGTGCTCTACCACTGAGCTGTCACTCTTCCCCGTTGTCATCACATTGCCCCCTCTAAGAAGTAGTATGCTGAACTAAAAGAATTCTCTTTTGTCTCGCCCAGTAGGGTTCTTCTTTGGTTCTTATCTTAGGTGGCCTTTTTTTGCTGCCTTCATCATCACCAGGCCTAGAATAATGTCCAGTGAAAATTCTCCCAGGTGCTTTCAGACAAACTCCCATCTCATTATACATAATAAAGCTTTCTTATGCCATCTCACCCCTTGCTTTTTCCTGCAAGACCAATTGCAGTCGTTAACGTCAACAGGTTTACCACTCCTATCAGCCCATCACCCATTCCCATCACACCCACCCTCTGACTATACATAAGGGTCTGGTGACTTCTGTTTCAGTGTATCTGAAGAAGTGTGCATGCACATGAAAGCTCATACCTATGACAAACTTAGTTGGTCTCTAAGGTGCTACTGGAAGGAATTATTTTAATTTTTTGTTTCGACTACGTGAGACCAACACGGCTACCTACCTGCAACTAGTCCCATTTTCAGAGTCATTTCTACACCCATCTTTTGGCTGATTTAGTTCTTGAGGGACCTCCGGGTGGGAGCGGGAGTGTTTCCGTATTGAATGGGCTCTTGCTCAGGCAAAATAACTATTGGAGCTTCATGTTTTGGACTTGATCTAGACTGGAGGGTACTTGGGTTCAGCCTTCAGAACCTCTGGGTAGTGTTTGTGCAGTTAAACCCCCGAGATCTGGGCTCCAGTCTTGGCTCAGTTACGAGAGGCTCTAGCCAAGTCACAGTGTCTCCGCTGTCTGTGAAATCTTGTGTATTAATGACCTTGCATCGTGCAAAGCTGTATCTGTGTAAATAGTGATTAATAACGGGAAGCTAGAGGCCATAGAAGGTTGCATTAAGTGGGATGCTAATTGAACTGCAGCTGAAACTGCTGGCTGGAAGGGCTCTCATTTGGGAGGAGAGGGAGCCTGTTTATCTGCTAGTGTCTCAGGGTAGCATACCAGCTTTGAAGGGAGCCCTGCAGCATCCTAATGAGGTGAGGGCCAAGGCTGGCTGGGAGAGAAGGGGAGGTGTTTGTATTCTCTGTGGTGAGCTGCTCCTTTGTCGTTATTTACAACACTAGTAACATCAGTGTGCCTTGAAGGGTGTGCGCTCGCTCTCTTGCTCTTTCACGTATGGAGGGTGGGCGCTAGTCCTCAAAATGAGATAATTTATTTCCATGTTGCTGCAAAGCCTCCCTCCCCCCCCCCAATTCTGCTTCCCCATCTGGCCCGCGGTGCTCCTCTTCCTTTTAATCTCTGCAACAACTGGGGCACTTTGCTCTGCTCAGCCTTTCTGCGCGGCCCCACTTCTTTTCTCACCAGCGCTGCTTTTGCTTTCCTCTCCCTGGTGCTTTTTGAGCTGAGGGAAGCAGCGCTTCTGGTGCTTAATCTCCGCAGTGACGGCCTGCTAATTGCGGCAAGGATGCGGGTGGGTGGCAGCGCAGGCCTACAGAGCTTGCTTAAGAGCCTCAGCCCCAGAGCTTGCCTGGCTTCTCTGCAACCACTGTGTCCACTCAGTGCCATCCAGTGGCGAGAGGCCTTTGTATGCAGAGGCCTTGTGGTTGAAACAGAAATAGAGAAAAGGCTCAGGTATAGAAAAATCTGCAGGGAAACCAAGCCCAAGCAGAGGTGGCACCCATTGCATTAGGACATAATTCTTCGTCATGGAAAATGCTTAAGGCCTCTTAGTAAAACCTGCTGGGGAAGGCTTTCCTCTGCGGATCATAGAATTGTAGAGTTGGAAGGGACCCTGAGGCTCATCTGGTCCAACCACCTGCAATGCAGGAATCTCAACAAAAGCATCCATGACAGGTGGCCATCCAACTCTGCTTAAAAACCTCCAATGAAGGAGAGCCCACCATGTTCCCGTTCCACTGTCGAACAGCTCTTACCACCAGGACGTTCTTCCTGATGTATTGTGGGAATCTCCTTTCTCATAACTTGAATCTGTTGGTTCAGGTCCTAACCTCTGGAGCAGGAGAAAACAAGCTTGATCCCTCCATGTGACGGCCCTTTAGATATTTGAAGACGGCTACCATATCTCCTCTCAGTTCCTCTTTTCCAAGCTAAGCATGCCTGTCAGGGGATTGTTGCGGCTACTCTTGAGTAAAGATGCGCCAGTCCGCTCTGTCTTTCAGAATTTTATTGTGCATATTATTTACAGTGCAGAGATATCAGTAAACATGACTGCCTAGTCTGATTCTGAACCCGGCAGTGGCTTCCGTCGCGTCTTGGACCAGCATAGAAGCCTGGGCACCCCAAAGCGCCTCCCCTTAGCCCTGTGTGTAGGCGCGCCCCTCAATTCGGGTGCTGGAATGGGCTGCGTTCCTTCTCCCGTCCTTTGGCTGGAGCCCCTTCCAGCACCCGAATTGAGGGGCGCGCCTACACACAGGGCTAAGGGGAGGCGCTTTGGGGTGCCCAGGCTTCTCCGACACCTCGCTGCGCTGTCCTCCCCCCTCTGGCCAGCTGGGTCGGTGTCTAGGCTCTGACACGTCTGAGAACCCCCTCTCCATCCCGCTCCATCCCTCATTCCCTCCTCCTGACCCGCTGCTAGTGCTGTCACTGGATGAAGTGCTGGTCAGGGTGACTGGGGGAGGGTCCCTCTAAGGAGTCCCCCTGACAATACCCAACTCCCTCGTTAGGTTTTCACCCTGATAAAGTTCACTTGGAAGGCATTAGAAGCCAATACTTATTGGTTTGTTTTTCCGAAATATCCTGGCCATGTTGGTAACAATTCATCTTGTATATCGTGAGAAGTTGATAATCCAAGCAATTAAGCACATTGGATGTAAACCAGCAAAACTGTTCTTGGGCACCACACACAGTGCAATTAACTGCACACAGAACACTTCTGTCAAACCTAATTTCAGCAGGAGGAGGGAGCCCTTTGGAGACCAGAGAAAGACCTCTGTGGGCACAGGTGTGCCCAAATTGGCAACTGCTAGTTTACATCCAGGTGGGATGGGACCCAGGTGGCGCTGTGGGCTAAACCACTGAGCCTAGGGCTTGCTGATCAGAAGGTCGGCGGTTCGAATCCCTGTGACGGGGTGAGCTCCCGTTACTTGGTCCCAGCTCCTGCCAACCTAGCAGTTCGAAAGCACATCAAAATGCAAGTAGATAAATAGGAACCGCTATAGCGGGAAGGTAAACGGCGTTTCCATATGCTGCTCTGGTTTGCCAGAAGCGGCTTTGTCATGCTGGCCACATGACCTGGAAGCTATACGCCGGCTCCCTTGGCCAATAATGCGAGATGAGCGCGCAACCCCAGAGTCGGTCACGACTGGACCTAATGGTCAGGGGTCCCTTTAGCCTTTAGCTTAGTTTACATCAGGATTCTACAGCTGCAGGTAGTTGTGAAAGCACCCAGGCTGACTTGCATGGACACCTTTCCACTGGGAGCATGTGCTCTGCAGATGGGTCACTTCCGGGGTTCCTAGCCATGATAGCTATGCTGTGCCTCCACAGTTGGAGGCAGCAATGCTTCTGAACCACAGGAGAGGAGTGTGCTCTGGTACCCAAGGCCTGCTTGCAGGATTCCCCCTGGGGAATCTGGCTGGCCACTGCGAGAACAGAATGCTGAACTAGATGGGTCCTTTTTTGCTCAATCCAGCAGGCTTATGTTCCCTTGCATGTGCCAGAATTTGTGCAGTTGCTTTTTTCAGTGAGCTCTCCCTTGGAGGCCTACTGTGATCTGCCTGCTTTGCAGGCGGAGGCAAGAGGTGGGGAGTCCGATTAGGATACTACAGCTGGGTTGGATATTGATCTGGCTTGTTAGTGCTTCCTTTGGTCAGATTTACTTAGATCCTTTTTTTAGTTTGTACAACCCGATTGCAATATATAAATTTAAAAATTGAGGGAACTTACAAAAGAATATTGAATATTGAATGCAATGAAGCAGAGCTTTTCTGAACCTGCTGAGTTTTCTGTGCAAAAGCAAGTTGGAGGGAGGCAGGGAGTGGCTGCACAATCCGTTTCAAAAATGCTAAGGAGCCCAAATATTTCCTTTTGAACTTTGAACTTCTCATTCTCTGCACTGCAAGCAGAATCAGGAAGGAATCTGCACCCTCTCAGTGTGTTATCTGGAACAGTCAGACCTTTCCTTTCCCAGTGCCTGCAGCAGCTTCATTTTTGGATCCTTCACTTCAAAATCCATCGTGTTCTCTCTGTCTCTAGCTTTTTGGCCCTGCTTTGGGAGCCCAGTATGAAAGCTGCACTCTGCATATGCTCACAAGTCTTCTTTTCTTCATGATTTATGTTCAAAGGCAAAGTCTTGGCCTTGAAAAGAGGCTTCTAGGCCCTGAAGGTTGCTGGAAATCCCTGGAGGGAAGAGTGCTCTTGTGCTCGAATCCTGCTTGCTGGCTTCATGTAGGCATCTGGTTGGCTGCTTGTGAGAACAGGAAGCTGGGCTAGATGGGCCCTTGGCCTGATCCAGCAGGCTTTTCTTACATTCTTTTGAAGCTGTCTTCTTTCAGTGAATGCCTGCTCTTTGAGAGACAGGAAGGATGGGCTTATTCGTCTACATTTTGGAGGATGTTTTCATGTGAGACAGGGGACTTTGAGACATCCCCACCCTCGCTGCAGGTGGGACCCAGTGTTTATTTCCTTTCCCCAACCTCACTTTTTCTGGCTTCAGAAAGTCTCTTTTGGAAATGGGGTTTACCATTGTTCTTGTGTGAGTGGAAGGGTTAAATGCAGAGCTGCTGAGAGAACTGTGTTTAGGAGCACCAGACTGAAGACGAAACTGCACAGCCATGCCTATCAGTTTAAAATGCAGCACTTTAAAGAGGGCTGGTGTCTTGCCAGTACTTTCTGGATGGGGTGTGGCTTATAGTCAGCCTCCTGCAATCCTCGCTGCTGAGCAAGTGGAGCTTGAATGGAACGTCGTTCTTCTCTGGCTGGCATTGTGGGCGCCCAGTAGGTCTCCTACGGATGTTCCGGGACTTACCAGGGAGTTTGCCTCTCCTCCCCCAGCATCCCAGGAGCGAGTCAGCAAAGGCCTTTCCCTTCCTCTCTGTGTGTGACGTGCTGAAACCCTCCCCTCCCTCCCTCCTGGCAAGATGAGTCATGGCAGTCAAGAAGGCATGACCCCAACACTGCCTCACAGGCTGACCGTTTGCCAGGAGTGGGAAGTCTTGATTGTTCTAGTAACTGCTATCTCCTCCTCCTCCCCCCGAGTCACTAGAGCATGCTCATTTCCAGGCCCTGCAAAGAAGCGCAAACGGGAGATAGAGGCCGGCCTGAGGATAGCCTTGAACCACAGAGGGGACATGCCCCTGGCTCATTCCCTTGCCCTCAAATTGGCCACAATCCAATGCAAGAATTGCCGTTGCGGTTCGAGGACCCGCCCCCCGCGAGAAATAAAGACACAGTGACACATGGATTTGAGTTAATGGGTAAAATAAGGCCACAACTTTATTGGTTAGAGCAAGTGAGAGGTATTGGCTTAGGCATTGGACACCCTAGCAAACGTGACTCCACCCTGCTCAGCGGGGGGTCATATAAGGTTAACACCCCGAGGGAGGAGCCTGTTGATGCAAATACAACTGAAAGCTCCCCCAGTGTCACCGGGGGTCGTGCCATGGCCCTAGCCTCAGCAGGGCATCGGACGGGATCCACAACCGCAGGATCCCTTAAGGGGATACCCCTATGAATTTGAATGCTGCTGCGCTGCCTTAAATGTATGCAGACCCCACCCCCCAGGCCAGAGACTTGGCGCGGCAGTGGGGCTGTAGCAGGGGGCCGATACATGCCCCCCTGCTTGTCGCATGGAGCGGGTCCCGCCCGCAAAGTCTCCCCTCCCGGAAGAGGAGAGATCTTACCAGGCTGCCTTCTGCTTCCACCTTGGCCTGAAAGTGATCATTTCTGATTTGAGGGAGCCATCCTGGGTTGTTCCCCCCACACCTTTTTCACGCTTACTCACAAATTTATTCAGCTTCCAACATGTAGGAGCCAACCTGAGTCCAGGCGGCCAGTTGTCTCGTGGCTGCATAGGTTCAAATCATGGCTTGCCACATTCTGGAAAATATCAACAAGGAGGGCTATGTCAGCACATGGAGAACAGGTGCTTGGATATCTGTGGAAGCATCCATACATCCAGTCCTGCATGCTGTATTCCGCTGAAGTTTTCACCCTGCCCTAGATGTGTGAGTTGGCCCAGAGAATGACTGCGAATGCACAGCAGGCCATTACTCTATTTGTCTTGTGTTGGTGATGGGCAGAAAGCACAGCTGACCTTGGTCTGTAGGCACCTGGCACCAAACCAACCTCTTTTTTCCAAGCAGCCACAATGGAAAGGGGAGGGAGCAGCTGGGGATTGTCAGCATTGCTGCAGAGAGTGCCATTGAAGCACAAGAACGCATTTGCACCTCAAGATGAAAATCTGGTTGGCAGCGTGGGCTCGTTTGCCATGCCCCAGAGGAGCAGAGCTTATTTGCTGTCTCCTCCATATTCATCTGCTCCTTAAAAAATATTAAATGAGGGCTTTGGACTGCCTTGTTTTATGGCCCTCTGCGACTGAATCCTCCCCTTCTTCAGAAGTTGACTGCAAAGCTCACCCGTGTGTATTCGTCTGGCATCTTTAGCTCTACAGTCCTTGGGGGGAAATGAGCGCACATGGATGGCAAAGGCATTAATGCAGGCTGGCATCTCTGAAGCATCTGAGTAGCGAGGGAAGCAAGGAGGCCCCTCCAAAATGGATTCTGCTTGTCCTTGACAGGGATGGAGACTGGAATTGTTTGCTAGCAACCAGCTCCTAACCCTGACTGGACTCAGCCTTTTGTAAAAAAATACTTTAAGATGAGTCAGCCACAGGAGAGCCCGAGAAAGTTGTGGTAGCTTCAGTGCAAACTGTTATGTTGGAATAGACCCAGATCCAAAACATTTACTGAGAAGAAGCTCTTGCATTATATTGTTTGACTTTGATACCTTAAGAATACTTGTTCTGTGAGAATAATTCCCACTGAACCAGAAATAATGGGGAATCTGCAACTTTTCACAAATAGGAATCTTAGAGGAAATTTGAATTACTGGCTCGAGAAATTATGTACAGATGGTGCTGTTTATATATTTGCTAATAAGGAGTGCGCTGTGAGTTGAGTTTGCAAACGACATCTGTTCTAAATGGATCTATACCCCTTAGCAGTGCTTTGTGCCATAAGAAAGCCATGGAGAACCTTTTAGTTAGCATATCCTTCCCTTCCCTGGAAGGACAGATCGTGAAGCTGAGGCTCCAATACTTTGGCCACCTCATGAGAAGAGAAGAATCCTTGGAAAAGACCCTGATGTTGGGAAAGATTGAGGGCACTAGGAGAAGGGGACGTCAGAGGACAAGATGGTTGGACAGTGTTCTCGAAGCTACGAACATGAGTTTGACCAAACTGCGGGAGGCAGTGCAAGACAGGAGTGCCTGGCGTGCTATGGTCCATGGGGTCACGAAGAGTCGGACACGACTAAACGACTAAACAACAACAACAACATCCTTCCCTTCAATGACTAGTCAGCATTCTGTACCAGATACCAATATTTACATTTGCTAATAAATTGCCATGTTTCTCTACCCTGCCTCTTCTGCCTTGTGCTGGTGGTAGATCTGGATACCTGCAATATTTATATTCACCAATAAATGGGGGGTCCCCTTCCTTATCTCTTCTTTGTCCTAATAGCACTTCATAGCATCATGTAACCTGTATGTCCCCTAGAGAGGCTAACTCAGTGATACTTGCAGAACTCCCCCGAGGACTAGTATAAAGGGCAGACTTTTGGAGCAAAAATGCCATTCCCAGCTTTTTTTGCGTCCCCACTCCCTTGACATCCAGCCTGGAGAAGAACTTTCTAGAGTACTCTAAAGCTTGCTTATAGCCTTGTAATGTTCTTGTGCATCCTAATAAAATGCATTGCCCTACACAGGCTTTGAGCTGCTAGTACTGTATAGGCAAAGCCATTTGGTTAAAAAGGTTCTAGTTACAGGTAAGTAGCCGTGTTGGACTGCCGTAGTCGAAACAAAATTTAAAAAATTCCATCCAGTAGCACCTTAAAGGTAAAGGTAAAGGGACCCCTGACCATTAGGTCCAGTTGTGACAGACTCTGGGGTTGCGCGCTCATCTCGCATTATTGGCCGAGGGAGCCGGCGTACAGCTTCCAGGTCATGTGGCCAGCATGACAAAGCCGCTTCCGGCGAACCAGAGCAGCACACGGAAACGCCGTTTACCTTCCCGCTGGAGCGGTACCTATTTATCTACTTGCACTTTGACGTGCTTTTGAACTGCTGGGTTGGCAGGGGCTGGGACTAAGCAACGGGAGGAGACCAACTAAGTTTGTCGTTGGTATGAGCTTTCATGTGCATGCATCTGAAGGGATCTGAAGAAGTGTGCATGCACACGAAAGCTCATACAAATGACAACTTAGTGCTACTGGAAGGAATTTTTTTATTTGGTTAAAAAGGGTAAGAGTTTTTGCCAGTTTGTGAAGTTGGAGAATTGTTGTATGCTGCCCTCTGCTGGCCTTGATAGTGAATTCATTGTAAAGCAGCTGCAGATAATATTTGCTTTTATGAAGAAATTAGGAGTAGATGCCCAGTTGTACCTCCTTTCTGGAAGAAAAGAGAAATAACTTGGTTTTGGACAAATCCTTGGAGATAGTAGATGCTAACACTATAATTAGCCGCATACCTATCAAATAAGTTTTTAGAAGGGCAGGAAATGTGGGCTTCACCAAACCACACTAGCAGCAAAATGAATAATCTCTGGACACTGGAATTCCCAAGCTACACTAGGTATTGCAGGATGGGTGTAGCAGCCCCTGCAGCTGGCAACACATGAGAAAGTTTGTCCTGTTCCAACAAGATACAAAAAGAAATAGGCTTTCAGGGAGTTTGGAGATGTTCCAGAAGGCCTGTCCACATATGTAGACACAAAATTTGCAAAGAGACTATGACGGCTACTGTTCATTGAGTGTTCATTCCTCTCCCCCCCCCCAAAAAAAATTATTCTTTTTATAAGAATGAAAAAATACACACACAAAAAGAAATTAACAAACAAACATGAAAAAGAAGAAGAAGAAACTCATCTTATTTTCATCTTCTAACTTTCTTGTTGTTGTTTAGTCGTTTAGTCGTGTCCGACTCTTCGTGACCCCATGGACCATAGCACGCCAGGCACTCCTGTCTTGCACTGCCTCCCGTAGTTTGGTCAAACTCATGTTCGTAGCTTCGAGAACACTGTCCAACCATCTTGTCCTCTGTCGTCCCCTTCTCCTAGTGCCCTCAATCTTTCCCAACATCAGGGTCTTTTCCAAGGATACTTCTCTTCTCATGAGGTGGCCAAAGTATTGGAGCCTCAGCTTCACGATCTGTCCTTCCAGGGAGCACTCAGGGCTGATTTCCTTCAGAATGGATAGGTTTGATCTTCTTGCAGTCCATGGGACTCTCAAGAGTCTCCTCCAGCACCATAATTCAAAAGCATCAATTCTTCGGCGATCAGCCTTCTTTATGGTCCAGCTCTCACTTCCATACATCACTACTGGGAAAACCATAGCTTTAACTATACGGACCTTTGTCGGCAAGGTGATGTCTCTGCTTTTTAAGATGCTGTCTAGGTTTGTCATTGCTTTTCTCCCAAGAAGCAGGCGTCTTTTAATTTCGTGACTGCTGTCACCATCTGCAGTGATCAAGGAGCCCAAGAAAGTAAAATCTCTCACTGCAATGTCACTTTCTAGACATTGTTAAATGGGCTTCCACGAATCTCCCTTATCTGATTTTCATTTGGCAGTTTTCATACATCATACCTATAACTCATATTTAAACCTATCTTTTAACATGTTATTCTCAAATTTTACCCTATTTTCATCTTTTCCAATTTCCTTACTTCTATCATTAATTACATTAATCATAATTAAATCACATCACTTAATTTTTATCCTTTTATACACCATTACTTCATTATACATACATATCCTTAATACTCACATTTAATTAATTTCAATTCTCACAAAATCTTATATTCCATTCCCTACCACCTCCTGTCTCCTCTAAAGATAACCATCTTTATATATATATTTATATTACACTTCTCATAATTATTGATTGTTTCCAGTCTTCCCCCACCAACTCTTCCCTCTGGTCACTAACTCTCCCAGTCAATTTGGCAAATTCCATAAATCAGACCAGTTTCTGTCCAGGATAACCTATATCTCTATCACCAAAAATCCTCTTCACCCATCTCCGTTTCTAGCATGTTTTAAAACCCAAAAACCTTTACCTCCCACCCCCTGCTGTCCCCACCACCACCACCAACCCTTCTAATTGGCATCCACTTTCCCTGACCTTTGCAATTTCTTTCATTAGCTTCTGTCGCAGAAACAAATCCTGCTCTCTCTTCTGCGCAAAAAACGAAGTTCTTCAATAATTCTTGTTGGTTTTGCTCGCTTCCTCCTTTCTGGGCTTTCGGCCTCTCACCCAAAAAGTCCCCCACTTTCTCTTCTTTCTGGACTTTCCGGCTTTCACCCGGAGAATCCTCCTTTCTTGTCGGTTGTTTTATTTCTGTAATGCCTTCTTGAGCCCCAGCAATTTGATTCGGCCTTTCAATCTGACATTGAGCGTTCGTTCTTAAAATGTTTGTACTGAGGTAATATGACATCGTGTCAAGTGACTGTTGTGCTGCTTGCTCCAAGTGCATTTTCCAGTTACTCTCCTTACTGCCAAAAGTCTGATTATTTTTATACTTACCTGGCAGGGGAGACACCTTGATCAAGTCTGATTATTTATTTTTTTAAAAAGCAGTTTTGTTGCATAAGGGTGCAACCTAAATTTGCTTATAATTTATTAAATTTCGTCAAATAGCGACTGTCTCAGTTCTTGGGACCCTTTGCCAAATGACACCTTCAATGGAGTCTGGACACAATGCAAAATCTAGAAGCATTCAAACCTGCCTTTTGCTTTCACTGTTAATGGCCTACCGTATTCTCTTTGTGGAGTCCCTTTGTGGAACTATTGGATTGGTATTAAAGGCCAGCCATTGTAAACTCTTTAAACTAGCTGAGAGCTTTGGTCTATTAAGCTGGTTTATTTTCTTTGCTGTTTTGTTTGCTGTTGTGTTTTATATTCTCTTCATCTTGTGTAACTTGAAAATATCAGCAAAACCCTTGCCTTCTATTCATTTATTTTTTTCTTTTACCATTCCTTACCTACTTAAATCCTTATTGGACTAATTAACTACAGTACTATATATTTTATCATTCCCATCTTGATAAATGGTTGAAAGGCAGACAGATATAAGGCTATCGCTATAAATGAGGTTAGTAGATCTGGGGAGGAACCATAGGGGGCAGTTAGGGAAGGGAATTGTTTAAAGCTTGTGAAAACTGCTATTATTATCATCATCATCATCATCATCTGAAGAGAAGGACAAAGCTGGCAATGTAAGGAAGTTGCAAGTTACAAGGCAGATTCCCTCCTGTAGTTGCCTGTCCTTGAATGAATTCTGATACAAACGCTGTGGTTGCCACATGGAAATGCTTCAAAATAACAGTAACTGGGAACAGTATTCCTTGCCAGCTGCTTATCGTCATGTGGAGGGTCTGTGCCAGCCAGTATCTGCCAGCGAGGTGCCACCCTGGCATCAGAGGTTCTCACCATGTGACTGGGCTAGAAAACATAAGCCGCCTTGCACTTTGTCAGACCCACTCAACTGCATGGACCAGTTCCTCAACTACAACCAGTTGCCCCCAACTTCTGTTGTTGTTTAGTCGTTTAGTCGTGTCCGACTCTTCGTGACCCCATGGACCAGAGCACGCCAGGCACTCCTGTCTTCCACTGCCTCCCGCAGTTTGGTCAAACTCATGTTCGTAGCTTCGAGAACACTGTCCAACCATCTCATCCTCTGTCGTCCCCTTCTCCTAGTGCCCTCCATCTTTCCCAACATCAGGGTCTTTTCCAGGGAGTCTTCTCTTCTCATGAGGTGGCCAAAGTATTGGAGCCTCAGCTTCACGATCTCAGCTTCCAGCGAGCGCCCCCAACTTCTACCCTGTGCTGAATCCCTCCTTGGTCTGATCCTGTAGTTCCCTATCACATCTTTTCTCCTCCAGTTCCCCAGCACCTTTCTTTTATAGGAACATAGGAAGCTGCCTTATGCATAGCCCAGGCCATTGGCCCACTTAGCTTAGTATTGTATACACTGACTGGCAGTGCCTTTCCTGGGTTTCAGACGGGGCAATTCCCAGCCCTATGGGGAAATGTCGGGGATTGAACCTGGGACCTTCTGCATGCAAGGCAGATGCTCTACCCCTGAGCTATGGTCATCCCCATGCCCCATCACCCACACCAACTTTTGTCCATGGGCCTTCAGTGGGCCCCTGCTGGGGTATTGTGGGGAGGGCCCTCAGCTGATGCCCAGACAGGCCAACTCTTGATGCTGGCCTTGGCAGTGGCCAACATCTGTCACTTATCCCAGTCTCCATTTCTGACCCTTGCCTCTCCTTTCCTTTTTTTTTTTTTGGCAGCACCGTCAGCTCATGAAGGACAGTTTCATGGTGGAGCTGGTCGAGGGAGCCCGCAAGCTGCGCCATGTTTTCCTCTTCACTGATCTGTTCCTGTGTGCCAAGCTCAAGAAGCAGATTGGAGGGTGAGGCTCTCCTGGGTGGGCTCCATGTGAAGGACCATGTGTATACATTGCATAAGGGGGCGGGGAGGAAAAGATTTAAGAACAGCTGGGCAACTGCCAGGTGCAGCAGAGGCAAGGCACCAAACTGGAGCAGAAGTGATCCTCCCAATGGAGAGGCCAGCCCTTGTTCTTCTCCAGCTCAGAACATGTGCAGGGTGCCTTTCCGTTACCTCTGAGAAACTGCAGACAACCAGATTAGGAGGGAGGACTTCCACTTACGAGGGTGCAACTCCCAAGCAGGTTTGAGCGCTGGCTCCTCTCTTTGGTTTGGAACCTCCCAGACTGACTGCTGTCTGTGCTGCTGCATAGGGGCCTGCCCTTGGAAGCTGGAGCTGGCTCAGAATCCAGCTTCTAAGTATGGCAGTGCTGGTGGTAGTACACCATATAGCAGAGAGAGCATACAGTCGTACCTTGGTTTTCGAACAGCTTAGTTCTCGAACGTTTTGGCTCCCGAATGTGGCAAACCCGGAAGCGTCTGTTCCGGTTTGCGAACTATTTTTGAAAGCCAAACGTCCGACTGGCCTTCCACGGCTTCTGATCCTGCAGCCAATCCGAAGCTTGGTTTTTTTAATGTTTTGGAAGTCAAACGGACTTCCAGAACGGATTCTGTTCAACTTCCAAGGTACGACTGTATATGTCAGTCAGAGAGCCATGCACCTCCTCACACTGGCTACTTCCATGGGAACCATGTTTATTATCTTGCATTTCAACACATTTTTCCTGACTTGGGTGTTAACATTCATCTCAGGAAAATGAACATGTGAAAGTCTTCCAAAGGCCAGATGGGTTTTTACAGCATTCTGGAAGGTGTTTAGGCAAGTTGTCAAAAGGAAAGATTCTTTTTGTAGTATGGGCCTGTAACGTTGGAATGCATAAGGCAGGGAGCTAGTTACCCTGGCTAAACTTTGGGGCTGCTTCAGGGAGGAGGACATTGTCCTGCAAGTCTGTGGGAGGCTAAGCTGCTTAAGGGGAGCAGAGGGGGAAGCTGGCTAACACACTGCTTTAATACTTGCAGGAAAAGCCAGCAGTATGACTGCAAATGGTACATTCCACTCTCAGACCTCAGCTTTCAAATGGTGGATGATTCAGAGGCAGTGCCGAACATCTCCCTTGTGCCAGATGAGGAGCTGGATGCTATGAAGATCAAGATTTCTCAGCTGAAGAGCGACATCCAACGGGAAAAAGTAAAAGCAGAGGGGAGGAGGAGAATAAGAAATACGAATAGTGCTTGGCAGTTGTATCTGTTTTCAAGGATATATTAAACAACCTTTCCAACGGCCTCTGTAAGAGGCGTAGGATGAGAGGTACTGGATTTGCCTCGTTGCGTGGCTTTGTAGAGATTTGAACTAGGAACTTAAGTTTCATAGCCACTGTGCTACTCATTGGCTCACGTTTATGCCTCCCCCCACTCCTTTTCAGGGAGCAGCTGGCAGTACTGCTACCCTACCACCAATTCCTCGGCTAAGCATTCCTGCAACAAAACAGCCTTCCCAGTTCATGCTTGGGTTGTGCTTAGCCCAGTCGGCTGGTATGAAGAGCCCCATGCACATTCCCGAACTGTACAAAAGGCAATATAGTGTGAGAGGCTTTCTGCTGTAGGCAAGATTGGCTACACTTTGAACCAAACTCAGAATTAGGGATGGTCCACTTCGAGCATCCAGAAGTGTGAAACATTGTTTAGCTGCTGCCTCGAGCTCACATCCTTCTCATTGAATGGCTGAGTGCTGGTGGTGCTAGGAGCAGCGGCAAGCTCTCACTGTGAGTATTATGATGAGCATGGAGCTCTCACTGTGGGTATTAGGGTGATGACTTTTAATAATAATAATAATAATAATAATAATTTATTTATACCCCACCCATCTGGCTGGGTTTCCCCAGGCACTCTGGGCGGCTTCCAACAGAAAAATAAAACACAATAATCTATTAAACATTAAAAGCCTCCCTGAACAGGGCTGCCTTCAGATGTCTTCTAAAAGTCTGGTAGTTGTTTTCCTCTTTGACATCTGTTGGGAGGGCGTTCCACAGGGCAGGTGCCACCACCGAGAAGGCCCTCTGCCTAGTTCCCTGCAACTTGGCTTCTCGCAACGAGGGAACTGCCAGAAGGCCCTCGGTGCTGGACCTCAGGGTCCAGGCAGAATGATGGAGGTTTTACAACCTCATTTCCCTGTATCATAATTTGATGAGCTTTCATTAAAGATTAGATAAAATCTTACTTTCAAAGAGATTTGATTTTGAAAAAAACCTCACGCACAAAATGATTTTAAAAAGAATTATTTATCAGTTTTTTGACCATTTTTGAAGTCACTGTAAGCAGATATAAAACTGAACCCAAGCTTTAGAGTCACATATATACAACATTATATAGGGTCATCAAACACACAAGGAAGCTTTTTTTTTAGCTGCAGTAACAGTATAGACGCCACTAGAGGATGATGTTTTGCTACCTCTCCTGTAGGTTCTTTTCCCAGCGTGCCCGGCAAGGTCTGGCTGGCTGAGTTTTGAGGTCCCAAAAAGGGGCTTTTACCTTGCGCAGGTGTGACATTTGTATACCCTATGTTGCTAAGAACACTCCCCATTGTGGAATGTGGTGTTGTGTCCAAATTTGATACAAAATATATATAGAATTGTTAATACAATTTTATGAAATGGTAAAACGGCATACAAAAAAAATAAAATAAAAACGGTTTGTGCGTAACCTTTTTAAATATTTCAATGGAACATACCTCATTTTAGTCATTAATAGGCAAAAGTTCATCCATTTGTGCTACAGGAAATATTTTTTGAGGGGGAAAAATGAAAAAGTCATCACCCTAGTTGGTATCCTTCACTCCTTCCCTAGTACTCATGTGAGTGAGGGCTGCTCTGGCTGCCAGGCGGGGCCCTTTCAGATGTTTGTTGGGCTCCTCATTCCAGAAGCCCTGAGATGGGCAAATTCCAGGCTGGGTTGTAGGAGCAGAGTTCTGGGTTAAGGATGTAGGTGAGGGTCACATGGGCAGGAAGCATAATGCCAGATAAAGCATAGACACCACTACTACTACCACTACTACTATTACTATTGATTATAAGTTTGTTAATTGCTTTATACAATTAACTCGGAGCAACTTACAAATAAACAATAGAACGTATGAAAAACAAAATAATTAAAAGTGAGGCGTAATTTGAGGTAATCAAACCATGAAAACAACCCCTCCATTCCCTAAGAGAAGTCACACCACCCTAAAGAGCCCCCAAAGGAATATCGCCAAGAGCTGCAAAGGAAAATGCACACTCAAATAGAAGAAACATCTTTGCATGGTGCCGAAAATATGTCTGTGTCAGTGCTAGGCAAGCCTCCCTGGGAAGAGAATCTGATAGTTAGGGGGCCACTACTGATAAGGCCCATTGCTTTGTTGGCATGGGCAACTTTGTATGGGAAAAGTTACTCCTTGGGGTCCTGAACCATGTAAGGCTCCATAGGTTAAAACCAGTACCCCCCACTTCTGGTTTAAGGAACCTAAATATTGAGAATCTTGTGAACCTCAAGCTCCTGCATCTGTTGAGTTGTAAAAGAACATGTTCTCATTACCTCTTGGGCTTTTCTCTTCCTCAGAGGGCTAATAAGGGCAGCAAGAATATGGAGAGGTTGAAAAAGAAGCTTTCGGAGCAGGAATCCTTGCTTCTACTGATGTCTCCTAACATGGCATTCCGAGTGCATAACCGCAATGGCAAGGTGAGAGGCCTGGCAAAGAATGGGGTCTCAATGGGGCTGAACAGAGGAAGCATGAGAGGTGGAGTTTTGTTCATGTCGTCTTGCACATGCCCCATAAAAAAATTGAGTGAACAGAGCATGCCTGTTGCACGCTTAGTGCTCACTATGGAAGCAGCAAAATGAATCAATGGCTGCTTTCATTTTTAGTCATTATTATTTATTAAAATTGTATGCTGCCCTGCATCCGAAGATCACAGGGTGGTTCACAACGTAAGATTTACTCCCATAGTATAATGAATGCAAAAAAGACCATAATGTCTGAAGCTGAAGGCTGGCAAATTAGAACACTAAGCCCAGCTGCTAGTTAATGGCGCAGGATCTTGTGATCTTTTGGGAGCTCTTTGTAATTGAATAGAATATGGGCAGAGCTGGTGGCAGGCTGTGTAAACCCTTGCAAGGGAAGCAGACTCTGGATTAAATGCTCTGTGCACTTTTGTACCCTCAAAGACAGATGGCTGTGTCGACACGACTTGCAAGTCTTAGCTGTTAATGTTGACACTGTTTAGACCTTCACCAAGATTTTCCAAACACAGGGAATTGTTTTCTTCACATGTCACGAAATATATGCATTTATATAAAAAAAATTTCAACACTACCTGAAATGAACAGCCTGGCAAGAAGGCAAGTGTGCAAATGGCTGATTTCTTTTGTTGGGGGGGAAAAGTTCATCAGCCCAAAAAAGGAAGAAAAGAAAATTATAACCGGATTTATTTATTTTTTAAAGAAAAGACAAAACCCTGTGCAGCACTATGCATTTAACACACCAACAGGTGAAAGGTTATTTTCACTGTACAATGAAGAGTACTGTGAATGGTCGCATATACCCCCTAAGACACCAAACCTCAGGATATCATTCCTAGATGGTACAGCTCAATGGCTGCCTGAGCCAAAACTTGTAGAGTAAGACACATGAAGTTGATTTTTACTGTCCAGGAAAATGCTGTTAGTCTTGCAGAAAATTAAATAAAAATCGAGTAGCAGGGATATGTTGGCTGTATTATGAACTTTGTATAATCTTATTTGAACACTTTAGATTGTTCTTTTTGTACATAATTTAGCTGTTGGGTAAAATAAATAATCCTCGGGCCTCTTTTTCTCTGTTACTCAGAGTTACACATTCCTCATCTCATCTGATTACGAACGGGCAGAGTGGCGAGAGATCATCCGGGAGCAGCAGAAGAAATGTACGTGCCTATGCTCTGACTTCTCTAGGTGTGACCAACAGGCATCCTGGGCTTGGAGAAATCAGAGGGGGGGATCTTGGGGCTGGCCCTTCCGCATGTCTAAGGTTGAACATGCCACTCTTCTGTGAGAGGGTTGCCGAATGTCCCATGTGTAGATGTGCGGGCTTTTCTTGACTGTGGTCTGGGTCAGATACAGATGTGTTTTTGTGAATCAGCACCTTCCAGGTGCTTCCCCTCCACTCCAGTGAGGCCCCAAGGATGGGGAGTCCCAGCATGCTGTCCTCATGTAGGAAGAAAGTTCTACAGTTCTGTGCTCAGTACTGACGCAGTGACGCTACCTAGTCCAGTCATCATTCCCAGTAAGGAGCAGGTAACTTGTTTATTAGGTTTAACAGGTTTATTAGAAGAGGGCCTTTCCTCTGTGAGAAAAGTCTTCTGCATGATTCCCCAAGGGCATCCATGTGGCAAATTGTTTGGTAGGAGTTGGCTATCTGCCTGACCTTTTCTAGGATAACCGGGAATCGTAGTATTTTATTCCCAGGATCATTCCTGGGGATCCCTTGTGGATGTCTTTGTGGCAATAATACTCAAAGCAAGGAGGTCAGCATTACCGGCCTACACCTTTCTTCCCGAGTCTGCAGGAGGTTAAAAACCCATTCTCCTCTGAATTGCAGGTTTCAAAAGCTTCTCACTGACTTCAGTGGAGCTCCAGATGCTGACAAATTCCTGTGTGAAACTTCAGACTGTGCATCACATCCCCCTCACGATAAACAAAGAAGGTGAGAACCCTGGAACCAATTGGCCTCATCTGCCATTGCTCTTGACCCCACTCTCTTGCCTCCAACAGTGGGCAGCACTCAGGGGGATGATTTCCAAGTGGCTGCTAGTGTCTAATGTGTGTGTTGGATCTATACCATTGCCTAGAAATAAAAGTACACAATCCCAGTTCACTTCCCAGACATAGGCATGGAGCCAGCCACCAGCTTCAGTCGTCGTAATGGTGAAAAACATTGTCTTAAAAAGGCAGTGTCTCACTCTCAGTCCAGAAGCCTTTTTCATGCTCCCTGGATTTTGGGATGTGGCATAGTCAAATTTCTTATGCTCAGAGCTATAAACATTGTGAAACTACATTTCCATAGATTATGGAGCATATCTTTTCCCCAAGCCACAATAACATACACAGAAGGTTGTTAAATCTGGGATAAATGTGCTTACAGTCTTTAAACACACACTTTCACTCCACAGAAATTGAATTCTTGCTGTGTTAACATATATAGGGGGATTTCATCTGCCTTTCCCACTGAACTCCCAGAGCCAGTTTAACTCACATTTATATGTTTTTGAACACAGATGATGAGTCCCCTGGTCTCTATGGGTTCCTGAACGTCATTGTCCATTCAGCCAGCGGCTTCAAGCAGAGCTCAAGTGAGTGGTAGTTGCATGGTAGCTGAGTGTGAATGCAAAGAACTGGATTACCGTCATGCTAAGTATGATTTGGTGTTGTGGCTAGCAACCAAATGAAAGCCCCACTCTGGATTCAAGCAGGCCTCTTGTTGCCCACAGGGAAATGCTGGTGCTGCTGTCATAACAATGGACTATAACGAGAGCCAGTGTGGTGTAGTGGTTAAGAGCGGTAGACTCCTAATCTGGGGAACCGGGTTCGCGTCTCCGCTCCTCTACATGCAGCTGCTGGGTGACCTTTGGCTAGTCACACTTCTCTGAAGTCTCTCAGCCCCATTCACCTCACAGAGTGTTTGTTGTGGGGGAGGAAGGGAAAGGAGATTGTTAGCTGCTTTGAGACTCCTTCGGGTAGTGATAAAGCGGGATATCAAATCCAAACTCTTCTTCTTCTTCTATGGAAGTGGATTGGAGACCCTGAAGAGTTGCAGCCAGTCAGTGTAAACAGTACTGAGCTAGATAGTCCAAATGCTCTGCCTTGGTTTAAGGCAGCTGCTTCCTGTACTCCTTTGTTGTTCTGCTTCCACAGACGCAGTGCAGTGGTGAAATGGCTTCTTGTACAGCCCAATCAATGCACTTTCTCTCTGCAGCTATATAGCTGGCACACATATGAAGGTGGTTGTCACAGCACACCTAGTTGGCATTTTTGTGGCAGTCAGGAGAGTTGAGCTTTGGAGGGCTCAAGGGATGGGTGGCCAGCTGGCCTCCCATCTGGCCAATTCAGCCTGTGCCGCTGCCTGCCAAGGGGTGTGTTTCTGTGTGGGGAGTCTATCCTGGAAGCCTTTTAAAATGCACAGCGGTGACAGCTTGGTGACTGACGCCTGGCATGTCAGAAAGGTCTTCTGTGACAGAATGAAATTTAATAAATTCCCCCATCATTTGAGGTTGGGTTTTTACAAATCAACCTTGTGGGATAATTGTCAGGAATAAGAATGAGCTTGCAATATAATCTTTGCCTTGGAGTGGTTCTGGAAACGACGGAGACACTTGAGGAGAGAAGAGCAGCCCTCGTGCTCCAAATATCAGGTGTCAGCAGAGACCACCATGGGACTGAAGGAAGCGCCCTACTCTGGGAGGTGCTCCAAAGTGTAGATCACTGTTGTTGCATGGACCAACCAGCAGTCAGGTTGAGTGTGAGCACCAGCTGACCAAGGAAACGGCAAGAGATGCTGGTGACCCTAACCGAGCCATTGCTTCTTTTGTCATCCTCCTCCTAGACCTCTACTGCACTTTAGAAGTGGATTCTTTTGGGTACTTCGTCAACAAGGCAAAAACGAGAGTCTACAGAGACACAGCAGAGCCCAACTGGAATGAGGTAGGCTGTGGTGGTGCTCTGGGCTTCCTCTGATCACCACCTCTCATAGTCGGAGTCTTTGACAAGAGGAGGCCAGTAGTTCTATTTGTACAGATTTAAAATGCCTTCTCCTTATGTGGTGCATCAGGGAGGTTCCTGTACGTTTCTGCAGTATAGGAGATTCTTTTTTCATGACCTGCTCCTAATAGGATGGGACCTTCATCTTACTGCTGCTGTCTGTGTACAAATGGTTCCAAGAATTAATCCCATTTGAAAAGTGGTCATAGTGAAATTCAGCTGTCTAATTTGGGGGTCAAGTGTGGCAGTGCCCTTGTGGCCCCCTCCCATTTGTTTCAGTAAGGTGCGGGGGGGGGGAAGGAATTATCCTTTTGGATTCCCCCCTCTATAAGCATCAAACTGTTTTGATCTAAATCCACCTCTTTGAAAATTCAGCAGGAGAGCATAGCGAGTCTTAGATGTGAATGCCACAGTTGCATCTTGTATGTGGAAAGAGTCCCATTAGAGGAAAAAGCAGGGTATAAATACAACAACAACTGACCACCACAACTGACTTGCAGCATTAACCGAGTGGGGAAAGTTCAAGGCCAATGCTGTGGCTTGCTTAGAGTGGTTAGTCTTGGGATGTATTCCTGGGGGCTGCTTTTGAGTAATAGTGAATCATGCAGCTTCATTGAATTTGTTTTGAATGACTTATGAAACTGAAGGGAAAAGTAGCCAGAAGCAGAACAGTCTCTCTTTTGCACAGCTTGCACGAGGAGCTGCCTCTATTGCTGTTTTTTATTCTAGTACAGCCTTCTGCATCCTGGTTCCCTGTAGATATTATGGACTATAATTCTCATCAGCCCCATGTTCTGTCTGGAGATGTTGGGAATTGCACTCCAAAACATTTGGAAGATGCCAAGGTGGAGAAGGCTGCACTAGAGGGTTTCATTGTTCTTATTTAGAGACCTATTACAATAGTTTAGCTCATCAATATTTTTATTTTGTTTAACAAAGTGTACATGCCACTTACTCTGTAGAGAACATCTAAGTAGTTTACAAAAGATATTTCCTCAGGAAATATGGAAGTTGCAGTATCTTTCCCGGCAAAGCCAAGAATTTGTCTCCCTCTGGAAATGACAAAGGGTGTGACAGTCATCCTTCACATATGTATTATGGTCTTCTAGTCCTCTTAAAGGTTTTTTATGTCCATGCTTTAATTGTATTGTTAAGTTTTTAATACCTTTGATTGTTCCATATTGCATTATTTATTGCTGCCTTTGTTATGTTAGGGGGAGGTTCCATAAGTTTAGTTTAGCCCACCTCCCATTGCCAGCAAAGTGCACAACCCCCTCTTTGGGTAACAATCTTATAGATTTATATATTACTAGTGTCATTCAGCCCGTTCAGTAAACGGGCGCTAGCCGGGCGGGAACGGAGGGGAAGCCCTGGGACCGTGCAGGCGTCCCCTCCGTTGAGCGCCTGAGGCCCACCGGCCCCTCCTCCGCCTCTTCCTGCTGTCCCGAGTGGCGACGGCCTCCTCCACCTACCTTCTCCTCCTCACCTGAGGAGAAGGAAGAGGCCTCTGCCGCCACCTCCCGCAGCGTGCCTCAGGTAAGCGCGCCACCCCTCGCTCTCCTGCCTTGCCGCTCCCGCGTCACTCTGCTGCAGCTCCCGCTCTCGCCTGAGGCCCACTGGCCCCTCCTCCACCTCCTCCCGCTGTCCCGAGTGGCGGCGGCCTCCACCACCTCCCTGCTGCGGGGGAGTGACGCGGAGCTACGAGGCAGGAGAGCGAGGGGCGGCGCGCTTACCTGAGGTGTGCTGCGGGAGGAGGCGGCAGAGGCCTCTTCCTTCTCCTCAGGAGAAGGGAGGTGGAGGAGGCCGTCGCTACTCGGGACAACGGGAGGAGGCAGAGGAGGGGCCAGTCTCTGCGCTCCAAGTCTCTGCGTCCAATCCCTGTGTCCGTGGGGCACATGCGCGGTAGCACGGACACAGGGACTGGACGCAGAGACACAGGGACTTTATTATATAGGATGCAGACAGAAAACTGTTTTGATTGCACAAAACTTGTTAGTTCTAATTCCCCAGGTGGGAAACAGAATGAGGCAAAATCTTCAGGGTGCCCTTTCATAATTTCCCAAGAAATCTCTGTGATGTTAGGACTTTGAGAGCTACAGCATGGGCAGCCAGTGTGGTGCCTGCCAGATGTTGTTGGACTGCACAATTTATCATCTCTGGCCATTGACCATGCTGGCTGGGGGCTAAGCATCTAGCTATCCTTGCTATGAAGAGTGAATCTCGATTGACTGAAGTGCTGTTCTCCTCCTGCAGGAATTTGAGATAGAACTGGAGGGTTCACAGACACTGCGAATCTTGTGCTACGAGAAGTGTTACAACAAAAGCAAGCTTACCAAAGAAGATGGAGAGACCACCGACCGAATCATGGGCAAAGGCCAAATCCAGGTGGGCTGTTGGAATATATACCTTTGTAAAGGCAAGATGGCCATGATTCCTTCAAGCATAGGGTCAGGAACAGGTGGCCTTCCAGATGTTGGACTCCAACCCCCATTGACCCAACCTAGAATGGCCAATGGCCAGTGGTGATAGGAATAACATCTGGAGGGTTGCAAGTTCCCCATCCCTACAGGATATCTTGGCTTCATGTACATTGATCCACAACTCGTAAAAGGCAAAATAGGGCCACACAGAAAGGTGGTGAGAAGCCCAATGTAGTAATGCTGGCTGTGGCTGATGGCAGTTGTAGTCCAAAACTTGTGGAGGGCAGCAGCTTGGGGAAGACTGCAGTAAGAAGTAAACAGAGAGGAGTGACTGAAAGCAGGCTACCATCCCTGTCTGGAGGACATGCTCATCTGAATGAACCACTTAGGTGCTTGATCGGCCTTTGGTCTTTTCCCGATGATATATTTCTTCATATCAAAGCCTACCCTTGAGAAAATCTAGTGCTCTTTCTTGTAAGACCTCTGGATGATGTCAGACATGAAGTTTTCCATCCCTCTCTCTGTTAGAGCTGGGTATAAATTATTCTTGCTTAACTATCCAATTGCGTGTGGCTAATCTGATATTATCTTGACTGGAAATCTCACCCTCTCACTTCTGGGATTTGTGAATCATGCAGCTCTTTGTATTGTGGTGAAGGCAGTGAGCCTTGGTGACTAGAGCTGGGACTGTTTATTAGCCTCACCTCTGTGTGTGTGAGAGGGGGGGGGGTGCTAGCTGAATAGGAAGGAAAGCCATCAACTGACTCTGTGTTTGTAAAAGCATGGCTATTTTCCACAGAAGCAACAGGCAGCAAATTAACGTTTCCTGTTCCATCATTTAGTCTCTCCGTCTCTGGAAAATGAGCAGCTCTTTTCTTTTGTTGGGGTTTACTGTTTATTTGCTGGAGGTTTCCGTAGAATGTTTACATTGGAATTTGGAGAAGGTTTTGCTTGGAATTTAATTGTCTTAAAGACCTCCAGCTTTTCATTCATGCTACAAATTGAAGCTACTTGCTGTCACTCTGCATTTATTTTCTGTATGTCACTTCCTGTAGCATTTGATGTCACTGTTAAAGTGAAATCCAAGGTGTGTTCTATGTGCTCCTTCAGTTTTTAATCTCGTTTTGCAGAATACATAGTCCACCTACTGGACCTCTTAACTTCTTACCTGTCACATTTGTACATATACTCTCTCTGGTGGAGTAGAACCCTGTGAAAGCTTCTGTCACATCTGTTATGGTAATAAGAACATTAAACGATCCTTGATGCTGGGTCAGAGTAGGGCCTGTCTAGTACAGAATCCCATTCTCACAGTGGTGAACCAGATGCCCATGGCAGGCTCCCATGCAGGACCTGGGTACAATAGCAATCTCCCAAGTGTTTATTCCCAGCCGCCATATATGGAGGCATACTGCTTCTGATACTAGAAACAGAACATAGCCATTGATAGCCTTCATGAGCCTTTCAGGTGCTACAAGATTCTTTGATATTTTTGAAGCAAAATTGAGGCCTTGCATATTTCTTGGTTTTCTGTCATTGTGTCGCAGCAACAAATGCCGATTGCTTTACAAGAAATGAAAGCCAGTCCCTTTCCCACTGATAGTGAAGTGTTTTGCTGTCATGTTGTTAGGGCACTTTGAATGGATAAGTCCCTTTACCTTCTGGATTGGGGACCAGCACTGATCAAAACGGCTCCCTTTTGTTTACTGCTCCATCATGGCATGGTTGCCTTGGGGGCGCTCTTAGGAATGGGTTTGATGTGCAAACTGTTGCTCTGTTCCCTGCCTCTGTTTCTCTGTGTCCATGGCTTCTTTCTTTGTCTAGGCACCCCAGACAAAATTTCCAGGGGAAAGGGGAGCCAGGCAGAAACCTTAACATGGTACAGTCATACCTTGGATCTTGAACGCCTTGGTTCCCGAACAAACCAGCTCCCGAACGATTGAAACCCAGTTTTCGAACGTTCTTTTGGAAGCTGAACATCCGACGAGGCTTTTGCAGCTTCCGATTGGCTGCAGGAGCTTCCTGCAGCCAATCAGAAGCCGCACTTTGGTTTCCGAACATTTTGGAAGTTGAATGGACTTCCATAACGGATTCCGTTCGACTTCCAAGGTACGACTGTATTGTGATTACAGCAGAACACTGATGGGAGGAAGGGTGGTCATCCTGAGCATTTGCATGCTTCCTGCATCCCTAACCTCTCTTTGTGAGAGGCCTACTCAGCTTATCAATCAAGAGCTGCTTCTGCAGGAGAGGAGACAAGCCTGGGGAGGGATACCTGACAGCAGCAAGATACCATGTAAATCTTGGAGAAGCCCCTCCACAGACACTGCAGACATCATTGGGGACTTAATGTGTTGTGTAGACCATCAACGCAGTGTCTTTCCTTTGTTGGTTTTAGTGCCTTACAGATTTCCTGGTCAAATTAAGAACTCTTTCCCACTAAATCAAACTTTGCCACCCTTCAGCTGCTTTGGCCTACAACTCTCAAGCAGCATGACTGTATGCTAGAGCTCATGGGAGCATTACTGTACTGCCTGAGGCTGATGGGAGTTGTAGTTCAAAACTGCTGGAGGCTACCAGATCGAAGAAAGCTGCACTAAATCAACAAGGCAGTAGCTTTGCAGAAAGTGTACATACTCTTCTTGCTGTTCAGCAGAACCCGGGTGATGCAAAGTTGGTGATCTAGATGTGACACTAGCTCCTAGCTGCAAAACCATATTTTCAGCAGTCATATGTATCTGTACTATGATAAAGTCTCTAACTGTAGGATTAGCAAGACCTGTATTCAATAGTTCTACTTCAGCAAATTTTCTACTTGTCTTTCCAGTTCACACTGTGGTCTTCAGCCCCCAAAATATCTGCATTTCTTTGCCCAGATTTATTCTGTCCAATGTCAGGGATACTCTAGCAGTGTCTTTCAAACCTCATTTTGCAGATTGACATAAGCAAGTGAGCAGATTTTCTGGCTTGTATAGATCTTTCTAGTCTCTCTGGGGATCTTGTTGGTTTTTTTCAGAGTACATGCTGTGATAGAGTCTGAGAATGTCTGTGTGGGAAGAAACATAGCTATCTCAGCATTCCATAACTGGACTAATAGTATCTTTGACTTGTTACTACCAGGATTAAATGGACACGTGCATTTTAATCCCATTTCTTCATGATTTTGGTAGCATCTACAGCAGTGATGTCCAAACTTTTTTCAAAGAGGGCCAGATTTGATGAAGTCAGAGGCGTCTTTACCATAGGGCCTAGTGGCGCGTTGCGCCAGGGCGCCGGCCTCTCGGGGGCGCTGACGGGGCGCAACCAGCCACTAATCCCTTTGGCTCCTCCACCACCGCCTCCACCTCTCCCTTGGCTGCAGGAATCAGCGGGCTGTCGTTAGGCAGCAGAGGAGGAGGCAGCACCCCGGAGCCTCGCAAGTGAGCGTGGGGTTCCGGCTGTTTGGCCAGGACGCCACGCCGTGCCTCCTTCTCCTTTCCCCCGTGCTGTGTGTGCGCTGGTGCCGAAGCCTCTCCGGAGGCTGCGCTCTCCCCTTCCTGGCCCTGCGGCTCTCCGCACGGTGATGGCTCAGCTGAGGTGGAGTTTTGAGGCCTCCCAGCGAGGGGGAGGCGGTGAGCCTGTTGCGGGACACGGCGGAGAACGAGGCACCGTGGTTGGGACCTAGCGGGAAGGCACACCATGCTCCCCAGGAGGCTTCGGTGCTGCTCTTCCCTGGCCAAGGCAGCCAGGGGGTGGGCCGCAGCCTCCTGCGCTACCCAAACATGCACAGCTGAGGAAAGTGCAGGTGAGGCGGCAGGCGCGCGTGTGGGAGGGACCTCCAGGGGGCTGGGGGCGCCCTAGGGATCCCTGCACCAGGGCGTGAGATAAGCTTAAGATGATACTGGATGAAGTGAAGGGCCGACCAAAGGACCAACCAAAGTTGTTGACCTTTTTTTAGGATTGTTGGTTTTTTTTAGGATTTTACCCCAGAAAATAAACTGTCACAGGGGCCAGATTAAACCAACCGGCTGGCCGGATTTGGACTTTGGACATGCCTGATCTACTGGGTTCTCCTTTTTGAGAAAAAGCTTGGGGTTCCTTGGCTACAAGTTAACAATCAACATCAACTTCGTTGGACTGGTCATGTTGTGTGGATGCCTGATGACCGTCTTCCAAAGCAACTACTCTATTCTGAACTTAAAAATGGAAAGCGTAATGCTGGTGGCCAACAAAAGAGGTTTAAGGGCTGTCTGAAGGCAAATCTTAAAAAAATGTAGTATAAACACCGACAACTGGGAAACACTGGCCTGCGAGCGCTACAGTTGGAGAACAGCCTTTACCAAAGGTGTCATGGCGCTTTGAAGACACTCGATCTCAGGACGCAAGGGAGAAACGTGCTAAGAGGAAGGCACGCTTGGCAAATCCACACCATGATCAACTCCGGCCTGGAAACCAATGTCCCCACTGTGGAAGGACATGTGGCTCCAGAATTGGCCTCCACAGTCACTTACGGACTCATTGTTAAAACCGTGTTTATGGAAGACAATCTTACTTGGCTACAAGTGATCTCTAAAGAAGAAGACTTTTTATCTTCGATCCTGACAATGGCCTTGTGGTCTGTGAGATGAAGAAGCCAGCTGGCATGTGGATTTCACTTTGGGGCAATTGCAAGACTTGCCATGCAGTAGCAGAAAAGTTAACATGTGAATTGACCCAAATGCATGGATAGTGTCAGTGGTGCACCATTGTGATTTTGCTGCTGCTTTGTTACAGGGAAATCATGTTGTCCAAAGTGTCCATGCAGAACAGTTGTCCTCCACACAGGTGATTCATATGGGATTTCTACTCAGTCACACTATAAACAGGATTAAAAGAGTGACTTTTATGTCTGTTAAAACTGTTTGCTACCCACTTTTTTGTTTTTATTTCCAGACTGGCTGGCTAGTCTGCCTTTCCCCACTGCACCACCCTTGTTGATCATGTAAGCAGCTTGTCTGGCCAGCTTGGAATGGCAAAGCTGCTGTTACAGAATGTAATTCATTTAAACATATCCTTCCTGTTGTATCTTTGTCATTCCTCCCAGTGGCCTTATCAGGGCTGATGTTTCCTCCTCTAGTGGGCCAGTTAAATATTTTTTTCCAAATCTTCTTTTTTTAGCTGCTTATTGTTTAGGTTCTTTAATAGAAGCGCAATACTGGACTGCTGGTAAATTACTCTACATTGGGTAATTATTTTTTAAAGGGGGAGGGCCCATCACTCCATGGTTAGAGCAGGCACCCCCAAACTGCGGCCCTCCAGATGTTTTGGCCAACAACTCGCATGATCCCTAGCTAACAGGACCAGTGGTTAGGGCAGATGAGAATTGTAGTCCAAAACATCTGGAGGGCCGAAGTTTGGAGATGCCTGGGTTAGAGCATATCCTTTTATTTATTTATTACATTTATATTCCACCTTTCCTCTGGATCTGGCATGGATGCTTTAGTTGAAATTCCTGCATTGCAGGGGGTTGGACTAGATAACCCTTGGGTACATTCTAACTCAACAATTCTATGATTCCAAGAAGCCCAGGGTGGTGTGCATGCTTTTTCCTCTCCTTTCTGCAGCCTGGTGCCCTCAAGATGGCATTGAGGGGTTGGACTAGATGACCCTTGGGACCCTTTCAACTTTATGATTCTAAAGCACATTTAGATGGCATCTACGCGTATACACGAGCATTTTGAACTGGGAAAGACTTCTTGGAAAAGAGATGGACTTTTTCTGAGTGCTTGCTGGGAGAGCTTATAAATACCAAACTGATTTCAGAATGAATTGAATGGCACTCTCCCACCAGTAGTTAAAAAAACATTGAGTCTTGCATTCTTGCATTGAGTCTTGTATTTGTGCTCTGCTGTTGGATGCAAGGTGGCACTTGTTGTGTAGAAGTACCATTTCCTTCCATGCCTAACTTTGGAATCTCTGCCCTCATCCCAAACAGCTTTTACCTGTTGAATCTCCAAAGAATACCTCAGGCAGCATTTTCACTTATTTATGTAGAAGATTCACCACCACCCCAGGTTTTCGTTTTTCATAAAAACTCAAAAGTGACTTACTTTGTTTTAGACATGAGTTGCACTTTATATGGCACAGAAGTACAGGGCATGAGCAGCAGATGAATTGCATCTTGAGTCTGGGTTGACTGTTCCCACTGTGAGAATGGTGTTGTGAAAGGCTATCCATGTCAGCTCCAGAAAGCAGTCGCATGGGGGTGGAGGTGAGCCTCAATAGTTCCACAAAGGAAACCAAATGTACTTCAGAAGCCATTTCCTCTCAATTCTGGGAAAATACAAATCTTGTTGAGGGAAACTTCTGCCTCCCCTTCCCATAAACTCTTTTGGGAAGGAAAAACAAACAGCTCATTGGGACCTTGGCTGCCCAAACTGAAGTGGGCAGGTCCTCCAGGAAGAATATTTTCATCATAAAGCCCGTGGCAGAGCAAGAGTAGACTTAGAGGGACAAACACTGGGCTTCAGAGCACAATAAGAGCACACAGCACAGTAAGAGATGTGGGAGCTGCTGATGACCCACTCCACCACTCAGGGAATCTTCAGGCATTTCTGCTACAGCTGTAGCTGCAGGTCTCTGCTGGATTTACCGAAGAAATGTACACATAGCAGAAGCCACACTCTGTGGCCACGAATCTGTGGCAGAGTGCTACAAGGAAAGGTTGGCTTTACTCTTACATTCATTCATTCATTCATTCATTCACTCACTCACTCATTCATTCATTCTCTCTCTCCCCACCCTCCGCCTTCCCATTGCTTTGTGCTGTATGTGTGGAAAGAGAAACTGCTTCCACTTATTAGCAATAACAGGGGGGGGGGGTCTCAACAGGTGAAGGCAAAGGGCTAATTCTCACAAACAGCAGATGAAGTGGTGAACCTGTGCCTGGACTGTGCCACTTCAGGGTTCAAGTGGGGCCTCAGATTGTTGAATGCTCCTCCCTTTACAAAAAAAATATATAAAAAAAAATTCCTTGCATGTTGAAAACTTTCTAGCTGTTTTCCTGGCATGCTAGTTTTCTGGGCCTATGGAATTTTCATGTGTGGAAGAGCATTATCATACAAACACACCCAACCAACTTGCAGTCATCTGAGTGGCATAATTCAGAGTGGCATAATTCAACTTCATCTAGACCCGAGAGAGGAGTTGGCCCTGAATCTCTAAAACTGAATCGGGGGCAGGCCAAAGGGAGGGTGATGAACAAGCCCAGAAAACCAGAATTGGTACCACAGTCTCTGCTAGAAAACCTCCACTGGCTTGTCAGACAGACGTGTGCATTGTGTGCAAAAATAAAAGACAAATGTTTTGAAATTTTTGTGATAAGGATAAAGGTATGTTTTGAATGTATTTGCTTAGCTTTGCAAAACTATGTTGCTTTCATGACTTTTGTTGTCAAACATTCTGGAATCTTTTTTCTCATGCAGAAGAGGGTGACGGATGACAAATGGTCTGAAAGGGCACTGAGGTATTTCTAAACCAGCCTTCCCCAACCTGGTGCCCTCCAGCAGTTTTGGACTTCAGGGGCAGTTTGGAGCTATAGCACAAAACAGCTAGAGGGTATCAGACTGGGGAAGACTGTTCTAAGGCTTTCATGTTTAGAACTGTTCAGGGCTATAATTTTGCTGTTTGTTTTAAAGGACAAGCTAGCAGGATTCTCCTGATCCCGCAAATATGTGACTTGCATGCCAGCCTAATTAAATTTGGCTCCCAGTATGTTTCCGAGCACAATTCAAAGTGTTGGTGCTGACCTTTAAAGTCCTAAATGGCGTTGGCCCAGTATAACCAAAGGAGCATCTCCACCCCCATCGTTCTGCCCGGACACTGAGGTCCAGCTCCGAGGGCCTTCTGCTGGTTACAGGGAACCAGGCAGAAGGCCTCTTCGGTAGTGGTGCCCTGTGGAACGCCCTCCCACAAATGTCAAGGAAATAAACAACTATCTGACTTTTAGAAGACATCTGAAGGCAGCCCTCTTTAGGGAAGTTTTTAATGTTTGAAGTTTTATTCTGTTTTTAGTCCTCTGTTGGGTACTGCCCAGAGTGGCTGAGGAAACCCAGCCAGATGGGCAGGGTATAAATAATAAAATTGTTGTTGTTGTTGTTATTATTATTATTATTATTATTTTATTATTAGATTAACATGTAGGGCAATACAGCTGCTTTGGTCTCTGCACCTGATTGCTAACTCACTAATAACTCTCCATTTTTCAGCTGGATCCACAGACATTGCAAGATAAAGACTGGCAACGCACTGTCATATTGATGAATGGAGTAAGTACAGACAATTCTAAAATGTAAGCTGGCTGCTCCTGACTGTTCTGTTCTGGATTGGATTTTCAGGTCTTGTGCTCCTGGTGACTGAAGACCCATAGTCAAATGTTGTTGTTCCACAGACATGGTGTAACACATGCAGATGATGATATAAAACACTGACAGCAAGCTGCCTGCCAGGCCTGTGCAGCTGTTTACATGCCTGCTGAGGAGCCAGCTTTATAGATTGTTCCTTTAGTGGGTGCAGTCTCCATTAGCACACAGATACAGAGCGGCGTTGAGCATTTTCAATTGTTGCATAGGAACAGCATGTATAAGTTTTCTATGTTGGAAATTCTGCCTTTATATCTCCCGTACTGCCAAAACGCATAAGCTCTCTGTTAAGAATCTGCACTTCTCCTGGATGGGGAAGATAGGAGAGTTTTATTTCTAATGCAATAATGTTACAGAGGATCTGGACGTATGCATAATATGTACATCCTGTTCCTGGCGCAAGCAACAGACCACCCTAGCTGTCTTTGTAGTCATGCAGGCGGCTGCTTGCACAACAAGGTCTTTCTCTGGAGCCTGTTTGACTTCTCTGAGCACTCAGCCATATTAAATTGGCACCTCGACTATTTGGTCCTATTGATGCCTGGTGTGGAAAATCAAAACAACACTCACAACTGTGTGCCCTTACAGGCACTAATTTTTAACAAAGGGGACAATGCACTCTGGAATTCTCCTTTGCAATTTTCACTGAAATGAATGGGAGTGGCAGTGGCTTGTATTGGAGGACTTCTCAGCAGATCAAATGCCCTAGGGCTCAGAGCTGCCTGCCTGTAGCCACTGAAGTCCTGTTCTCTCTTTTAAAATATATGCAATGTTAGCATGGCTTTTTGACAAAGAATGGCACATAGTGGAATCTATTTTGAACGATTATCTGCGTACACTGTCACTTCAATGAGCTGTATCAATAAGCTCCAGTTAACCAGATAAAAGTGGTTTAGTTGGAGAAGCTACTTCAGATGAAATAGTAATTATTTCAGACATAAGTAGTTTTGAAGAGCATTAAAACCTCATGCATCATGTAAAATAATCTTTGACCCTCAGTTACAAGTTGTTTCTCATTGTGGTGTTAATGCTACTGAATACAGAAGTCTCTCTGCTCATTGAATACCAAATGAGACTTGCTGTCTGAATATTGTCTCTTCCTGGGTAAGCTGCACATTATGCATAGCCGCTATTATTTATACACTTTATATTCTGCTTTTCACATTGTCATGTACTTAGAAAAGCTAACATTTTCTTTAAAGAAACAGTAAACCACATGTAAAATAAGACAAAAACAAACAGAGAAATGAGAATTTAAAGTAGTAATAAAAGCAGCTGTAAGAGGCCTTACCTTAAGAGTTTTTACTGAAACAATTCTAACTGTAAACTCCAGAAACAAAATTTTGCAAGTGTAAGGCTAAAAACAGGGATGGCTAACCTGTGGATCTCAGGTTATTGAGCCTCAGTGATTGTGGGAGTTGTAGTCCAGAAACATCTGGAGACCCACTTTTTAGGCTCTCCTGGCCTAAAATCTTAGAAATCTTGTTGATTTTCAGTTTGTATCAGACTTCACATTTCTTTCTACATTAGCTTTGTTATTTCTACCCTCTTTGACAATTTAGCTTGTTGTTTTGAAGTGTCAGAGGATTCTGTTTGTAATGACAAGAGACTACTAATGTGGTATGTAGTTGAGAAGGGGGTGCATTGTTCCGTGTAGTTTTCCCAAGGGAAAGCAGCTTACATGGAGTATGAAAGTAACTCCATCTGATTGCGGAGCTCAGAACAGAGCAGGTCACCCAGATGATGATCCAAGCCCCTGTGCTATTCGCTGTTACTCCTTGTGACTGTTTTTGAATGAGAGAAATCCAACAAGAATTTCTGTTGTTGGAAAGAGTAGCTATGAATCTCCTTTTTTCTTCAAGGTTGAAGTGAAGCTGTCTGTGAAGTTCACCAGTAGAGAGTTCAGCTTAAAGAGGATGCCCTCCCGCAAGCAAACAGGCGTATTTGGAGTAAAGATTGCAGTGGTCACCAAGTGAGTTATTTCATCATTTTTTCTTTTTAATCCAGGGTTTTTCCTTAAGGCCTTTTCCCTGACCTGACAGTGAACAAAAGTCAACACGTATAATTTGCCTGTTTTCTAACAAATAGTTTTGAGGGGAGGGGGAAGTATCTGTTTTGCAAGCTGCACCATGTTCATTGAGAACGGCATAAATCTGCTTGGAACCCAAGTTTGTTTACTTTGAACATCATGTGCTATGCCGTGCTCCGGAACCAACCCTTGGTCTCTTCCTCTCCTGTGAGATGACTCACCCTGGGATTTTCCAAGCTACTGAGCAGCCATTATGCTCCACACTCAAAAAACATTCACACCATCTGGATGGTGCTATATTAGTTTTAACCCCTGAACTTTGGTCATGATTCATTTGCCAGCAGACTGTTTGCTGGCACTGGAGAACTTGGGAGGGAATCATTACAGTGGTGCCTCGCTTAACGAATGCCCTGCTTAACGAAATTTCCGCTTAACGAAAGGTTTTTTCTAGCGGAGGTTGCCTCGCTAGACGAATTCATTTTACAAAAAAATTGTGTAGCGAATCGCGGTTTCCCATAGGAATGCATTGAAATTCAATTAATGTGTTCCTATGGGCAAAATACAGTGGAACCTCGGTTTATGAACACCTCGGTTTATGAATTTTCGGTTTATGAACGCCGCGGACCTATCTGGAACGGATTAATTCACTTTCCATTACTTTCAATGGGAAAGTTCGCTTCAGTTTATGAACGCTTCAGTTTATGAACAGACTTCCGGAACCAATTACACCCATGCTTCAGTTTATGAACATTTCAGTTTAAGTACTCCGCGGACCCGTCTGGAACGGATTAATCCACTTTCCATTACTTTCAATGGGAAAGTTCGCTTCAGTTTATGAACGCTTCAGTTTATGAACAGACTTCCGGAACCAATTGTGTTCATAAACTGAGGTACCACTGTAAATAAAAATTCAATGTATTCCTATGGGATTCGCTAGACAAATTTTTCGTTATAAGAAAAGACCCGTGGAACGAATTAAATTCGTCTAGCGAGGCACCACTGTATTCCGTAGGCAGAAGCAGGACTACTAAAGCACACATATTAAATTGACATCTTTAAAAAACAGAGAAGTTGAATGAGGATTTTTAGATTCCTCAGGTATCAGCCTTACTTTGAAAAGAACAAAAACACATGATTCTCAGGAGTCAGATGAATGGTTTGGCACACATGGTATGAACTGATGACTAGAATTTTATTGTGTTGGAGTGGGAGAATGTACCATAGCTGCCAGTGCTTTGACCTCTTACTTTTCTGCACATCAATAAACTTTGTACTTTTGAGCAGCATGGCATATCAGGGGCTGGCAAGTGCTTCAATATGATACTCAGAATCTTAGGGGCAGATCAGAAATAGCACATAACTTTGAAAAAGATAAATAGCTGTACATCTTGAACAACAGTTTTATTGATTTTATTTCTTGACATATTTTGTAAATTTGTATTAGTATTACTTTTGAAAATAAATACAAAATGATACCGAAAAAAGAAATGTCTGTCTTCAAATGCAGGCAGCCTCCAGTTTTCCCATAGAATCGGAGGCAGTTTGAAATGGCTTTCTTGCTTGTGGTGTGTGTACATTCACACACAATTATTCCCTTTGCCTTTACTGAACTGGACCTCTTCTTGCAGGAGAGAGAGATCAAAGGTGCCTTACATTGTGCGCCAGTGTGTGGAGGAGATTGAGCGTCGTGGCATGGAGGAGGTGGGCATCTACCGAGTCTCTGGCGTTGCCACCGATATCCAGGCTCTGAAAGCTGCTTTTGATGTCAGTGAGTATCAGCTTCTAAGGTTTTCATTTCCACTATAAATGACAAAGTCAGTGCTCCACTCACTCTACTAATAGTTACTAGGGCCAGTCTCAATGGAAGTAGTGCAGAAAAGGAAGTGATCTGCAATGCAGTTGTTTCTAACGTACATGCTTTAGCTTAACTACGAAATGAATGTTGTTTACATTTTCAAATCAAAAAGAAGCTGGTTCAATGCATCAAGCAGCAGTTTTTCTCAAGAAACTGTGAGATAGGTATGCATTGTGGCTAACTGTCATGTGTGCACTGTTTCCAACACCAGTGGTGGCAGCGCACTGGAGCCAGGGTAAATGTTAATGCGTACACACCCAGAGTGTGCAAGCCCATGGCATATTCCTGATCCTCCAAAATCTCTACCATCATTTTTGAATTGAGCAAACAATTTCAGCAGAGAGGAAGTTCAAAAGCAACACCCAAGGAGCTAAAAGCTCTGCCCCCCTCACATCTCCCTTCCCCTCCCTCTATTTCAGATAACAAAGATGTCTCCGTCATGATGAGTGAGATGGATGTGAATGCCATTGCAGGGACCTTAAAGCTCTACTTCAGAGAACTGCCTGAGCCCCTCTTCACAGATGAACTCTATCCCAACTTTGCTGAAGGCATTGGTGCGAATATGATGACTAACAAACATACTACTTCAGGATTGCTGAATCAATTGGGAGGAAATGTGACTGAAGATATTTGGCAGAAACTCCTTCAGGGCATCCTCTTACCCAAAATAATGCAAGAATACTTAAAGCATTAGAAATGTAACTGCTTTAGAATCCTTAACATTCCTAATGTTTTAAGTATTTTAAATTGCAACATTTTCTCCTAGGGGAGTGTTTCCAGGCCGCTGATAATATTGTTGCATCTTCCAGACTTTCAGATCTGCAATCCTCTTTTTGAAAAGTACCAGCCAGAACTGTACACTGTTTTCCATTTGTGCAGTGGACAACAATCCCTTAACTGATAATCTCTAGCATGCAATTGGGCCTCTTTTTTCATAGCTGAGGCTAATAACTGGGCCAGGTTTGGCTCTTCAGTCTGTGAGGCACAAGTTTATAATGTATTAGGTTTCAGCCCTTCTTTAGGAGGCAGCTTCTAAACCAAAATTAGGTCAGTTCCTGGACCTCTGTGTAGCTTGATGCTGCAGAGGGAAGGATTCAGCTGCCCAAGAGAAGATAGGGCAGCAGAGTTCAAGATGAATTGGGGGGAGCAGTGAGGATGTGCCTGTATTGCGCTTAGTCTCTGGATTTTATTTTTTGTAACTTGAGTGAAACATATTATGTACTTTGGGCACTTCCAGACTGTTGCTATTTTTGATTGGGGGATTCAATCGCATACTAGCAGATTCAGGATGCACAGTTATAGATTATTGAGAGGACTTGCACAACAAGCCTGTTTCCTCAAAACATTGAGGGAGTCAAAACACTGAGTGACATGAATATGCACTGGAAAGTGTGGGATAACACTTGCTTTGACACAAAAGTTATCTAACTTCTCAGCAAACAAACCAGAATGATCAATAAGACATAATCTAAGCTCCCCACAGACAAATAAGAATAAATGCACAATAAACAAATTGTCTGGGTGCAACCTTTATTATTGTTACTGTTATTTATATAAGATTGCTCAATAGCATAGGGTTTTGCTCAGAGCAGACCCATGGAACTTAATGAACTTAATTTCAGTGATGCTACTCTGAGCAAATAACATAGGGAAAGACTGTTGATGGCAATAATCTTGTTTTTTGTTAGTTTAATAGCACCCTTTGTTATTTCATTCAGAAATATGAAACGATAAAATACAATTAAAATACAATATTATTTTTTATAAATCATAAAATGGCCTGCAGCCTAAAGGTCTTGCAGAATTTTTAAAAATCTTCACTATAATGATCATAAAAGAGTGGAAGGAGCCAGGCTAGAGCCTCCCTTCCACGCCTTGTGAAGCTGCATTGTTTGCTCCCATCCTGACGCTTTCCCCCCCTTCCTCCTCTAGCACTTTCAGATCCAGTTGCTAAGGAAAGCTGTATGCTGAACCTACTGCTGTCTCTTCCAGAACCCAACCTTGTCACATTCCTTTTCCTCCTGGACCATTTGAAAAGGTAATGCTAGAGGTCCTTTTTCAGCATTGACCATCTCTCAGTACTTACTGTGGAACTCCTGGAATGCATTGTTGGGAATAATAACTAAATGCATATGGTTAATAGACCTGGTCGAGACACCTTTTCAGCTTGGCTCTAAGAGAGACTACTGCTCTGAGATGGCTCGTCTGCAGTGGTAGCTCATACGTAGAAGAGCTGGGGTGTCACTCCTTGTCCTCATTCCTCTTGAACAAACCCCATGGATTGCTTGCCACTCTGCTGTTCTTATAAAATAACAACGTTCATACAAGTATCGGAGAACTGACCTAGGGCCCATCTCTGCCCTAGTTTCAAAATTCATATCAACAAATATTTGAGAAATAACTATTTTTTTTACTTCAAAGCTAACATTCATTGTGATGCAGATAACAGAATGTTGTGAAAAGTCTGGCTTGCGTAGAACTTTAGATGGACAGTCCTGCTCTTATCACCTTTCGCCCAGCGTTCTGCCTGGACACTGAGGTCCAGCACCGAGGGCCTTCTGGCGGTTCCCTCGTTGTGAGAAGCCAAGTTGCAGGGAACCAGGCAGAGGGCCTTCTCAGTAGTAGCGCCCGCCCTGTGGAATGCCCTCCCATCAGATGTCAAAGAGAAAAACAGCTACCAGATTTTTAGAAGACATCTGAAGGCAGCCCTGTTCAGGGAGGCTTTTAATGCTTAATAGATTACTGTATTTTTTTTTCTGTTGGAAGCCACCCAGAGTGGCTGGGGAAACCCAGCCAGATGGGCGGGGTATCAATATATTATTATTATTATTATTATTATTATTATTATTATTATTATTATTATTATCTGTTATCACAAATAGCTTCTTACAGTGATGAAGACCTTGAAAGGGGCACCTCTTGCCTTTGTTATAAAAACTAAACTATAATTTGCTAGGATTTAAAGTCTTTGCAAGGGTGTTGTAAACGAGAACCATCTTCTGAGCTGCAGAAATGAGACTGTGTCTTTCTTTCTTTCCTTCCTTCCTTCCTTCCTTCCTTCCTTCCTTCCTTCCTTCCCTCCCTCCCTCCCTCCCTCCCTCCCTCCCTCCCTCCCTCCCTCCCTCCCTCCCTCCCTCCCTCCCTCCCCCTGCTGCCTCTACCCAATTGCTTCAGGGTTGCTGAGAAGGAGAACATCAACAAGATGTCACTTCACAATCTGGCAACTGTTTTTGGACCAACGCTGCTCAGGCCATCGGAAAAAGATAGCAAAATCCCTGCTAATCCAACTCAGCCAATAGCCATGACTGATAGCTGGTCACTAGAAGTCATGTCCCAGGTAAGGAAGTGGGATAGTCCAGGAAATGTTTTGCAACTTAATGCCATAGTGTCCCTAAGGCAAGGGAATGCCCAGTGGCTCACCTTGTGGGATTAGGCTTGCTCTAGCTATCAGCCAGTCACTAACGTTGCTCAAAGTTTTCTCTGTGTTTTGTTACACAACATAATAAAAACAGTAAACTGCCATAGGAAAGTTATTGAAGAGTGGAAATGCATTTTTTAAATAAGTAAATGAAGAGATAGCCTAATTTCCCCATGGATTGTTCTCCAACCTGGATCTCCTTTTGGGTATACAGCACCCAAAATCTGCTACATAAAGCAATTCCCCTCATGGTTAGGTCACTTCACTACACTGGCTTTCATTGACCTGTTTTCTCCTTTGCTTTCCAGGTCCAAGTTCTCCTCTACTTCTTGCAGCTAGAGACTATCCCCACTCCTGATAGCAAGAGACAGAGTATCCTGTTCTCCACAGAAGTGTAGGAGCCTTAATCAGTCCGTGTGGAATTTGCCATGGGTGTGAACTGCCCCCCTCTGGGAATGAGAGAAACACATTACTCCTTCAGACATTCCTGGTCTGTCCTTGCCTACCAGGAGGAAATGAGGCCTTCAGTCCCTCTGCTATCTGTCAGGCAATGACAGGCTGAAGACTTTTTAAAAAAGAAAAAGAAAGATTCCTTCCTCTTTTGACCACTAGAACAAGAAAGAACTGGGCCAGGCTGTGCTGTGAGTTTTCAACCAGCAGAGGGTAGCCCTGAGCAGCAAAAACTGTTTCTTGTGGGGTATGTGAAAGAACAGATTCCTCTGTGGGTTTTTTTTTAATGGAATTAATTTTATCTTTGGGAAGCTTCAAGATTTCTACTTGGACCTCTCGTGAAGAGCAAAAGGATATATCAAAACTGTAGCTTTAATAGCTGCTGTTTTGGTTTTTAATGGAATACTGCAAAGTATATGCATTTATGATGCCCTCTACATGGAAATTTAAATATTGATTTCAACTAGTCTCTTTTTAATAAATTAATTAATGAATTAGAGGCTTCATATACAATCAAACCTCTTGGTTGGTTGTTGTTTTTGTCACAGACTTGCCTCTTTCCTTGGAAATGGAGAGAAGAAACCACATTTTCTTGCCTTTTGTCCCTTTTTGGGTAGGGGCTGCATCATATTCCTGTTGCATCATATTAAGGCCAGTGTGGTAAAGGAGACTGGGGGAGGTTGTGATGATGGCAAGCATTTAGATGACCTTACTTTCTGTGTGAACCAAAAAAATAATGGGCAAGGCTAATGTGAAAGATTTGCTAAATTCTTCAGGCATTCTAAATAGAATAGAGGATCACTTGCAAAATGGGGAACTTCATCCCATTCCCCCATATAAAAAAGAAAAGAAAAAACTTTTATCCAGTTCTCCACCCAGATGATGAAGGCTGTGCCTACACATAAACACCATAACCTGTTATCAACATTTCTTCAGAGATCTGGGGTACAAATGCCAATGGCTGTCTCCCAGCTGCTTGACCTAAACTTTCATCAGAATCGCTTTTTCGATACTTGAATTTTTATGTTCTTTCTTGAGACTTTGTATGTTGCTTATGGAAATTGTCTTTTCCACCTCAACCCCTTTTTTGCTGGTAAATATAAATGTTTTGATAAGATGTTTGATAACCTACACAATGATGGTTGATTGAGCAGGGAGCATTTTATATTTTTCAGAAATCCCAGACATTCAGCTAAGATTGAATGGACTTCAGAGCAGCCGTATCTAGGCACCAGTGAATTATAGCACTGGGAAAGGATCAGTGCTGGGAACTGGAAACATGAACTAATTGTAGAGTCCTCGAATGGACAGGGAGGTTTTTGCTTTTGCTCTGATATTACATTATATTTGGGGAGATGTTTTCCCACTTGGTCATCCAGCATAATTTTTAGTTATACCCATACATGCCACCAATTTTACCAAGAAGATCAGAAACTGCTTGCAGGCAAGAGAGAAGAAGACAGATCCCCTCCTTCCTTATTAAAAGTGTGATAAAGGGCTAAGATGTTAAACTAAATTGTTGGCTTGGTTCAGAAGAAGGACTGAAGTAGAGAATGAGACTCCCACAAAGGTCTGTCATGTTCCTCAGTTCTGATAAATAAAAGTGATTCTCCTTGTTAAACAAAACTAAAAGGTAGTGGAGAAATGTGTGTTTTGACAACCTTACTGATGATGTTTTTTTTGGTACTGTTCCATAATGTCAGCTGCTTTGGGTATTTATGAAATCACACATTCTGAAAGAGAGGAGAGGTTTTGTCATTTTCAATGTGTATTCCCGCAACTTTCATGTTCCTAAAAATTATTCATATGGGAATCTGATATTAATTAGCTCCTCTTCCTATCAAGGCTACGATACTGTCCCTGTTTAGACGTAACATATTTCAGCTTATTATATTATTTTATTGTTCTCACTTTATTTTATACTGTTATTGTTTTTCTAATTGTCATTATTGTATTTTAACAATTTTTGTGTAAGCCACTCACAGAACTTTGGTTACAGAGTGGCATAGAAAATACCATTAATTAATAAATTAAATTATTAAGCCAAGATATGCACGAGCCTTGCATTTGTGTGCTTCATTCTGTCCTTCCTCCCTTCTCTTAAACAACAGAAATTGCTGCCCAAAAATGGTGTGATAGCCAGTAACTTAAATGGCTTTCAAAAAGCAGATTAGGCAAATCTGATAGAGGATAAGCCCTTCAGTGGCTATTAGTTGTGTTGCCTACATGGTACCTGCAGTGTCAGAGGCACCAGGAAGAGGCTTGTGTGGTGCTTTGTGAGCTTCCCAGAGGAAGCATGCTGGACTATAAATGTATTTGACCTGATCCAGCTGCAGGACTCCTGCTAAATAGTATGCAGCAAGTGAAATCGATCATTTACAGCTTTCAGAGTTTCAGGCACTGATTAGAACATGGTAGCCATAGTCTCTTGGTTTGGATGTAACAGGAAACTATGGTAAAGTAACCCAGTATGTCTTCAGTCATGGGACACAGAGAAGAGAGAAAGGGACAGCATTTGCATGCACAAAGTTCATTCGTATTTTGGCTTAGTAAGCCAAGATATGTTACATCCAAATGGGGCTGCAGCATGTTACAAATGTTATTCTCTTGACTAATTTCACTATAATCTAAATTCTACTTCTCCCATTTCCCTTGCTGTTCAATCAAGCCTTTAAAAAGAAGTGTGGATTGCAAAGTATTTGTGGAGGTGCTAAATCTAACATGCTATTAAATTTAGTAGTAGTATTATTTGAGGTAAAAAATAATGGGATACCGTATATTCCGGCGTATAAGACGACTGGGCGTATAAGACGGCCCCCAACTTTTCCAGTTAAAATATAGAGTTTGGGATATACTCACTGTATAAGAAATACGACCCGGCGTATAAGACGACCGCCGACTTTTGAGAAGATTTTCCTGGGTTTAAAAGTAGTCTAATACGCAGGGATATACAGTAATTCTGTTAACAGGAAAAGATATACTGTCTGAATTGCAGTTTTCTACCCTGCTTTGTCTCCTCCCATACAACCATTTCTCTTTCTGTCCTTCTAAGCCAGCTTTCCTCATTTGCTGTGCTGGCTGGGGTTGATGAGAGTTGTAGTCCAAAACATCTGGAGAGCACTAGGATGAGGGAGGATGTTCTAGGCCAGGCATCCCCAAACTGCGGCCCGCCAGATGTTTTGGCCTACAACTCCCATGATCCCTAGCTAACAGGACCAGTGGTTGGGGAAGATGGGAATTGTAGTCCAAAACATCTGGAGGGCTGAAGTTTGGGGATGCCTGTTCTAGGCAATGGTTCTCCCCTATGGCTTTATAGGGGATGGATGCATGAGCTATGGAGCTGGGAAATGATTGACCAAGCTACAGTATTTACGGAAATCTAATGTATCATCGAATCAAATACGCACCTCAATTTTCAAAACCTTGAAACCAAAAAAGTATTTGCTATGTCAGCAGTGTTTTTCAAGCTTGCAATCAAATCTAATGCACCATCAAGTCTAATGCACACCCTAATTTTCGTGATGTAATTTGGCAAAAAAAGGTGCACATTACATTTGAGTAAATATGGTATCTCAGATTTCTTCCCACTTAGTAGAATGGCAGAATTGATTAATCCCGCTCCATATTGATGATCAATGTATTGGACAAAACTCTATTGTTGAGGGATTTGGGGGTGGCCATGCAAGGCTGGGGGTGAAGGAAGACTTCAGATGTTGGGATCATTCCATGGATTCAGGATACAAACGGATTCTAGGCTAAACTGAGCTTGCCACCTTCAGCTCTCTTCAAAGATGGAAAAGCGGGAGGAGCATGGGTCATCCTGTCCAAATATCCCAAAGTATCTTGTTAGCAAAGGATCCCCCCTATGATACAGTATCATAGCATCCCTGTTTGGTCAATTTTTGGTACGGCACTAAAAGTTTATATGCACACTTTCTCTGGATTTACACAAGCCTATTGCTGGGAAGTTTGGGGCCACCCCAAGTAAAAGAGATAGTCCTTCCTTAACATTCCAGTCATACTTGTATTGCAAGTTCAACTGGTCTCACAATCACAGTCTTTCATGTAGTTGTACAGGACTTGTGTTACCTGAAGTACCAGCACAAGGGAGCTGCAGAGATTGGTGGTGCTTAAAGAGCTAATCAGATCCTCTACAATGACACATGAAAGACTTAGAGAGGCCTTAAATGTTTTTCTTGAGATGTGGGGGCTGGGGGGAGGGTTGCTTTGACCCTGTTCTGAGAACTGTAATTTCTTAAGGGCTTCGTCTTTTTTTGTCTGATCATTTTGAATTTGCACCACTTCTCATTCAAAAGGGGCTGCTATTTTCCTTCGTGCATCATTGGTTGTTACTTACCTATAGCTGTGGCTTACAACTGGAAAAGCAATACTACAAAGACTACAAATGTGCCAATTCACCTTGCCTGACTTACTGATTTTTAAAAATTTACATAAAACTGTAATTTTAATATTGAATTGATACTTTATACTGCATAGTTGTAAGGAGGATGCCTTTGCTTTAGAAACCTTGAGAGCTGCTTTGATGAGCAGGTGAATTCTTATATGGAGGCATGTAGATGTGAGAGATTGGACAATTAATTTAGGCAATTAATTGATTTTACTATTAGTATTAATAATTATGAATTATTATTAGTATTACAAACCTATGCTTTCCTGAATAATTGGAATCCTGAGCAGGGAAACTAGGGCACTTAATTTAAACTGATCTGAAAATTGAGAAAGGGTTGGGGTTGTTGTTGGTTTTTTTTAAATGATCTGTTATGCATGCAACACACTGTAAAAATGATCCAGATTTTCAAATGAAGGGGTTCTTATTTCCCCTGCTTGGAGTTTTCTTAAAACCACCAGGACTGCCTTTCAGTATACTGGTCTCCACATCAGCATGGCCTTGCGCCTCTCTGAGGATGAAACATAACTGGGGTGATGTGGGCGGGTGATAAGCAAGTCACTACTTCATAAGAAAGCCCTCAAGACAAGGATTCCCTCCTTCTAGAGCAGGCATCCCCAAACTGCGGCCCTCCAGATGTTTTGGCCTACAACTCCCATGATCCCTAGCTAACAGGACTAGTGGTCAGGGATGATGGGAATTGTAGTCCAAAACATCTGGAGGGCCGAAGTTTGGGGATGCCTGTTCTAGAGGGTGCCTCTGTCCCACTGCCTGCCTAAGCTGCTACTACTAGCAAGGGCTTCTACTCAGAGCTTAGGGTTGCCCTGCTCCCAAGCTCACAATTTCCAAACTGAAGTCTCTATCTGGGTATCAAGACTAGTGCTTCCTCCACCTCACTCGGGCAGAGGGGACTTAGCTTTCCCCTGGCACCAATGCAGCACTCGGGCATCGCATACTAGGTTGGGGAAGCAGCTTGCTCCTCTGTCAACACCGGCAAATGCATGTGTGATCTTAATGTCCCCTCGATGCATCTCTCACAGGCAAACTACAGATTACCAGATTGGTTAGTCTTGGAGGTGGTTGTTCCTCCAATCTTTTCAGAGATTTAAAGAATGGGAGGGGCAGGAGGGGAACAATACCACTAGAGTGACTAGACCAAACCAAAGAAGTATGCAGCATCCTTCTAAAGCTCCCCACCCCAAAGGGGGGAAAGTCCTCTTTTGCAGTAGCTTAATAACTTTGCATCAGATTTGACCAAGAATTGGTTGAGTGAATAAAGGGTTGTATCCAACATCAGTTATATTCAAAGGAAAACCATCAAAATTAATAAACATTGCTAATTTATGTCCATTAATTTCAGTGAGTCTGCTCTGAGCAGCACTCAATTAGATACAACCCAAGGTGTTTTGTTTGTGAATGCAAAAAAACCAATAACTTATAGCAGGCATCCCCAAACTGCGGCCCTCCAGATGTTTTGGCCTACAACTCCCATGATCCCTAGCTAACAGGACCAGTGGTCGGGGAATATGGGATTTGTAGTCCAAAACATCTGGAGGGCCGAAGTTCGGGGATGCCTGACCTATAGTTTCAGGTTAGGCTTTCCCTCCACCTGCCTTTAAAATACATATTCTGAGAGGATTTTCGCTTACTCTGCTCCACTGTGAATTCTAGAAGCTTGGGCAACTGATTTCTTTCACATTCAGGTCCCAACTATAGCAGGGAGCCCAGCCCTCCAATGGCGATCCCATTCTTCCGGGATGCATTTGGTGTATAGCTTGGAAATTTCAAATTAGTTATAAGTGGGTGGGCATATATTATAGGTTTTGCATATCACTGATAAACCAAGATGATAATCTTGGCAGATAATCTTATGGAATCTTTTGAAGATTAATTTCTATGCCTTAATGTTATAAAATAAAACTTTAGAAGGCCTCTTCCCAATCGCTTCCAAGTAACCCAGGGTATTTTTATTCCTCTTCTGTGATTCCAAGTTCCTTATGTAGCTTTCTCAATGAACTGAATTATCTACCATTTCCTGCTTTCACCCTTGTGGAGGTCAGGCTGTGAAAGTGGTGAGTGAGGGGATTGGCTGCCTATTCTGCACATGTGCCCTGCTGAATGTGCTACATGGTTTAATTTCTCACACAAGGGCCACACAGAGCTTGTGTCTGTTTTTTCAGCTCCTATCCCAAGAGCTTGTCAAGGGGCACAAAGACTAATGGAAGATTACTTGTCTAATCAGACCACTTTCACTTTCTTAGATATACAGTAGTGAACATTCCAAAGCCTGTTATAGGCAGGGGGGTTCCTGTTTTCTTCTATAAACCTTCACAGACCAAACAATTCTGCACTTGTAAGTAGAGAACAGGGAAACTCCTGGCCTCAGCAAATCTCTGCATGTGTACTGTCATGGCTGGATTGACATTTAAGTATACTGCAGTCTAGTGACTTATGGCTTCTCAGTACACTTCTTAGCATGTGCCTGTTAACTCTACGAGAGTAAGCAAATGTAGAGGTTCTTCATTTCCTTGGCTCTGACCACAAGAGTCTCCCCAGGAAGGTTGCCTTTAGTATGCTTCAGGTTATAAAACAATTGCTAGTGTCATTTCAGTAGGAATTGTTTTTCCATACTTCATCACTCCTTTTGTATTATAAGCGTTAGTGTCAAGGAAGGTATTCTTCCAGAAAGTTTCTGAAAACTGATTCATAAGAGAGAAGAAGTGTACATATCCTCTGTCATCTCTTCATCACCATTATGTTCTGGTCCTCTTTTCACTGACCACCCTGCTAGTAGTCTGTGCAAATATTTACCAGTATTTAAAAGTTAGCTTCTGGGTCTCACTGCTTTGTGGCCTTTAGCATTATCAGGAAAGAATGCAGGGCTTATGAAGGGGCAGAACCGTAATTCAGGTAGAAGCTTCCTTAGTTATCAGTGGTTCCTGCTCTGTTCCAAAAAGCTAAGTAAATCAGCCAGGTTACTTGTGGTAAGCAAAACCTGCCACATCCAGAAAAACTCAGGTCACCAGGTGCAGATTTACTTTCACTTGGTGTCCCTTCAGTTAACACCAATTTACGTTCTTTATATTACAGGGTCATTGCCATTCAATCCTACATGTAAAAAGACAAAGTACTTGGGAATGGCAAAAACATGCCTTCAGCATCACATCACATCTCACCAATCTGGAGATTAGGACTAAGGCTGGTGCAGCACTAGCAATGTAATGTAATCTCGACTGTAACAGGGGGTCTTACACAAACTTTTGACTGGATTTGTTTATGTGAATTCAGTTCCTGAGGCAGGATGACTTACAGGAGAATTTCTTCAAGTAATTTCCAGTCAATATCCAAGGTTAGCCATCACTTAGTGTTCAGCCAATTCTTTGAGAAAGATCACTCGAGTAGGATTCCTGATTCTGAATGGGAGTTGAATCTAGAAATGGCTTTCTGGGTGAAGATTATTCACCCAGATTAATCTGGATCTCCATCGATCAGGAATAGTCACATAATCTTTCTTGCAGGGAGTGGTAATGTAGATGATCAGCCTTACATTGATAAACAATTAAAAAATATTTTAAGAGGGTAAACTTGCTGACAGTTACTCCCCTTTGATCATGTCTTGTATACATCAGCATTTTTATCAGTAGTCAGGAAGAAACTACTCATCGTTTATAAATGTGTACAAAAGTGAATGCATATGTTCTGGTAATATGATGGCATGTTTTGACCAAGAAGAGAGGTGACAGGCCTCCTGTGAGTAATTGCTTCCTATGATAAAAGGTAAGGATTCATGAAGGGATATCATGCAGTAACTGCATTTATCACATGAATACCGTAGGAACGCTTGCCCTCACTGTGTTAGTCAAAATAAGCTATAATGAATTTAGATGAAATTATTAGCAATGGTTGTAAGTTACTGTGTGGGAAGGACAGCAAATAGGCTATTTTATTATAAACGGGTTTCTGCCTTAATCTTTCCTTCTGTTAAACTAACATTCTCACAACTTGAAAAGATATTTTGGCATTAGCTGTTTTGAGCAAGTTGGAAAAAATGAAGTTGATTTTGCACTGACATCCTGCTTCACAGGCCTTGTATCATTTTAACCATGACCCATCACCCACATGTATGAAATGCTGGCAGTAGATATGACTCAGTCCACGTTTGCTATTCTGGATCCCATTAATTTCAATGGGAGAGTTAAGCATCTATTGAATTTTCTCCTACTGAAATGAGGGGAACCAAGAAGTTGCTAATTTTGGCTGGTGGTTTTCCCATGACACATGCCCTGCAATTAAAAAACAACAACAATCAGATAATACCCAAGGATTGCCCAAGGGTAAATGAGTATGTAAATATTAGGTTTGTTTAAATTTTGGAGTTATCTTGGATGAATGATCACAAAACCCAGGCCCACAAAAATGTATTAACAGCTGGAAATGCATCATTCGGCATCTTCAATGTAGAAGTGATTCTGTTAACTGCTTCTATGTCCAAATTAAATTTATACAAAGCAGTAGAAATACAGAATAAAAATACTGAGTTATACAGCTAGAGTAATCAAGCTGAAATAAGGTAAAAATTTATGAGTTGGACAATATGAAATATGCATCCTTTTTGTGGTTTTACTTGGACTTGCCTATGTAACTTATGTAACTTCCTTCTCTCTGTTAATGATCCATGTTGAATTCAGAGGAAAGCAGATGAATAAACTATTTATTTAAGTATAAATGCAATTAAATTATATAAATGCTTGCATTTTCAGCTTATAGAGAAGGATTTTTTTGTTGACTGCTAGGTCACATATCAGCCATGAAGCTAATATTATTTGTCATTGTTTTTAAGACCGCCTTCATGTTTTAAAAGCATTTTTGCATTGGTATTTTATACTGCTTCAATATTCCTTGCTTCAATATTCCAAAGAGTCCAATTCAGAAAAGAAAAACAGTAAAGTTGATTCTGAAGAGAGATGCTGAGCACTTGGAACTGCTGTGGAATATAATTGTTTTTCTAGTGCTTTTGTCTGTCTGGAACAGGTCCAAAAAAACAGCAAAAAGTTATGGTAAACTTAAAAGGTGTCATAAAAAAGAAGGAAATGAAAAGGGACTGAAAAACCTGTATTTGGGAAACAAGGAGATCCAAGGCATTTGTAGTCTTTGTTTGTACACAATGTTAAATAAATTTATTCCGTATCTGTTTAATGGACTCACCTGGTCTTATTTCTCAGCAGGCTGTATCTGGAACAGAATGAATATGTGAAGCATTCCTTGAAGACAGGACAAACTGAGTATCCTAGCACCATGGGGACAGAACTTAATTTGAACCAGGGCTCAACTCCATCGTTTAGAAAATGTTTCAGAGCATCTACAGAATGTATTTCCCTTACCTCAGGAGACTGTTCCCCATGGGGTTGTAACTAATAATCAACAGTTACATACAAAAGCACAATAAACTCCACAAAACAGTGCAGTATTGTTGTCTACTACAAAAAACACACAACTGAAATACTGTAGAAGCCACCCTACATTCTTTCTAAACTTTTCAAGTTGGTGACATACTTTTTGGACATGCATCATTTCGCGACACAGTAATTCAGTTTTGCATCATTTCGTGACACAGTAATTCATTTTTACTAGCAAACCAGAGGTTAAACTAAACCTTTCAAGCCCCAGGAGGAGCATGGGGTTCGTTCATGTGACACACCTACACACTGCAGCCAACACACTAACGTGCCGTGACACACAGTTGGGAAAGCTCTGCTATAATTAACTTATATGCCAAAATGACTCCCTCAACTCCCAGACAGTAACCTCTCCCAAATACATCCTTAGCAGTCCTCCACATTCAAGCCTCACTCTCAAAAATCCCCACCAACCATCCAGATAACTAATTCCCAGCCAACCAGTTATTAAAGAGCAAATGCAGGTGCAGGTATATTGTCAGTATGTCATGCTTTTGCTGCAGGTTTACTAATATGCCTGCAGTGATCATGCCTGCTGCATAAGAGCATGGGCCTGTCAGAAGTGACTGTCTACCCTTTAAAATGGTAGACTGTCTAATTCATATTTAAATTTGAACAGAGATATTAAATAAGCTAAGATTATATCATACTGAAAATGTATATGTCAGAAAGCTGCAACTGGATTCCAGAGAGCTCTTGTAGTACTATTTTCTGTGCCTTTTTTGTTCTTGAACAGAGCCACTGGGCATTTACCTAGCCAGACATTGCAGGTATATTATTAAGAGAATTGATCATGCACATTGCAGCTATTTGTACAAAATAAGACTGCAGTTCAGCAAAATGAGAAATGTATGTGAGCCCCTGTGCAAAGCCCCTGAGGCAGCAATAAAAGAATGGGAGAGAGGACCTGGTTGATGTTTCATTAATTAAGGGACCGCTCCCCTGAAATGCAATCTTTGAATAAGTTGTAATATAAAATGAATCACAGGCAAAGCTCATGACCTTAATATTACATCTGCCTAAGTGATTGGAAAATCTCATTGAAAAGCCAGCAACTCAAGCACACAACTTCAGTGGGTTGGTCTACTAACCCTTTTCCATTTCAAGCTATGGAATATATGGATAGTGAGAACATCTTGGAAACATGACTGTACATAAAAAAACAGCATATGGTGCATATAACAATATCTAGTAAGTACAACTAAAATACAGACACAGCTAAAATTCAACAGCAGGAGCAAAAAAATTAAGTCCAAACCCAGCCTACAAGGTTGGTGCCAGCAAATAAAGTATTGACCTGATATGGGCAACCCTATAAGAAGGGGGCTAACCAGGCTTCCCGAAATAGAGTTCCACAATCCACACACCACAACAAAAAAGTCCTCGTCTCTCAACATGTTCCACCTAGGTGGGCATGATGGCAGCAGGATGCAGAGAGAGTAAGTCCTGTGAAGAACAGCATAGTGGGTAGGTGAGTTCGTGTGAGAGAAAGGAGTTGTTCAAATATCCTAGTCTAAAATAGTTAAGGGCTTTATGGGCACTTTGAATTGTACATAGAAATAAGTTAGTGCACATAAAAATCAATATTGTGGTTGCATGTTCCCCGGGAAAAAGTTGGTCAGTCACATCTTGTAACAGGTTAAGCTTCCAAATTGCAGTACAGTGGTGCCTCGCTAGACGAATTTTATTCGTTCCACGGGTCTTTTCTTATAACTAAAAATTCGTCTAGCGAATCCCATAGGAATGCATTGAATTTTTTTTGAATGTTTTTTTGCCCATAGGAAAGCATTAATTGAATTTCAATGCATTCCTATGGGAAACCGCGATTCGCTAGATGAATTTTTCATAAAATGAATTCTTCTAGCGAGGCAACCTCCGCTTGAAAAATCCTTTCGTTAAGTGGAAATTTCGTTAAGCAGGGCATTCGTTAAGCGAGGCACCACTGTAGTGTAATCCAACCAGGTTGTAACCAAGGCATTTGTGACTATGATCAGGTTTGTCTGAGTAAGAAAAGGAAACAACTGGCATTCCAACCAAAGTTGCACAAAAGCTGGCCCCTGGAAACCCTGGGGCACCCCACCCCAAACAATGAAACTGATATGAGTGCAACTCTATTCAAAACAAGATGTACACCTCCAACCTGGCTCAGCAGCATCTTTACCCTGTTTGTTTGCTAGCCTGCTTCCAATCCATCATTATAGGCACCAATGAAAGACCTCCAAAGCTACTGTGGATGCTCATGAAAAGGAGAGAGTGAGCTGTGTGTCACCAGCATATTGGCAACGCCCCAGTCCAAATCCCTGGATAAACTCTCCCTCTGGTTTCATATAGTGTAGATGTTAAATATTTGCTTGCTGGTTTGCAATACTTATCAGTTGCACTTTAGTTGAACCTCTCAGGGTAGCTTCAGAAGATAATAAAACATGATTGGATAGGAACAGCATAAAACAGAACTACAGCAGGACAGCGTAAAACAAAATTATAGATTAAAAACATTGGAAAATAAGGTTTTTACCTGGTGCTGGGAAGAATAAGATGGTGGGACCAGAATCAGATGAAGCTCCTTTGGGATGGAACTTCAAAACCAGAGGCAACAATGGAAAAGTCCCTGTCGCTGCCAGCATTTCACTTCAAAAGTCAGGAGAATCAAAAGCAGGACCGAAGAGGATGATTTTTTAGCACCTGAGCAGGCTTATGTGGAAATGGTTGGAGAAGGACCACAGCTGAGTGGAGGAGCATCTGCTTTGCATGCAGAAGGTCCCAGGTTCAATCCCTGGTCTCTTTGGGTAGGGCCAGAAGAAACCCCTGCTTGAAACCCTAGAGAGCCACTACCAGTCAGTGCATGCAATACTGAGCTAGATGGGATGGCAGTCTGACTCCATGATAAGGCAGCTCCCAAGTTGTTTAGGGCTTTATAAAGGTAAAGGTAAAGGGACCCCTGACCATTAGGTCCAGTGGTGACCGACTCTGGAGTTGCACGCTCATCTCACATTATTGGCTGAGGGAGCCGGTGTATAGCTTCCAGGTCATGTGGCCAGCATGACAAAGCCACTTCTGGCGAACCAGAGCAGCACACAGAAACGCCGTTTACCTTCCCGCTGTAGCGGTTCCTATTTATCTACTTGCATTTTGACGTACTTTCGAACTGCTAGGTTGGCAGGAGCTGGGACCGAGCAACGGGAGCTCACCCCGTCACAGGGATTCGAACCGCCGACCTTCTGATCAGCAAGCCCTAGGCTCAGTGGTTTAGCCCACAGCGCCACCTGGAAGAGCAGGATATAATTGTGTAGTGGTTAGGGGCCTGGAACGTTGGGTAGGCTTGAGCCAGTCACTGCCCCTCAGCCTAACCTACCTCACAGGGTTGTGATGATAAAATGGGGAACTACACATTTCACCTTGAACTCCTTGGATATAAATAGAGTAATTTATGACGTTTCCCAACCCTTTTCATAATCTGAACCTGGAAGGAAACTTTGTTAAGGTAATTGGCACCATATATGGTCAAATTTGACCTTATCTATTTGTACCTCAAAATAGGCGTGCGCAAAAATTGGCCAGTGGCCCTCAAAAATAGAGCTCAACAGCTAAACAAAAGAAGGCAAAGCGGAGCTCAGGAATTGGGGGGGGGATGGGAGTTCAAGAACGTGAATACTGTATAAGGTTAAGAATTCCCTCTCATTAGTGGAAATATGGCAGGTATACATGACTGGGACCATGTTATAAAGGCGCCTTTGCTTTATCGCACATTTTCATCTCCGAGGACCAGTTTGCTTTTCTCCTTTTGGTCGGTTTCCAGCTCCCTCAGAGCATCCCCTTGGGGGGGGGCGGGTTCCCGCCTTTTTCAAACGCCCCCTCCCCGCCGTTCAGGAGCCCCCTCGCTGCTTCCCGCCCCGCAACGAGCGCGGAGGACTGGGGCGGGGCTGGCGGGGGAATAAACACAGAGAGAGAAAGAGAGAGAGAGGAGGGCAACCGAAGCGGAGCCGCGCATGCCCCGCGAGACTCTTGGCTCGCTCGTCAGCCGCCGTGCCCGATGTGCCTCTCGGCGTTCCCGAAACTTTCGCGCCTGCGCGGTGCTGTCTCCAGCTCGGCGCCTGCGCTGTACGGCGCTCTGGCACTCTGAGGGAAGAGGGGTAATTGCAACCCCGGCGGTTGTTGTCGCTGACGCCGACGCCGCTTGGAGAAGCGCGTCCTCTTCCCTCCTTACCGGGCCTGGCTCCCCCCCCCCTCAGTGAGAAAGAAGGAGGAGTAAGCGGCGCTGTCCGGTAAGGATCGAGCGGGGTTCAGAGTTGGGGGGCGGCGAAGGGGAAGGGAACGGAAACGCCCCCCCTCACCCCCCAAGAACGACCTCCCTCCTCTGAGGCGGGGCGGAGGGTCGCCGCCGTTGTCTTGGCCGCCCAGGCCTGGCGCGGGGTCCGCCCTCCGCTCCCTCAGGGGTCTTGTTAGGGTGGAGGGGGGTGTTTGTGCTTTTCCCGACCCCCGTGTTCCGTCTCTGGAACACGATGTCTCCCTCCCCTCTAGTTACTCCTACTTACATGTCATTTCTCCATCCTTCGTAAGCCGCCTCGACCCTCTGTAGAAAGGCGGGGTATGGTGACTATATTATGATTGTTGTTTGTTTGTTACATGTCTTGCCCACTTTTCCGCCAAGGAGTTCACAGTAGTGTATATGGGTTTAGCATCAGCTCCCATCCCCAATCCCTGGCTACAGGTGCGACCATCTCCTCCTCCTTCTCCTGCCCGAAAACCCTACAGTGCTTTTTCCACATGCTTTCAGTAACGTTTGGAAAGCTGAGTAGGCTTTTATTATTTATTTGCTACATTTGCACTCCATCTTCTCCCCCACCCCCCACCTCAACTCCAGGAGCTCAAGGTGGTGTGTACATGGTTCACTCCCCCCCCCCAGGTCGGTTAGGTTGAGTGTGAATGGCTGGCCCAAGGTAAGCTTTGTGGTCAAGGAGGGATTTGAACCCAGGTCTTCTAGATTTTAGTCTGACACTCTAACCACTGCACAACACTGGATCATTTCTTTTCATCATCATCATCTTCATCACCATCATTTACTCCCCCTTCACTTTAAGGCCTCAAGTTGGTTTACAGCAATTTAAAAAATGTATGAAAGATAGTTTTAAACAACTTTTAAAGATTACAGAACTAAGGCGGCTTCTAAAAATATATATCTCAAGTGATAAAGGCCAGGGTAAAGAGGAGTGTCTTCAGTACCTATATAGAGCACTTGATATTGTTGTCAACAGAGCAGCCGCCTACAGCCTCCTGGTGCTTTTTTCCATCTGTTGTAGGGCTGCCAACAGCAACCTGCATGGTCAGTGGTGATGGGAATTGGGAGCCCCAGGTTGGGGGAGGCTGAGCTAAGACCATACATAGCACAGGGGTTCCCTAGCTGTGGTCTTTCAGCTATGTCTGGTTCTGTGCCAGATGGCTAGAGACTGCACAGGACACCCATTACATTAAATAGTCATATTGATTTCTAATTGTATTTTTATTATTTCTTTGATTTTATATATTGTAGTTTTTTGTATTACAGTGCGAACTCTATGGAATTCAAGTTGTGATACAATAAATAAGAAATGAAAGAAGCAATTAAATTACACTTTAAAATTATTTTATTTTAGAAATTTATGAGGTGCTTTTCCACATTTGTGTGGAAAAGTCGAGTATAAATTATATACATACAACTGACACTCCAAACCAGGGGTCAGCAAACTTTTTCAGCAGGGGGCCAGTCCACTGTCCCTCAGACCTTGTGGGGGGCCGGACTATATTTTGAAAAAAAAATATGAACAAATTCCTATGCCCCACAAATAACCCAGAGATGTATTTTAAATAAAAGGGCACATTCTACTCATGTAAAAACATGCAGCTTCCTGGACCGTCCGCGGGCCGGATTTAAAAGGCGATTGGGCCACATCTGGCCCGGGTTAGTTTGGGGACCCCTGCTCCAAACTGTAAGAGGTTTGATATATTGGATCTAGTTTGAGCAAGCACTAGAACTAAGATGATCAAATAAATAATATTTAACCACCACCTGCTCCTCTTTTACTGCTATGCTGCTTGGGGCAGTTTATTATGGTTTTTAGAAAGATTAAACATAGTATTGAGTGCCATTTGGCTGAGAAGGTACTTAGGAAATGTTAACTATAATTAATGAATAATATACATTATGGTACTACTTCTGGCTGTTTGCTTCAAAGTGTTTATTTATTTATTTATAAATTTAAGCCTGTTATACCACCTTTTATATGGTGTCACAAGGAGACGTACACACTAATACAAGAACTGTAAGCAAATTAAAATATCAATTAACATCTACAACAATAAAAGTCATAATGCAACAGTGATTCCGTTAATATGAAATCATAACCCTGGTTTCCATAACTGAGCACCAGTGCTTTTTGTACCCTGTTTCAGTAATCTCTGCCTTGCAATGTTGACAAATATTCCTGCATTGCAAAGGTGGAGATGAGACTAAGAATGCCTTTCTTAAGGTTACTCAGTGAGTTCATGTCTGAGTTGATACTTATGAACAACATCTCTTATGTAAAACAAAAGGTCTCTCTGGCTCAGCATTGCTCTTGTCCCCAGTGTCTGATATTCAGACACTGCACACAAGGCTTCCTAAGCACCTGCAGTCAGCTGGTTGTTGGCACTTGGGAAGTGCTACACAGGGTGTTTTACAGGCACTGTCATTCAGCTACAAAGCTTCTTTGTCCAAGCTCCTCCTTTGCCTTCCCCACACTTGACATCATCATGAGGTGTACAGCAGGTGGGCATGGCTTGCAAGAAACAGCTTTACAGGTCAAATGAGGAGGTTTGGTTGTCCTAATCAGGCTGTGGCCTGGAGGTTCTGCCCACTTGGTTTAATGTTGCATCTGAACCAGGCTATAGATTCAGTAGAAACCAAATTGGGTAGTTTTATGTAGTCATATTTCCACCCAGATAAAGTCCCACTGTTGAATGGGTGCATTACTGTTTGCCATGAAATACAACCTCCCCTATTTTATACCACTGGTGGTCTAAAATAAAAATTTGAAAGCAACTTTTATTAAAGATCCATGCTTAATAATCTTACACAGGTTGGCAGACAAGTGGCTGTATATAACACAGTGCAACAAAACCAGTGCTAGGTCTTGGGAACCTGTATTAATACCAACCCGCATCACAGCATTCAAATTCTTTCCCCATCCCCTAATTGAGCAGCGGCTGTAGTATTTTCTTCTCATGATAGAATAGATAGAGACTGGCTAATGAAAATGGCTTCCCTAAGTGCGCCACAGATGTAAAGTGTTAGCAACAGCTGAAATGTTTATTTAATTTGCAAACAGTTGTTTCTGTTTTTTGCATTTTAAAAATGGACTGTTTTGTGCCTGTCTTATATACTCTTTGCCCTAACACTTTAGTTAAGATGGAATCCTTTAGGTGATTTCATTGGAGGATTCCTGAAAGTTTGTGAGGAATACAAGTCTGCTGAATTACACGTGTAACAATTACCCCGTACTCCTGGTCAACAAAGAAGCTAAACAAACAGGTTAACTCAGTGGTTCCCAACAGGTGGTCCGGGGACCCCCAGGGGTCCGCGAGCTATGCCAGAGGGGTCCGTAAGATGCTATTAGAATAAAAAATATATTAAATATATTTCGTATGATAACAGATTTTTTGTTTTGGCCGCTTCCTGCATGAGCAGAGTCTAGCGCAAAACTAGAATTAGATAGAGGCAGTAGTTCTGCTGTATGCCGTTAGGTGGCGCTTTACAAACACTACTGTTTTGCAAAGAGGCAGCGCACGCATTCTACTAACGCTCACCTCCCCAAGATGCTTTGCGCGTGTCGGCTTCATTTGTGCGCTACTGCGCAGGTACCCTGTCTTCTCCATTCCCCTCCCTCCTCCCTGGCGCGCGCTGCCTCTTTGCAAAACAGTAGTGTTTGTAAACAAAGCGTTGTTTTTCACGGAAGCTACAGTTCGCGTAGTTAACAATGGACCGTTGGTTAAAAAGTGGTTCATCTCATTAAGAACTGAAAATTAAAACTAACTGTATACTGATGGAGTACTCTTTTGTAACTGTAAAAAACATATAAATATAAAATATAAAAAGACTCTTAATTTGGCTCTCACTTTTTAATTTTAGGATCAGGAATTAATGGGGGTCCTTGTCACAATAGCGGCTCAATGAGGGGTCCTCGAGAAAATTTTGTTGGGAACCCCTGGGTTAACTAAATGTCCACAAGCTCCTTCTGAGTAACATTTTTCTTCTTTTCTGTACTTACGTTCAGATAAGATTTAAAATGAATGAATGAATGAATAAATAAATAAATAAAAGGGAAATATATTTCTTTTGCACTTTGCAGGAAGCAGCTTGTGTGGATATTATAGATTCAACGATACCTGTTGTAAATCCTTGTCTGAGGCATGAGTAGGGTGTTTTGGCTATGGGTTCCGAAACATGTGGTGTGCCCTGGATAGCAGCTTAGAGGCATATGACTCAGTGTTCTTCCAATATAAGGTAATTTTTTTTGTACAGCTGGGACGCAGATTGCAATGCAGTATCCATAAAATGTCTTTAATTGGTGAACTGATCAAGTACCAGTTAATGGTAAAGCCATTAATATCCTGATGAGATTTAGGTGTCCCATTTTGTAAATTGTAATGATGAAGATGTAATTGATGTATTTCGGGTATTAAAAAGTTAAAAGGTAAAGGACCCCTGACAGTTAAGTCCAGTCGTGAACGATTCCGTGGTTGCGGCACTCATTTCGCTTTACAGACAGTTTTTCCGGGTCATGTGACCAGCATGTCTAAACCAGAGCAGGTCAGCATGTGGCAAAACCAGAGCAGCGCATGGAAACGCCATTTACCTTCCCACCAGAGCCGTACCTATTTATCTACTTGCACTTTGGTGTGCTTTCGAACTGCTAGGTTGGCAGGAGCTGGGACTGAGCAATGGGAGCTCACCCCGTCGCGGGGATTCGAACCACCGACCAAGGTTTAGTAGTTGCTGAGGAATAACTGTTCTAAGTCAACTGTGGCTATGTGGACACTTTGTAGAGCTTTTTGAGCATCTATTGCACGTCTGTTAACCTGAAGATATGGACATGGAGAGAGCCAGATAAGTAGATAGGTTGTGTTGCTTTTGACAATCCTATTTATAACTGATTGAATGCAATCCGTGTGTTGGGCCTGATGCATTCATGTTTGAAGACAATATTAACACAGAGAATCTTAATATTCTACCAATGCAATGTGAATTATGATCCTTTGTGGAATTACGGAAATGAAGTGGAACGATAGTCAAGTAGTACAGAGTACAAGGTTCATGCATTTGAGAACATGTGCATTTTGCTTACTGATTTTGAGCTTGTTGCCTCAGATGATGAAGGAAATACCGTACTTTGGTGCTTGGGAAGCATTATTACAAACAAACACCCTGACCTGATTTATTTGTAACTGCAGAATCATGCTTTGTATCTTTACGTAAAGGGAATTGAAAAAACTAAGACTAATTGGTGCTTGAGTGAGGATAAAAGGAAATGTGCTCCTAGAATTAGTTAGTTACATTTCTTACATACTGCAAAACATTTATCATTCTCCTCTTCTGGCATCATTAGTTCTGCTCTGTGCCATATTATTACATAGGAAACTAGAAATAAATAAATAAATAGCTATCATTTTCTTATGTACTCATTTACATGTCCCAGATACATTGACTCCATTATTTCCCTGTGAAAAGCATGTTAATCACTTTAAGACTAGCACTTAATTATCAGAATCATTAGACATCTATATATCTTCATCTAGAACAAGGATTCTGAAGCTTTGTAACAGTAGGTTTCTCAACTCCAGTGTGTGAGCTTTCTGAAATGTGACTAAAGCCATAGCAACATGGATTGAACAAAGCCAAGATATGTCTTGAATCTAAGTGATTGACCTCAGAATGGAAAGAGAAAAACCTGAAAAATAGCAGTCGCACCACAGACCCACGTTGGCATTTAGGCTCATTTTTTTCTTTTTCTTTTTCTTAAAAATAAGTTTGTCTCACATTACTAAGGGCTAGAACAACTTTCAGAAATTTTCAAGTGCATTATGCATGTGACTTTCAAGAAAGCCCAGTAGCTAAAAGAGTTTTGCATATAATAATTAAATGCATAAAAAGAGAAATGTGAAAGGAATATGCAACTGCTTAACTAAAACACTGGTAATTTCATCTTTCTTTGTAAGGTCTTAAATTCTTCCTTGTAAAAGTCTGTCTTGAAGTTGCCTAGTTCAACATAATTCCCTACAAGGCCCTCTGAGATCGTATGAACTAATGTAGGTACGGTGTACTGGGATGCACCCAGTGGAGGTACTGTATAGGTTTAGGTATAGGTACACTTTCCCTTGGACATGCTCAGTAATACAAAACCAAAGAGCATTCTTGGGCATGTGAACTAGATGTTTATTTCTTTTGATTCTGGTCATTTTGCTCCTTTGACATAAAAGCATCATGCAAACATTGTGCGAATATGAGTATTGTGTTCGATTATTCATTATGATCATAAGCTCCCTGTGATTTCATTGATAAAACTCTTGATGTTGTAAAGCTGAATTGCATCCTGTATGTATATTAGAATCTCAAAATTTATGTTACAACTTTTAAGTTCAAGAACACATTTATTTGCATTCTCTAGTTGAAGAGTATGCAACTCTTAGGCTGCAATCCTATACAGTACACTACAGTATTACCTGGGAGTATGCTCTGCTGAGCTCAGTAAGTTTTGTTTCTGAGTAGACATGTATCAGATTGCACTATTAGCCACTGGAAAGCTATCTTACACAATGTTTTAGGCCTAGGAATTAGCATTCTTAAGATATCTTGGCTTGTATTTAAATACTAATGAAAAGCAGACTTATTGCTTAACCCAAACATTGTTTAAAAGATGTGCTATATCTACTTGCAAATATTCAGTGACTATCCTACTAAAATTGTAATGTGTGATAGAATTAACATAAAGATAGTCTTTCACCTTTTAAAAGTTGCTACTTTTAAACTCAGATATTGAAATCTTACATAGGAAGCTTATCCTACCTTACTGTTGTAGAAGGAACTATTCTTTTATTATTTATTTCATAAAATTTATGCACTGCTTGATTGTTTTAAAAAACCTTCAAAACACTTTACAAAAACGATAAAACAATAAGATTATCAATAAGAAAAATTAACACAATAATTTGAAACTTTTGAAAAGCTAAAATAACAACAGACTAAAATTAAATTAAAACTCGCATCAACTTTCTAAACTTCTGGGTAGGCTTGTCTAAACACAAAGGTTTTTAGTTAATCATGTTTAATTCAATGACATTTAATGCCAAGTACACATGCATATTTTTAGGTTGCTACCTGCTCATGAAATATTTGTGTCCGATTACACCATTTGCTTTAAATAACATAAGAATACATAAATTTAAATAACATAAGACAATGAGATCCGGTAATTGCAAGTTATGCACAAAGAGGCAGAAGTGATATGTGATATTTAATTTGGAGTTGCAGTTGCTAAGAAGTCATTGCTGTGGAGTTGGAAGGTGCAAGTTTCTCTCTCCAAATGTTTTAGAAATACTTCTGTTATGTGCCTTGGCTTTGTGGCTGCCATTTCTGGCATATAAAAAGTAACCATTTCATGAAAGTTACTATTTTTAATGTTTTTTCAGATACTTTCCAAGTAAGAATGGCCCGGGGTGCAGGGGAACTTCTGACTACCGGTTATCATTCCTTAACACTAATAAGACTGTTTGTATTTCTGACCGTTGCTTTCCATCTCTGTTTGTTTGTTTTAAGAGATTTCTAGACTGCCTTTTAGGGTCATACTGTCACAAGGTGACTTCCAAAATAAAAAACACACCCAAGTATATATGGAGAAGATTGAGTGTTCCCATAGTAGAACTTTCCAGGCTCCTTCCCCCGCATGATATCCCCTTCTGCTGCCCCCCCCCAATGTTCCTAACTGTTGAAGGATCCTCTGAAACTGTAGAATGGAGCAGGGAGGGCTTCAGAAACCAGGGAAAATTGGTAATGCAGAAGCAGGAGTGATTTCTCTGCCTGCACAAGACATATTTGGATCCACACACAAACACACACACTCAATAAGTCAGTAAACCATGACAACAATAACATTATTAGTAACAGCCTAACATAGGAACCATACAAATAGCTAAAACTATTATATGTCACTTCATACTGGTTCAATTAAACAGAATTCACTTTAGTGACAACCACTAGCTTAGATGTCTTTAAAAGGAGATTTGCAGATTGAGAAAGCTGTTGAGTTTTAGTGTTGTCTCTGTACAAAGAACAGTTGACAGGCCCCAGTGGGTTTTATTATCTAAAACATAGACAGTAGATGTTATAAAGGCAGCCAGTGAATTCTGGGCAAACATGGGCATGGCCTGTGGGAAGCATAGCTGCCAAGTTTTCCCTTTTCTCACGAGGAAGCCTATTCAGCATAAGGTAATTTCCCTTAAAAAAGGGATAACTTGGCAGCTATGGTGGGAAGTGCTGGACTTTCTACATGGCCTGGTGCAAATGACCTCAGGCAGCACAGCTGAGGAGCAGGGAGAGGAAGGCAAGCAGCACAGAAGAGCTGTGGGGGCACATACCCAATCCAGGCATATACCCACATACTGCAGGGGAACACATACCCAGTCCAGGTGAGGAAGCTGCCAGGTTGGAGACTAGAAGCAAGAAAGGGTTAGGCTCGGGTAAACAAGCTTGGAGAGCTGAACCTCCATCCCAGGGAGGGTGGTAGTTACTCTAGTCAAGAGAGAGGAACCAGCCAGCATTTCCCCTAGCTGCAACAGCCCTGTCACTGGACCAAACCCTACTGTTTGGAGACCTAGTAACCTTAAGGGGGGGTTCGTCACTTTGCTCCATCCCAGTGGCACTTGGGGAAGAGACTGACCTTCAAAGAAAAGCATGAGCAAGAAAGAGCCAGTGGAGAAAGAGCTCAACCTTTAATCCTGAAGAGGACAATAAACTATAAGCCTTTGGCTAGACAGACCTGGAAGCAGGAGATTCTTTACCTAGAGAGCCCTCCAGCATTGTAAACGTAATCACTAAAGGCTTCTTCTTGGGGGAGAAATGGAGGTGAGGAGGTTGGCATGCAATTTTGCCTGGGCAAATTCTATAATTGTTTCTCTCCTGTGTAAGTGGAAAACTGAAGTTGTCTGCAGCATTCTTCCCTTGTGGGACACTGGTGACAATGACGCTTGGGTCATGCTGCCTAGAATTGAAAGGGGCAGAACTTCTGACAGCCCCTTTTGGGCTGGTTGGTTTAAGGCCATGTTAAATGTTTCCCTGCCAGGGAATTCTAGATTATCTTTGCATGACTTCATTGAATGTGATCCTTCTTTTGGATAAAAATATTAGTGCAGGCATCCCCAAACTTCGGCCCTCCAGATGTTTTGGACTACAATTCCCATCATTCCTGACCACTGGTCCTGTTAGCTAGGGATCATGGGAGTTGTAGGCCAAAACATCTGGAGGGCCGCAGTTTGGGGATGCCTGTATTAGTGCATGTAAGATTCCTATAAATAGTATAGAAGAAAGTTATAACATCTGAAGTCCCTTTAACATTTTGCTGTTTTGTCCATATGTACTCACCCATTGTGTTATTGATGGGCAATATTCAAGTAATTTAAATTCCCTTTTGCTTTATTATATTTTATTCATGAACTTTTTTCAAGATTTCCATCAAGCATTAAATATATCTTATGCATCAAATTATGTTATGACCGCTTAATTGAAGAACTGCCTACCATTTAAGTACCATTTTATTATTAATCCTTGATTTTCATTCTATTCTCACTACTGTAAATGAAATATCTTCAGACTTGTCCTGTCCATGCTTTATTCCCAATGAATAAACTTCTGTTTCTAGTTGAAAAAGTACAAAATAGTTGCTCATTTTGAGCTAATTGCAACCTTCAAGTTATTACAAGTGTTTTTGGGAAATTATGCAAAGATAGTTGTGCTGACTTGACCTCAGTTCATAAACTGTTAATGAAGCAAAAGTTTTATCTTGCCAGTGGGCATTGGCAAGGTCATTCTCTTGTAGTATCGTGGCTGTTAAACCTCCTCACTGGGGCTGGCAGGGGTGGATGGGAATTGTAGTCCAAAACATTTGGAGGGTATCAGGTTAGCAAAGGCAACTTTGAAAGAGTATGAAACATGCTGTTAGAGATTATATTTGTCCTTAATGTTATTACAATTCTTTTCTGTTTCTAGATTTGTTTGTAAATGCATATCAAACAGGTAGCCAAGAATGAAGAAAGCTAACCGGAGCGTTGGTTCAATGCCCAAGGTGTCTGGAATAAATAAAATACAAACGGTGGAAAAAGTCAAACCAGAAAACAGTTCCACAGTATCTGCGGTGACAAAGCTTTCAAAAGCTGGGACAGCATCATCATTATTGAAGGTATTTTCTAATTAGTTTTCTTTATTTAGACTAAAGTAATTGAGCTGCTAGGTAATGTAGAGCAAAACGGTGGGCCGGGGAGGGGGGGAGAGACTGGAGGCATGGGATCCAAATGTTGCAGTGTGTGCTTGTGTTCAAGACTGTCCCAGCACAGTTCTAGAGCCAAGTCAAAATGCAGCTGCAGTACTTCGAAATCTTTTTGACAATTCAAGGCTCAGATACTACTTTATATTGCATTATAATTAATTTAACAAGCATAATCAGGATGTTGTTGAGTTCTGTACAAGTCTCTTCTTTGCATATCATACCATTCTCTGTTGTCCCGAGTTATGGAATGTGAAGGTGTGGGACCAAAACTAGAACCTAGACTATTTCCCAAGACTTGTGAACAGAAACAGACAGATCAGGATATTATTGCTGTCAGCTGATTATATCGGAATGCCCATGTTGTTATGCTCATGTTGTTATGCTAGTGTTGCCTCAGTTTGAGTGAGAAGCAGAAATATGCCTACTACTAGAATAAAAGAGTGAAAAGGCTTTGTCCAGTTCTGCTAAGTTTTAGGATGGTAGTAATATGTTTTCTTGCATATGTTGGCACACAAATAAGTAAGACTGCTTATCTGTTTCTCGCTTCTTCCACTCTGTCAGAAACCCATGAAAAAGGAGCATGTTAAACATAGGTGCAAAGCTAATGACACCCCAGCCTTTGAATGCCCTCATCAGGGCTAGCTGCCTGACACCTACTTTTAGCAGTTTCAGGAGCCAGGTGAAAAGTAGTTTTCTTTTCCCAGGCCTTACTTTTAACCTACCTGATGCTTTTTGAATATTGCACAGCATTTCATTGCTTTAACGTATGTTTTGTTGTTTAGCTGTAACCATGTATGATAAGGCAGGTTATAAATATATTAAATATATAGTGCAAAAGCGCAGGGGTGAACATGAACTGATGTTGTATCATTAGTATCCCTCTGCTAAGGACCTGACTTGAATCTTTGCAATGTTGATACTGTATAACACTTTTCATCAGCCTCACATAAGGATAATGATGCATTACTGAGAAAGTAATATACCTTTTTTTTTTAGATCAGCCAATTATGATCATCAGAATATTTTCCTCTTAAGAGGCAGTTTAAATAGTTTTTTTCTAAGATCATAATTTGGTTTCAAGTTACATCAACAGGTGATTCATCTTTGCTCTTTGTCATTATGATAGCTGAAGGATGACAATCCAATTAGGTGTTCCCACTGTAGGAGGATTTATACATTCAGATACTATAGCAAATAGTGGGGGAGGGGAGGGGGGAGACCAGTATTTGGTGTCCACTTCAAGCCATCATTTCTGATTTTTATTTGCTGGATTTATCACAAATCCAGTTGTTTGTGATAATTGGAAGATTGACAATTCAGGCATTATACGAACCATAGTTAAGGTGTGATATTTGACTCTTTAAAAGAAGAATAATCTATTCAGTCAAAGTAATCATTCCACATTTCCTCATTTGAACTTGTGTATTCTTGACAGATGAGAATCTGTTGCTCTTAAGGAAGTCCTAATTACCAGACTTTGAGAAAGCTTGCATCATCTCATTGAAAATTATGAACCATTGGTGCATAAATGATTTTAATAAGTCGCCCTGCAGTGTGAAAAAAATCTCTTTTGCTTACTGATTCTACTTAGATTACATTTCAGCCAGTTCTGCCTTTCCAGTGTGTTGAAAAAGCCCTGTGATGTTTCTTACGTTTAGTAGAATAGTAGTGTTTGCTCTTGAATGAAGGAACCTGTTCTGCTGGCTTTGGAGGTGGTAATCTAGACTAGAGGCAGTCTGTAGGGAAAAATACTGTGTTTATTAGAGTCCCTCAGAAAGGGAAATACTGCAAACGACAAACAAGAGAGGCCTTAGTGTGTCCTCCAACACACTAATCCAGGCACCCCCAAACTGCAGCCCTCCAGATGTTTTGGCCTACAACTCCCATGATCCCTAGCTAACAGGACCAGTGGTCGGGGAAGATGGGAATTGTAGTCCAAAACATCTGGAGGGCTGAAGTTTGGGGATGCCTGCACTAATCCCAACCCTTCTGATTTCCCAGCTGTTGTCTTCTCCCATACCCTTCAAGTATTTAGATCAGAAAAATATCCCTGTACACTAGTCTGCTTATATGGAGGAGTACATCTCAGGAGGGAGGGAGAGACTGTATGGCAAAGCACTGGGAAAAAGATTCTTCAGTCCATTCAGTAGTTTCAGCATTTAGAAACCCGAAGCATGACTAATGTTGTTGAATTTTTTTCAGTGTAGATTTTTCCAGGCTGAATCATACTAGAGTTTTTACAACTTGACCCATTTGGCTCAGCAATGCACAGTTGTTACCTACATAGCATGTCTATAATTAATCTACTTAACATACCTTTTTACTAGGTGTGGTAGAAATGCAAACTGGCAGGAAGTTTCAACCTGTATGGTCTTGCTGGCACAAGCTCTTGGTTATGCCAGATAAACCACAATAAGAAATTATCAAAGGATGTGCAATTTGCTCTATTGTATCTTTGTGAACCATTAATTTCTTGAGTACTTAAACGTCATGAGGCCTTTCTGAATAGATTAGATGTGAGTGTTCTCAGCTGCTGGTAATGCAAAACCAAAGATTTTCTTAAACCTCTTCTTGCTGATAAAGGGTTGCAATAATAAAGATCACAGTGCCTGAAGAAACATAATTACACATGTAAGAATGAAAAATTGTGCTTATAGTGGAATTGATTTAAAAGTATCCAATGAAAAACATTTTTAGTGACAAAATGTATTGTTCCAGTTTCAGAAACATGGCATTTAAAAATAAAACCTGACATAAGCATTGCAGAACAAAACCTCATATGTAATATTGACCAAATTAAATACTGAATTTGATACTTATTCCATGAATTCAGAATATTTTAATGCATATGTACAGTTTTAATTATATCAATGTTTAATAGTTCTTAATGATTTTTCCATGTTTTTAGCTATTATTATTTTTATCTGTAAGTTTAATAATAATAGTAATAATAGTAATATAATTGAAGGGTTGGGCTAAAGCAGATCTCAATGATTAGTTGGTCCCATGATGTTGGAGCTACTGCAGAGAAGGCCCTGCACCATGTCTCAACCAATCGGACCTCTGTTATTGACTGGACTCTGAACAAGGCTTGGTGTCCAGTTGCCAGATGTGGGTGGTCCCTGAAGAATAGGCAATACCTTGTCAAAATAGGCTGGATAAAATTGATTCCTTGATACAGCAGTTAGTGTGGGAATCCCGTAGTAATGCCACATCAAGGAGTAACCCCAGGCAGTGTACTTGGTCCTTCAGAGTTGGTAAGACACCTTTGGTTCACAGGCATTCCTACTTCTTTCAGACATTGGAAAGGAATTTGTTCCTGGTTTGTCTTACACACAATCATTCCAGGCTGCCCTAAGGCTCATGCTTGGATAACAGAAGCTGCTTTGGGAATCTGTTATGCGTGGATACATTCAGCAGCAATTCCCATTCTCACAGTAGCTGGAAAAAGTGGTACCAGAGTGTCAAAAATTGATGCTGCTTTTCATGAATTGCTCATTTGCACTCAAGCTTTGCCATGCAATCATGGGGGCACATGTTGCCAATGATGAGTCAGAATTGTTGCTGTATAGGAGTAATCCATATTCTGCTTTCTTCAAAATGAAGTATTTTTAACAATTCAATTTTATATTGTGCCTATGCAAAAAATTAACTACGATACTTTCTCCCATTTTAAATACATGGATTCATCATGTATTAAATGTGAATTAATCCCTGGCTTTTTATTACTAGCTTCATATATGAAACTAGTCTGTTTTTTTTAACAGTGACTTAATTTTGAGTTGCTTCTGACCTTTGTACCTTCTGTCAAACCACCCTTGAAATTTTATCCAGACAAAGAGCAATGATGATCTTTTAGCTGGGATGGCTGGAGGGGTTAATATGAGCAACGGTGTCAAGGGAAAGAAGAGCACTTGCACTTCGACAGGGCCTTCCACTGCAGGGACCACCATGAACAACCTGGAGAATAAATCCAAGCCTGTTACAGGTAAAGAAGCATATGGCATTGAATATGTTTTCCCTGCCCTTTAGACGACAACCCCATTTGTCAAACCATGGTTTGTTTAACTATGAATTGTCCCACAGACAATCCCACAAACCATGGCTTGTTTCCCCCAATTTGGTTTTGTTTCCAATTGCTTGTGCCTTTATAGCTTGATGAGTGCCTGGAGTAGGGTGGTCAAACAAACCATGGTTAAGGGAGGCCAAACCTTAGTTAAAACTAGCCAAGTTTGTAATCTATTAAGTGAAATTAATTTACAGTACCTTAGAAGTACATTTTTGGATCCCTGTTTCACTGCCTCTGTTATGGAATGTATATACATGTCTGTTACTAATTGATTTCCAAGTATGCAGATGAGACTTCATTGTCATGTGATCCTGGATACCTCATTGACTTGTATAAAATCACATCCTTCCTTGCCAGCTTAATATTTTTTCTAACCTTTTAAATCAATACAGGTACAACTTCTGCAGCAAAGCGTAGCACTTCGGCTGGGAATAAGGAATCCAACTCTTCTCGAGAAAGAATTCGTGACCGTTCGCGGCTGACACAAAGCAAAAAATTGCCACTAGCTGGGCAGACAAGCAATGATACCGTCCTTGCAAAACGCTCCCGTAGCCGTGCTAACCCAGACTCTGATATTCGCATGAGCAAATCTAAATCAGACAATCAGATCAGTGACAAATCTGTTCTGGAAGCAAAAGTAAAAGATCTTTTGACTTTGGCCAAAACAAAAGATGTAGAGATCTTACACTTGAGGAATGAACTCAGAGAAATGCGTGCTCAGCTTGGCCTAAATGAAGATCAGTTTGAGGGAGTTGAGAAATCTGAGGAGAAAGAAACCATCGTCGTCCACCAGCCAACTGACGTTGAGTCCACATTATTGCAGTTGCAAGAACAGAACACTGCCATCCGGGAGGAGCTCAACCAGTTGAAAAATGAGAATCGGATGTTGAAGGACAGGCTAAACGCATTGGGGTTTTCTTTGGAGCAAAGGCTGGACAACTCTGAAAAGCTGTTTGGCTACCAGTCTTTGAGCCCAGAAATGACAGCTGGAAGCCATAGTGATGGTGGGGGTACCCTCACTTCCTCAGTAGAAGGTTCTGCCCCTGGTTCAATGGAAGATCTTCTGACTCATGACGAGAACACCTTGATGGACAATCAGCACAGTAACTCCATGGATAACTTGGACAGTGAGTGCAGTGAAGTTTATCAGCCGCTCACTTCAAGTGATGATGCCTTGGACGCTCCATCCTCTTCAGAGTCTGAGGGTGTGCCAAGCATAGAAAGGTCAAGGAAAGGGAGCAGTGGCAATGCCAGTGAAGTATCTGTGGCTTGCTTGACGGAGCGGATACACCAGATGGAAGAGAACCATCATAGCACAGCCGAGGAACTTCAAGCCACTCTACAGGAACTTGCAGACTTGCAGCAGATTACACAAGAGTTGAACAGTGAGAACGAAAGGCTTGGTGAAGAAAAGGTTATTCTTATGGAGTCTTTGTGCCAGCAGAGTGATAAGTTGGAACATTTTAGCCGGCAGATTGAGTACTTTCGCTCCCTTTTAGACGAGCATCATATATCTTACGTTATTGATGAAGACATGAAAAGCGGGCGCTACATGGAGTTGGAGCAACGCTACATGGACCTTGCAGAGAATGCACGTTTTGAAAGAGAGCAACTCCTCGGCGTCCAGCAGCATCTGAGCAACACTTTGAAGATGGCAGAACAAGATAACAAGGAAGCTCAGGAGATGATCGGGGCGCTGAAGGAACGGAATCACCATATGGAACGAATTATTGAGTCGGAACAGAAAAGCAAGACCGCTCTAGCAGCCACTTTGGATGAGTACAAAGCCACAGTTGCCAGTGACCAGATCGAGATGAACCGGCTGAAATCCCAGCTAGACCATGAGAAGCAGAAAGTTGCTGAGCTGTATTCCATACACAATTCTGGTGACAAATCGGACATACAAGACTTGCTAGAGAGTGTCAGGCTTGACAAGGAGAAAGCAGAGACGTTAGCCAGCAGCCTGCAAGAGGAGCTCGCTCATACGCGTAATGATGCCAACCGCCTACAAGACGCCATTGCAAAGGTAATGTTTAAAAAATGTAATTAAAGAAGAGAACATTCCAAATCTCCTTGTGTTCTCTGCAGCCTTTGGGGGAGTATGTGAAGGCATGTGGGAGGGTGGGGGTGGGGGGACAATTCAAGCAGCTGATTTAGACATTAGCCAGATCATGTTGACTGCATGGTTACTTTCATGAGTCGTTTAGTTTTATTCCTGTTACTAAACTTAAATCCTGTGCTTAGAATTGAATTCATGAGTCCTGGGCTGTGTTTTCTGTAGCATGAAACTGTTGCATGCTGGATGTTTAGTTTGCCCTTACATCTTCTATGAGGGTGGGGTTGATTGTTGGTATGAGCAGACTGGTTGATACACAGCATTGAGGGTAGTTTTATGCTGATTTGTCGCTTCATTTCTCATAATTCACAAGACGGTCGACTGTTCATAGATTCAGATACAGCTCAAGTTTCACAGCTGTGAGGTTTGCATAAGCTAGTATGAAGTCTTAACTCTATGCACTAAAGCATCCTTACTGATTAACTTTATAATAGATTACTTGGCACTGCCAAATGTCAGAGTTGGTATATTTAAACCTTTCCTGATTGTGTTTCTTTGCTACTTTTCCATCTTGTGGTATCATAAGGACTTTAGCAAAGCCTTGCAGCTGGATTGAACCAAAGGAGGCTGTTCTAGTTCAGCATCCTGTTTCCCATAGCCAACCAGATGCCTCCTCTGGGAAGCCTAATAGCAGAGCATGAGGGCAATAGCTCTCTTCCACAGTTGTTCTCCAGCCACTGGTGTCCGGAGGCATGTACTGCTGCCGATCCTGGAGGGTAGCATATCCATTATATTATTTTTTTTCTTTTTTTTCATGTCAAAGAGACATTGGAGGTGCATAGCAGTCAATAGGTTGTCAAATCATACTTGTAATGGATGGAAGTTCCACAACCAGGGTACCACAAGGCAGAAGGCACTATTGCAGGTCACTGCATAGTGTGCCGCAATCATAGATGCTATCTTGAATAGGGCTGCCCTGCCAATCTTAATGCCTGGTTATCAAATATTGGGAGAGACATTCCTTCAGGTTCTTAGGTTTAAAACAGTGTAGGGATTTAAATATCAGAACCTTAAATTGGACTCAGTTGAAATAAAGCAGCTGGTTCAGTTCTTTAAGATCAGCGTAATAGGTTTCTCAGAGGCCTGGCAGCTGTGTCCTGCACTACCTGCAGCTCCTGGACAACCTTCAAGGGCAGCCCCCTATATAGCATATTGCTGTAGTTTAGTCAGGAAGCTATCAGAGCATGCTTCAAATTCCTTGATGACTTTTCCCAATTGTCTTCATATAGATGTTAAAGAGCTGGACATGAGATGGAACACTGCAGGTCTCCACAAGACAAGTGCCAGGGGGGGGTGCCATGCTGTTCTCTGGTAGCGGTCCTGCAGATAGAAGCAGAGCCACCATAACACAGTGCTCCAGAAGGGTAGCATGGTCGTTGGGAGTAAAAGCTGCTGAGAGGTCCAGAAGAACTAAGTCACATTCCTCCTTCTCGCAATCAGGGTTATCACTCAGGGCAACTAAGGCTGTTGAAGTATGAAGATTGAAATGAAATCTAGATAAACAGAGTTCACTGTAGCCAACATGACAACAATGGCATTGTGATAGCATTATCATCCATACATTTGTCTATTTCTCCTTTGTAGCATTCCAGGATGAGGGCCATCATCACACCTTAGGGCAGCAGATTCTGCAGATTAATTGTGCACTTTGTGAATAAGTACTTCTTTTTGTCTGCCTCGAATCTTCTGCCATTCATTTTAACAGGATGCCCCATTGGGTCCTAATATTATGAGGGAGGGAGGGAGAAAAAAGGCCTAGCATGAGGAGGCAGAATTCTGAGCTGGAGACCAGTCCTGCTCAAAGCTACTTGAGTGGGTTTCTATGAGTTGTGTTATTTGGGAAAGGCATTCACAGAAGTAAGAGTTTGTGTGCATGTTGGGTGTGTTTTTTAACCAGATAGAAGATGAATATAGAGCTTTCCAAGAAGAAGCAAAAAAGCAAATTGAGGACCTGAATATTACCTTGGAAAAACTTCGGACCGATCTGGATGAAAAAGAAACAGAAAGGAGTGATATGAAGGAAACCATATTTGAACTGGAAGATGAAGTAGAGCAGCATCGAGCGGTAAAACTCCACGACAATCTCATTATATCTGACCTGGAGAGTAAGTAGTTTTTGTTTCAGTTACACTTTCTGGTTGTAGTCCTATGTTTGTTTGGTTTTTAATGCATCAAATTAGCTTACAGCTGAGTCATCATCATTTTATTTGTATGCTGCCTTTCCACAGTTAAAAACAATGCTCAAGGCAGCTTACAACATGACAAGATTTAAATAATTACAAATGGAATTACAAATGGAAAACAATTTCCACATAAATCAAAATCTAAAACTAAGAATACAGCATTAATATCACAGTTTAAAATGACATAGATATGTTTTGTATGTTCCAGGCAGGTGTTGCTGATGAAATTTACCCTGTTGGGAGAACTTTCATATCAAACAAATAAAAGGATTCTTTAGTTGTGATTTCTGCATTGCAGGGGGATGGACAGGATGTTTCTTGGGGTCCCTTCCAACTCTCTAGTTCTAAGACTCTATGAACACAGTTTTATATACACATTTATATCAAAATACATAGTCCTCCTTTCTTTTCAGATGCAATGCTCAGGGAGTAACTAGCCTTTATCCAGAAGACTTTGCTTTTAACATTAATCTGCTTGGCACCTGTGCCATCATGCAGTCTCACAAGAGTCCACCTTGTTCACTGTGCTGTTCAACATTTCTATGAGACCCAAGTGTTCAGTGTTGCCTGGAGATGTGGAGTAGCATGTCAGTGGATGCTGATGGTACTCAGCTCAGACCCCACTGGGTTGAACAGCCCTCCCCAAGCATCACTTTCTGGAAACAACCATCCAAGTGGGATCGGAACCACTGTGAAGCAGTGCCACCCACCCCTAACTCAGACAGCCTCTCCAGGAGGATATCATGGACAATGGTATTGAAAGCTGCTGAGAGATAAAGGAGAATGAACTGGGACACATTTCCTCTGTGTGTCTCCCAACAGAAGTCATCATATAGGACAACCAAAGCAGTTTCTGTGTCAAAGCCAGGCTTACATCCTGATTGCAACGGATCTAGAAAATTGGTTTCTTCTCAAAATGTCTGGATCTGGTTCACAACTCCTACTCAAGAACCTTGTCCAACAAAGGGAGATTGGCAACTCTCCGGTAATTACTTAGATTTTGCAAATCCAGGGAGGGTTTCTTAAGGAGTGATTTTACCACTGCCTCCTTCAAGCAGGCAGGGACCACCCCTTCTCGCAAGGAGGCATTTATCACCTGTTCCCTCCCTACTACAGTGGTGCCTCGCTAGACGAATTTAATTCATTCCACGGGTCTTTTCTTATAACGAAAAATTCATCTAGCGAATCCCATAGGAATGCATTGAATTTTTTTTGAATTTTTTTTTTTGCCCATAGGAACGCATTAATTGAATTTCAATGCATTCCTATGGGAAACCGCGATTCGCTAGACGAATTTTTCATAAAACGGATTCGTCTAGCGAGGCAACCTCTGCTCGAAAAATCCTTTCATTAAGCGGAAATTTCGTTAAGCAGGGCATTCGTTAAGCGAGGCACCACTGTACTACCAACAAGGGCTAGGATCCAGAGCACAAGTGGTCACCCTGACTGATCCAAGCACCTTGTCCACATCCTCAAGCCTTACATCTCTTCTGCCAGCCACAATTTCTGAAGAGGAATAATCTGGCCATTGTAATCTACGATAGTCATTTATTGAATTCCAGAAAATGATTTGAAAACTGGGATAAGTGCAGGATACAAATAGGGTTTTAATAGAGGCAGCTGGTTTAGACCATACCTCATCATATTTGATTGCCTGTTTGCTTCCAAGCCTTATTTCCAGGGCCAGTACTTGCTTCAATAAAGCCCCTAATGACTCGAGGCCCAGGAACAGCTGCTCCCTTATCAACCAGCTTGTGCCATCTAAGGCCCTTCTTTCAGTGCCACCTTTATTGGATATGAAGTGAGTGTCAACAAGGGAGGCAGGTTTTTTAAGGGGGTGTGTGTGTCCTGTGCTGCCCCACCCCAAGGAAGCTCCCCTGGCCACACTGCTTGCTGTTAGATAACAGATTAAAGAAACCAACAACAATTGTTCACACAGACATTTTAATTTGTTGAACTGTTTTACTGATTGTTTAAGCATTTTATTGTTTTTATATTTTGGCATGAAAAGCAACAACTGTAAACTGCACTGGAATCTTTTTACAGAATATAAAAAATATTTCCAATAAATAAGATGGCTATTAGAAACAGTGGATTGGCTCATTTTCTTTCCCCTTCTCAAGGCTCTGCTTTCAGGAGTGCTGCTTACAGCAAGGCCATATAAGGGCAATTACACAACAGGGTTTCAACTTCAGTGCTTTCATGAAATAAGCATGGGACCTGCTCTTACACTTTGACCCGTCTTATTTCTTTGGGGAAACAAATGCAATTGGTGCAGCATTTGGAGGTGAGGTGCCTTGTTCCCTGTAGATTTGGCACAAGCAGTGATATCAAGAGTCCCACTCAATATTCTGCTCATGCAACAGGACTTTATCTTTGCCCCCCCCCCCAACAATTGATTTTCAAAGGAGCACAGCTTGACCTATGAAGTTGCAGTTTCTGCTTAACTCCTGTGATTCTCCTGTGTTTTCAGTGGGAAGACTGCAGAACAGCTGCTAGTTTGGTTGATCCTTTGCTGGTTCTCATCCAGTGTAAACACATAATGTAGACAAGCACTTCATTTGAAATGAAGTCAGTAATCCAGGAAGAAACTGAAAGCTGTATCAAGTGGCTGCTTGTATCCTGTAGTTATGGAAAAGGCAGAAGGATGACACCTTGTGGGACTACTAGCACAGTTTGTGCCCTGGAAAACATTGGAGCACAGGAAACAGAAAATGCAAACTATGGTTACAGTATTTTGTTAGTGAATCTGGAGATTATTAAACTTCCATGCAGGAAATATTGGAGCGGGCACATTTGCTCACACCCCTCCTTGGTGTCTTGTTTTTCTCTCTGCCCCCTGCTTGGAAGGGAGATACAAAGATGCAAATTCTCATCCCCCCCCCCAAAAAAAAGGTGACAAAAGGGTATGACATACAATAAAGAAACTACTAACTTCTGGCTCATGTGTTCCGTAAGGGCAGAATAAATTTGGTGATGGTGATTTGCCATGCACTTTGTGTGGTTGCTTTTTAACTTCAGGCTTTGATGCCTAAGATTTTTTTATCAGTGGAAGCTCAGTGGTGTAGATAAGATACTTCTCCGTCTCTCTTCCACAAGTAGTAGGTAGGGGAAAGCGAGTGCACTTCTGTCAAAGGATATTAGCTGGGAATAATATTTTAATAGTGTCCACATGAGTAGCCCAAACTGCACAGTGGTTCCCATGTTTGTTCTGACCTAAGCACATAGTGCCATATTCAACCTTTGGCACATTGAAGCATTTCTGCTTGGATGTCTGATGGAACAAGAATGTTTGAGCTCTATCTTCATGGACAGCAATGGAGCAGAAGAGACTATTATTCAAATTGGGCCTTTGCTTTTTCATTCAACAGTACACTAGATGGCGTACTTGAGTTTTCAAAGCTGACACCTGTGTTCTTGAAGTCCTGAACTTTTAACAAACCATGGCAAGTTTGAAACAATTCTCCACTATTTGTAAAGCAAATCTTAAATGGGTATATTTTCTCCTTGTGATTAGCTGTGTTCTTTAATCTTCAAAATCAGCATTATATTTGTATACTGTATTGCCTGATTACCAGGGCTGCAACATATGCAATATATTATTAATCATGCACTTTACATGCTTTTAATATGTATGATGGTGCAGCATACATTAATAACACAATGTGAAATGCAACCCTAAACATTATCCCTTTCAGATTTAAGGTACTCATAGCATAATTAGAGTTGAACCTGGTGTGTGTTGCAAGTAAGTTAGTTGTTGTAAGGATTGCCTTGTTGGATCAGGCCAGTGGTCCATGTAGTCCAACATCCGTATTTCACCTGTTGCCTTGATGGAAAGCTCGCAAGACCTGAGCACAAGACCACTCCCCCCCTTCCTGTGGCTTCCAGCAACTGGTATTCAGAAGCATTACTGCCTCTGGCACACAATTTAAGAAAATATTGCTTGGAATCAGAGACCAATTTAAGATACATCAAGGGTTTGTGGGGGTTCACTAGGGTAGCCTAAGATGTACGTTGATGGTTTGAGGAAAAACACTGCCAGCATAATGATCTATAAAGAGCCTGAACTGAACTGCATAATTTATTATGGTTTATGTTTCTACTACCTTGCATTTTTGCAACTTGCCTGTTCATACACAGTGCTGTGGAAGGAATGTTTTCCCAAGCATCAGCAATATACTTTTCAGAAATTCTGTGTGCTCATCGCAGATTCCTTCTTGAAAGTGCATCCGGTATTAAGAGGCTTGTAGAGTTAGTGTAAGTTCGAAAAACCTTTTAAGAAAAATCCTAAGAGGGTCTGAGAAATACCCCAAATGGCCCAGTGAGGACTGAGCATGCTTAGCGGCCAGGGATGTTGAGTGAAGTGGTGAGGTGCACAGAAAATCTCTCTGTGTGTGCGTAGAATGAAATGCAGTATCATTTTCAGTAAAGAGGATGTAGCTGAGAAGAGCACTCCAGAAGGACATGCAGCATTGCAAGGTGGTCCTACTTGTATCACCTGTATTCAGCTTCATCAGTATTTCTGCTATAATCACACAGTTCTCAAATCTTCAGATGCCTCAAATCTTCAAATATCTAAAGGGCTGTCACATGGAGCAAGCTTGTTTTCTTCTGCTCCTGCATTGCAAGGGTAGGACTCAAACCAATCGCTTCAAGTTACAAGACAAGAGTTTCCAACTAATCATCAGGAAGAGCTTTCTGACAGCAAGAGCTGTTCAGCAATGGAACAGACTATGTCGGGAGGTTGTGGACTCTCTTTCATTGGGAATCTAAGCAGAGGTTGGATGGCCATCTGTCATGGATTATTTAATTGAGATTCCTGCATTGCATGGGATTGGACTAATTGACCCTCAGGACCCCTTCTAACTTTACAATTCTATGATTCTGTCATTGAAGCAAATATTAAATCGGAAGTTGGTCATGGTCAAATGGCATACTCTCTTTGTGTAGCTAGTACAAGGCTACAGGGGCATTTTTAATCTGACAGATTTCACTGTCTGTATTTTAAAAAGGCAACCTGATGCAGCTGCAAGGCAGCATTGACCCTGCAGTGCATCTCCCTTAAATCATTTGCTTGGGTCTAGTAATTGTGTCTAGTGATTGATAACATTCAAAAAAGAAAGCACTGTGGTGGGGAAGGTGGAGATACTTGTCTTCTACTGAAAGCACAAGCAAAGGAAAGTCACCTGCGAGTAAGAACCATTGGACTCAGTGGGATTTACTTTTGAGTAGCCATTAATAAGATTCTGTTGGTAGTGCTTTTTTATGGACAACACGGATAATTTTAAGAAAGTGTTAGTGGCATTATAATTTTTTTCCACAGGAAAAACCCCTTGTCATTGGCATTTTTTCCTATGCATACATACTTCATATTATGAGGTCCAGGCTTGTTTTTTTATATTATTATTATTAATAGCTATGAAATGTAAGAGAGAGAAACCTAGAGTTCTAGAACTAATTCGTTGAACTTCCCTTTGAATGCATTAAAAGCAGTAAATATTTCCTTTGGGCTTTGGTGAAGTGTTTGCCTGTAAATAGCTTTTTTTAAAATTCTACCTGATATATTTGGTTTTGTTTTCCCAGATACTGTTAAAAAGCTTCAAGACCAAAAGCATGATATGGAAAGAGAGATCAAGACTCTGCACAGACGACTCAGGGTATATAAGCCAGTTCAATATATAGTGGTTTGGGGTAGAGGTGCATCGGGTGTTTTATAGCAGTGCCTTTGGACTCCATTGCTGCTAATTATATTTTATTTAATCTGTTTATGTCCCACATATCATAGCATTCCAAAGCTGTACATTTCTTTTTCTGTTCCATTTTCAGGAGGAGTCTGCGGAATGGCGGCAGTTCCAAGCTGATTTGCAGACAGCTGTGGTCATAGCAAACGATATAAAATCTGAGGCTCAAGAAGAGATTGGAGACCTAAAGCGCAGGCTGCATGAAGCTCAAGAGAAGAACGAAAAACTCACAAAAGAGTTGGAGGAAATAAAATCACGCAAGTATGTGAATGACATTTTGGATTGATTCATTATATTTTCCTAAAACTAATTTAATCTCTGAAAGGTATTCAGCAAGAAACTGCATAGTAAAATGTTCCTGTCAACAAAAATATTTGTAAGTGTGTAAAACACACAAGCCACTCTACATGTAGGAAAAGGACAACAGATATTTGCCCTTAGACTGCACTTTTAAAATCTTTAAAACTTCTGCACATGCCTCTTGGAGGAGATTTAGAAAGGTGGCAACTCCATTCTCCCCACTGCACTGCCAAAGAAACGGCTCTCAGAGAAGACTAGCAGGTTCCAATGGGGTTACAGGGACAAGCTCCGTGCCACAGCTCTTCTGAATAGTGGGACATGGTGCCTTTTATGAGTGCCTGCCTTACCTCTGGTGAAACACTTCGGTATGGAGCAAAGTGGCAGGCAGCTTAATTAATTCCAGTGAGCAGCGTCTCTACCTCAGGCAAAGGTTCTATGTTGCTTTAGTATGCACCCTAATGTCTCACTTGGCAGAGTGAGGTACAAAAACACAGTATAGGGTTTTAGTTTCAAGGGTCTTCTGTTTAATTGGCATGAGTAGTCCCTCTAGTCCAAATGAATTTGTGGCAAGGCAGGGTGGAAAGAGAAAAGCAACTGCATCTTCACTGGCTGATGGATGGGGCCAGGTTAGTCTCCCCCTTGCCATTATGCACTGCCTGGGAGGCTAGGGTAGCAGCTTCTCAGTGGCTGTGGTTTCCTGGCCAGTGGCCAAGATCAGGGAGTGCCTCCCTTCAGCTCTGCTGCCCCAGGTAATTTCAACCCAAGGCATAAAAATCCTTACTATATAAATACAATTGATGCCCTTCCCCACCCCTTTCTCCAAAAATTAATTATGAAACTCTCTTTCAAATGACTTTCCGTTTCAAACTCGCCCTCTGGCTTTGTAGCCTGTTGGAAGATTTGAGCCACTCCAAGTAGACTTCCCAGTGTAGCAGATGCCCTTCAGACATGTCCTCATGAATGAGTCAGTTGCTTAAGCACAGTCTAGTGGGAAGAATTCAAAGTTCCTTAGCAGTGGGCTAGCTGTACTTGCACTAGAGGAATTGCTTGTGCAAGAGAAGGCACAGGAAGCTGGCATGGTTCTTGTGACTGGTTGTGTAGCACATTGCAAATACAAGCTTCTGCTAGCGCAACTTTTGTACTGGATTCATATTGCACAACCATCATTCTCACCCTTGTGTCAGCACAGCAGCCCTTGTGCTGGCGGTCAGAGCACTGAACCCATGCCAGATCATTTTATAGTATCTTGACAACTATAAAATGCCAGATCATTTTATAGTATCTTGACAACTGTCTTCCCCTGATATTCAGGCAAGAAGAAGAACGTGGCCGCGTTTACAATTACATGAATGCTGTTGAAAGAGACTTAGCAGCTCTGAGGCAAGGAATGGGTTTGAGTCGCAGGTCATCCACTTCTTCAGAGCCAACGCCCACTGTAAAAACTCTCATCAAATCCTTTGACAGTGCCTCACAAGGTAATTATTTTTTTTTTGGTACCTGCATAAACTTAGTGCAATTTTGTTTGGAAGCGCCACCATTTTGAACAGAACAAGCACTCCATGCATACATCAGTAGAATGTAGAACTTTTTTTTTCGAGGGAACTCCAGCCGGGTGATGATACTTGTGGAAATGTATTGGATAATATGTGCTTCAGTTTTGCAAGTCCAAAACCATGCACCCGAGTTTAAAAGTTTCTTGTTGTTCTGAGGCTTTGAATATATGGCAATCCTTATTTATCTAAGTTTTCTACCTTTTCTTAAGCTGCTTCATCTTAGTCCACAATGTGCTGGCGACTCCACAATGTGTTGAAGACTCCACAAAGTCTTCAAAAACTTACTGTTATTATAGTTGAATCCATGTATTTCCTTGTTAGGCTTCTGTGGCACTTAATGATGTTCAGATATAAAAATTCATCTGGGCTTATAAGAATCTGTTTATAAAAAAGGCACATTTTAGCTTTAGATAAGGAAACTCCTCCTTGGGCAAGCTGCATAGGTTACTTGTCTTATATCTTTGTGTTCTTTGCATGTTATGAAAACAGAACTTGGCCAGATTTTGCAGGCCTCGCTACAGGAGGACATGGCTAAAATCTAGGATATGTGAAATTGGTAAACAGCTGCCAGTCACACTTGGGTCACTCACTTCTGATGAGAAAAGGTTTTACTCTGCAATCTTGTGCCATAAGTGAAAAACATGCAAAACTGTTGCTCTTAATTGATGTTTCTTTTTCTTTTTTTTTATATTGGGATATTTAAACTAGATGTTTTAATGTTAATTGAATTTTTCTTTTTTTAAAGGAACTTGTCTGCTATTAATGTAAGCTGCCTTGGAATGGCACTGCTCTTGAAAGGCTGCTTAAAAATACCTGAAAGCAATCATACTTACCCCTGTTTATTTTGTTGTTTTTGGTAGTTCCTGGTCCAGCTGCAGCTACAATGCCTCGTACCCCCCTGAGCCCAAGTCCTCTGAAAACCCCTCCTGCAGCAGCAGTATCGCCAATGCAGGTAAATGTGTGTTTACTAACTGGAAGAGACTCTGTGAAGACTGATGTACAGTCGTAGCTTGGTTTTCAAACAGCTTAGTTCTCGAACGTTTTGGCTCCCGAACGCTGCATACCCAGAAGTGACTGTTCCGGTTTGTGAACTATTTTTGGAAGCCGAATGTCTGATTGGCCGCAGGAGCTTGCTACAGCCAATCAGAAGCCACTCTTTTGTTTCTGAACGTTTTGGAAGTCGGATGGACTTCCGTAACGGATTCCGTTTGACTTCCAAGGTACGACTGTATTGGAATTTGTAACAGCGCTAGCACGATGCAAAAATCAAGAGAGAAGGTTTTGCAGTACAAATTGTGCATTAAATTTTATTTGTCATTCATAATTGCGTCCTGACATTCTCCACAGATTTCAGAGTGACATACATGGATTTTCTCCTCTTTTTGATCCTCAACAACCATGTGAGGCAGGTTACATGGAGAAAGTGACTAGCACAGTTGACCTGGTGGCTAGATTCAGATGTAAGGTTTCCAATTCTGTCACAAAGGGTTTGGAGTGGCAATGAACTTGAATAGTCTTCCACCCACTCCCCCTATCCTCTCTTTCAGCCACTTAGTTTGTTCAGTCACAGATATCTGAACCTGCAAACTGAGACTTAAGTGCTTCCTACAAATTGGTTTGATGCTGGTGGGCAGTCTTGGTTTGTATCTGAAGAAGTGTGCATGCACACGAAAGCTCATACCAATGACAAACTTAGTTGGTCTCTAAGGTGCTACTGGAAGGAATTTTTTTATTTGGTTTGTTGAGAGTGCCTAAACAGTTTAAAGGTAGCACAAGGAAGCAGGTTTAACAAAGCAGGAAGTCACTGCTGCAACTGAGTGTGAGAGGAGAATGGAAGAGGAAAGAACATTCAAGCTTTTGCTTGTTCCCAGTCAGCAAAACCATGGTTTGTAAGACCTGGGAATGTTGCATTTGAATCTGGCCAGTGAGCTCCAGGGTGTTCCCTAGTTCTTGTTCCTTACAACTGTTATGTAATTTAGCCTTCAAACCAGTTGAGAGTACTTAGACCAGCAGTTCAGACATGAGGGCTATGATTATAGTAACTAAAATTCATTAAAATGCCCACCTGCTCTCTCACCAGACCTGTGAAGTAGGCTACCAAGTCACTTTTTATAAGCAGGGAACTGCAGACTCTAGTACTGTTGTGTTTACTGATTTTTAAAAAATTCTGATTCATGTTTTAAAGATTAATCACTGTTGGTTGTACTTAGTTGTACTCAAGCTGTAAACCTGATGACAGAAATAGTCCACATTGCTGGCTGTGCTGAATTTGAACCTATGTCCAGGGATCACAATAGCGCTTCTGTGTAGGTTTTGCTTGTCTTAATATTTTTTTGTAAAAGGCAGACAGGGTTGGTCATCATATTTGAAATAACTTATCTCACCATTGATAGTTCTTGTTTTCCTTCAGAGGCATTCCATAAGTGGACCAATATCTGCTTCCAAGCCCCTCACGACTCTGTCAGACAAAAGGCCAAGTTATGCAGAAATGCCAGTGCAAGGTAGGTGTTTTTCCTCTGTTAACATTACAGTAGTACCTCTCCTAATGCGCACCTCTGGTGTATCCTCTGGGATACGCACACAGCAAACCCAGAAGTATTTTTCTGGGTTTTGCCACGCACACATGCGCAGAAGCACTCTACCGCATGCATGTGCAGAAGTGCTCTACCACACCGCGCGCATGTGCACAAGCGCTCTACTGCACCACGCACATGCGCAGAACAGGCACCTCCGGTTGCAAAAACCTCAGGATCCAACCAGAGCTCTGGAATGGATCCCATCCGCAACCAGAGGTATTTCTCTAAAGCTCCCCCAGAGTTCTCCTGAGGTTAAAAAGAAAAGAAAACCACACTGAATAAGAGAGCATAAAAGAGGCTCTTTTGACACATGAGCTCCTTTTCTTTTGAGTACAGCAAAGTATTGTTCATAGGTAGGGCTTAATGTCCTTCATTGCCTTACCCCCGCTTCTCCAAAAGGAAGATGCAAAGCATAAAAACTCAATAACATACTGTTAATTAGAGCTATGTATTATTTCAATTTCCTTCTTTCCATGCTCACCTGATCTGTTTCCTTTTACTTTATGCCAGTTTGCACTGAGCTACACTGGGTAGAAGTGAGATGGGGAGGGCTAGACTGACTTTAAAAAAGGAAAACTACAAGAAATTATACTACCATATGGTCACAGTGGAATAATTGTTTGGGCAACAGGTGCATAGAAGCCATAAAGGCCACAGTCTTTGCAGATAAGGATACAGCACTTGGATATGCTAAAATCAATACTTATCAGTGCTTGTATAATTAAAAAAGCAAAGAAATGTTTTATTGTTATGAAAGCCACCTTAGGAGCTGGAGGAATCGTTTCCAAAGCAAAGCAACAAGTAACGCTAAAAACAGGCCCATCCCATGTATTTATAATCAAGTAGATTTTAGGAGCAATCACTAGCTGCCTTCCTAACATCTGGTTGTCAGTATGGTGTGTGAGAAAGAAAGAGGGAGGAAGAGGATGAGAGAGAGACTAAAATAGTACCGTATATGTGTATATAAGGCGACTGGACGTATAAGACGACCCCCTACTTTTCTAGTCAAAATACGGAGTTGCTGTAATGAGTATATTCCAAACTTCCAACGCACACCAAATAAAAATTTTCTGTATCTCTTCCAGACACCGAGGCGAGTGGGGGGGGGGGAGAGAGAGTAAGTGGCTGCCGCTTTCTTTCCATGCAGGGAGGAGGGAGAAAAGCCCCGCACGTCCCCTCTTCCTGCACGGAAAGAAAGCGGCAGCTGCTTACACGGTTGCTGCATATGGCAGGGATGTGGCCGTGGCTGTTTTTGAGCTCCCCCCACCGTATGCGGTGACTGCAGATCTTATACCCGGCGTATAAGACAACCCCCAACTTTTGAAAAGATTTTCCTGGGTTCAAAAGTCGTGTTATACGCCGGAATATACGGTACATTCCAGGTACTGTTCTGTTATTTTTCTGTTTTGTTTTGGCCTCCAATGTAGGACAAAACAAAAAAATTCCCCAGAAAACTGCTGTTCTCCACTTCTTGATTGTGGAGGAGTCAGCTGGCCAATTATGCATTGCTAAGATCTCTCTGGGCATCCTAACTAACTTCAGGAGGAAGTGAATGATGGGCTGGTGCCTGCATTTGTTGAAATGTCCCTTGCACGCTAGTGGAACTGCACTTGATAACTGCAGGAAAGTGTAGGAGCCTGTGTGGATTTGTCAAGAACATGGGTAGGTAATCTAAGGCCTGGGGGCCGGATCCAGCCCAATTGCCTTCTAAATCCGGCCCGCAGACGGTCCAGGAATCAGCATGTTTTTACATAAGTAGAATGTGCCCTTTTATTTAAAATGCATCTCTGGGTTATTTGCCTGGTGTTTTTACATGAGTAGAATGTGTGCTTTTATTTAAAATGAATCTCTGGGTTATTTGTGGGGCATAGGAATTAGTTCATTTCTTTTTTTTCAAAATATAGTCCGTTGCCCCACAAGGTCTGAGGGACAGTGGACCTGGTGGAAAAGTTTGCTGGGAGCAAGAACAAAGCTTGCTGGGAGAGGAAAGCAATTTGTTCTCTACTGCCACAGATATCAAGGCTAGAGCTAACTACCTAAGTTATGGGAAGGTAGATTTTGGTTCTTTGTTTAGATTATTTTTATACACCTGTGCTCAAGCCACAGGACACTTTACAACAGTATCAGATAAGATAAGATCAAATAGAATCCATAAAAACACACAGATGGCCAAGATGACAGCAGCGATTGGAAATATATCGAAACAAAAATGTAAAGCAGAATGGAAATATGTAGAAAATTACTTAATTAAAGAAAATGTAAATACAAATTTGGTGATATGCTTTGATTGAAATGTATACCAAAAAATATTATTATTATTATTATTATTATTATTATTATTATTATTTAATGAAGAGATTAGAGGAAAATATGGTATATTTATATGCTGATATTAGGTAAATAAGGAAATTTATAAGAAATTAAGATAAGATAAAGTAGGACAAAATAAAAACTGATAAAGGAAAACGATGTTCAAACAATTGGAAGTCAATTTTTTTTAAAATTGTTTGTATATATGTTTTTTGTATGTTTTTTTCCCTTTGTTTTTTGTAAGCTTTTTCCTTTATACGTATTGTGATTCTTTTTTCGCTTCTTTGTATTTTTTTCTTGATTTGCCTTTGTAATTTTTATAACGTATATAAATAAAGTGCACACACACACACGCACACAGTCCGTCAAGTACATAATACAGTAACTCATCGCAAGTCACTAAATAGCAATTTACCAATAGCAGAATCAACTAATCCATTGATCTTAACAATTCTGTGGCTGAAGAATGGTTCAAGAATGGCACCAATGCCTATTAGTGGGTGGTGGGTTCTGTCATCAGAGGCCTTCAGGCAGAAGAAGGGATATACTTCCTCTGGAATTCCTCTGTTGTACAGGGGTTGGGATAGCTGGCCTATAACTACTTGTGTGGCTCTTCCATTTACTTTCAGTGCTATCAGGGCAGTATTTTAATAATGTCCGTAACAAAAGGTAAGGCAATGTTGAAAAAGCCCTTTTTGTGTTGAAACAAGCATTATATTTATATGTTCACTGTTTACTTCTCCATTTCCTGTTGTAGGTCAACTTGTTCTGCCTATAAACTTTTCCTTTCAAAGTGCCCTTCCTGTAAGAATGAATAGCTCTCGTGTAATGGGTGTAGTTCTTTGATTTATGTCTGGGGGCTTTTAAAATAGAAATTTCTCAAGGATAGCTTTCTTAGGGCCAAGCAGTAGGCTTCCTTTTCTGTCTTGACAAATGTCACCTAAACACCTACAATGTAAAGATTTTCCAGGGATGAAATAGTGTTTTGTGCTAAGCTTTTATTCAGTTATGCTTTGAATAGCATTGGGGTGATTTAATACTCAGAAGTAAAGTAAATTTTAAACACACTTGATGTTTAACAGAAACTAATAAGGCACTCCCTACACTGTGGGTGGCCAACTTGTGGCATACCTGGCACAGACCTGTAGCCGTTTGTGTCCCTTTTGGACTGGGCCATTGTGTAGCATCAGGCTTGAACTTCAGTTATTAAAATAACTTATAGCCTACCTCTCCACTGCAGCTCAGGGCAGATTGCAACAGTTAAAATTAAATGAATATAAGCAATTAAACAGCTGAAATATATAGTAAAACAAAAGGAGAGGCAGCAGATAAAACAGCTTTTTAAAAAAACAAACAAACTCAGGATCAGTTTTAAAACCTTGTCCTAGCAGGTTTTAACAAAAATGTATTTGTTGGACCCAGACGGTCATGACAAAGCTAGCTGAATCTCCCATGACTAGAAGTTCCACAGCCAAGGAGGGGGCCATTTGAAAAGCTCTATCCCACAGACAAGCCAAATACCACCCGTACACAAAGAACGGCCTTCTCTCCCCCCCCCCCAAACCCATACACAAGGAGGCAGCTCCTAAAATACTCTGCACCCCAGGCTTTAAAGGGAATCACTAGCACCTTAAATTATGCCTGGAAACAACTGGTAACCAGTGCAATTGATGTAGTGTGCAAGTGCCAATCAGCATCCTTGCTGATGCATTCTGGGCCAGTTACCTGATTTCCAGCCAGTCAAAGGCATGGATGTTGTTGCATAGGTACTGTATTAGGCAGTGGGCTAGGACCCTTGTGATCTTTGGAATCTATTTGTGTTAATGCTGTGGCCGCCACTGATTTACACAAACAGAGTAGCTTTTCACTATCAACCACTCTGTAAACCCAAGCTGCCCTGGCCCCTTAAGGGCAATAGGTATACAGATTTTCATTTCCTTTGGCCATGCCATTGTATAAAAGTGTTGGGTGACTTCTCTGGATTGGGTCAAAATGTAAAAAGACATTTCAGAATGGAGTGGCATGGGAGTTGGATTCAAGGGACAGAGCTGGGGTGGGGGTGGGGGCAGAGTCCTAGCAGCATTTGCAAAAGCCCATCTGACTGATGACCAATTAGTAATAATACAATAATAATAATAATTTATTATTTATACCCCGCCCATCTGGCTGGGTTCCCCCAGCCACTCTGGGCGGCTTCCAAGAGAAAAATAAAATAAAACAATCGATTAAACATTAAAAGCCTCCCTAAACAGGGCTGCCTTCAGTAAGGGAGTTGAGCTTCTAAGAAATTGTACCCGTTGCTGAGCCTGGCCAACACTTGCAGCAGCAGAATATGAGTTGGCTAAAATGAACTTTGCTACAGGAAGAAGATACTACAGTATTTTTGAATGCATTGCCTTTAAAAAAAACAAAAAAAACCCTCCCTTCAAGTCAAGAAGCAGGCTGGCTGAGAGCCTGTCACCCTGATATGCTAGCCTCTTACTTGGAGGCAGTTCCTCTTTTTCTTTAAAAATAATAATAGGGCATACAAAATGGCATTGCCCTCCTGCCATGGTAAAATCCATTCTACCTTCTCATTTTATAAGACCAGGCCTGAAGCTTGTGTTAATGAAATGCCTTTTCTTTATTCCCTCTCTGCACAGATCATTTGCTGAGAACTTCCTCAACCAGCAGACCAGCTTCCCTGCCAAGAGTTCCTGCTATGGAAAGTGCCAAATCTATTTCTGGTAATAATTATGCCATGGTGATGCTTCAGTCACAGAATCTTGGTGTGCAACGCCACCAGCTTCCTTTGAAACAATATTGTTGGTCTTTTCTGACATCACAGCAATAAGTAAAGTGGGTAGGGTTTCATATTGACACTGTAGGTGAATCTTGTCCACATTGCAGGGGGAAAGCGGCCTTAGTGACTGTGGGAGAGTTTTCTCTTTCAGTTTAAAGGTAAACGCCATTGCTATTCTTTATGTGCATTTGATGGAAATTAAGAGAATTAAAACTGGCAGACTGGATTTGTTCCTCATTGCAGCAGAGAAAAAGAGTGCTGTGTGCCTTCATGTTTGTCCTCTGTTACACAGCACTGTATGTGATTTTGAATAGAACATATTTGTGACTACCCATGTTCTACAAAAACTAAATCCCTGCAATCAGTGCTCTGTAGAGAAAAATAGTTAGAAGACTTCAAAATCTGCCTCTTCCAGGGAAGGAGTCCTGACATGTTAGGCCCTTAGAAGATACAGTATTCCAAAACTTTGGAATGGTTATATTTAAAAGCAAAAACTCAAGTCTTTCTTCTTCAGGAAAAATTAATGCCATCTTTATATTCGATAGGTGAGATTGCTATTAGTGTGATAAAAAACTTAAAAGTTTTGTACACTTCAGTAGAAAATTAGTTACTCATTATCTAGATTTTTGCAAAGGCTCTTGGTTTTCTTTTTTGAGAGAGAGAGAAAAATGGTTTCTAAGGTGTTTTTCCATTTCAGTATCTCGGCGAAGCAGTGAAGAAATCAAGCGGGACATCAGTGCCCCTGATGGAGCATCTCCAGCCTCTCTCATAGCAATGGGGACTACTTCACCACAGCTGTCTCTCTCGTCTTCACCTACAGCGTCCGTCACCCCTACAACACGCAATCGAATAAGGTACGCTTCATTGCTACACAGCCTGTCTTATTTTTCATACAGGGACATTCTTGCAGCCTTGCCCTTTGGAAGACATCCGTCACTTTTGCTAGATAATCAGTAAGCTTCTTCTGTAATGGAGAAGCAGCAGACATCAATGGGTTTGCCCCTCATTTTGGGTAGGTGCATCAGCTGCCCAGCATTCCTTTTGCACCTCAGTCTCAGTAAATTGATGCCATCTGATGGGACTTGCAAGGAAACGGCCGAGTCAGTCCAAGTCAAGTGGGCCCTTCTGGAAGGCAGGAGCTCTCTGGCAGCTGAACAAACAAGTTGATGTCCAGCTCACCAGGAAGTCTTCCTTCCTTCTTTTCCTGGATAGATGTCTCTTTCTCCTCTCCCACTTATGGTGGTCTTGAGTTTGGGGCTGGTGCATGGCAGATCCTTGCACTTGCCAGCAAGGCTGCTTGATCAACACCTTCCTTGCTGGAACTGCCTTTGACCACTTCCCTGGACTTCATAGAAAAGTAGAGTTGGAAGGGACCCTGAAGGTAATCTAATCCAATTCCCCACAATGCAGGAATCTGCATTGAGAGTTGCATGTTTGGACTGCAGAAGTGAGAGCTGCTGCTTATGTCTCTCCCCCCCCCAATCTCCCTTTGCCTGAGCTGGGCTGCAGATCAGCCTCCATGAACCCCTTTGCACAGTGTCACCTGAGCACTGGAGGCTGCTGGATGTGTTGGTGGCGCTGCCTAAGCAGCCCTTGTCCTCTTCCGTCCACACTTTGGAACCTCTGCATGCATGCGTTGGGGGTGGCCAGATCTACTGCTTCAAACGGAAATGCCAGTGAACACATCCAGTTTTGAGAAAGGTGTACATAGAGAATAGATGTTGCTGTAAACAGCAACTCTGAATAAGAGCTGCACTGAAGGAAGAAAAGTTGCTTTGTTTATTTCCTCATACTTAAATCCCACCTTTCCCCCCAGTGGGAGAACAGCGTGGCTAACAGTCTGGCAGAACCATAAATAATAGCATGAGTAGCTGGGTCAGGAAGAGGGTGGATTACATTCCAAAGGGTTTCACCTTGCTAAGTGACGGACATGAGAGAGGTAGAGAAGAGAGAAAGAACACCACTGGCTCTACTGTGAACTGTTTGGTGGCTGTGACAAATATGATTTGTGCGAGGGGGATGATTCAGTACTTCTCCCGCTTAACTCTGTGGTGTGTGTAGGAACTAGCAGTCAAATGACTGAGCTGCTTTATTGGAGGGGGGGCGAGGAGAGGGGGGGGAAGAGGTGTGTGCAAGCCATTTAGGGAATTTTTTGTTGGGCAATTTCAGGTTAAGTTGGAGGTGATTTCTCCCCTCCCCTCCCCCTTTCACTGTTGCCCCTTATTCCCCTGCCAGATCTTCCCCCCAGTTCTGCACTTTGCTTCTTGGTATATTCATAAACCTTTAATTGGTTGTCTGTCATTGCAGTTCCATGGGTCAGCTGAATAAAACTATTGTTTCAAATTATGTTATCAATCAGACAGTTGCTAGTGGCTGTTTGTGGGGACATGTGCTGACTGTAAATTGTTAGTTGGGTGTCATTTAGGTGTAGAAGAGCAGTATAAATGCAAAAGGAAACCTGTTTGATTTGTAATATTTGTTGGGCTTTAAACATTGAAACAAGAATATCCTGTGGATTAGAAGTGTAAATCTAAACAAGGCAGGGAAGGCTTCTAATGCCAATCTGTGAAGCTTAATCAGGCATTGGGTTTGGAATTTAGTTGACCTAGCAGACACATTTAAAAGATTAATATTTGTTGTAAACTACTTCTCATTGTGTCCGCACCATTCATTTTATTTGTTTCCTGAAACGCTATTTTCAAAACAAAGAACTTGACATAAACTGTGTTCCTTACTGGAATTTAGAAACAAGCCGTACTGTCCTCTCACAGTGTTATGCATGTTTAGGTTTCTGTTTTGTTTAAAAAAAGAAAAAAGAAAATTCTGACTCGAAGTTTTTTTTCCTTGTTCTTACTTACAAAGAAGCCTAGTTTTTTCTTTTTCTTTTTCCTAAATCGTATTTCTGTTGCTTCTGCTCTCTAGCCTGCTATGGCTTAAAAGTATTAGCATATGGCTTATATAATATATGGAGTGAAGATTATCTGAAAGATTTCAGTTTTATGTTTCATTCAAATCGATATGGTTCCCAGTCCAGATTAGACTTTTTCCTGTTCACTTCACAGTTAATCCTATTTACGCAATCTGTGAAATCCAAACCTTGCAATCATGGTCATTTTGCCCTACTTCAGTGACCAACTGTCTATATAGAGAAATGATAGCAGAAATCATCCAATTCTATAGCCATACAATTTCTATATTATGGAAAATGACAGTGCACAAAACAATTCTACCAACCTTTGGGAGGCTATGAAAGCAGTGATAAGAGGTATCTGTATCAAAGAAAAATCATATATTAAAAAACAAACCTCCACAACAATAACCAAACTAGAAATGGAATTTTTTGATCTGCTAACTAAATATAAAAGTTCAGGTTCAGAACACCTCCTCAAATTAATTGGACAAAGGAGAAAAAAACTTTTTAGAAATTAATAATGCTCTAGTATTGTCCTGTTATACAGTCGTACCTCGGGTTACGACCACCTCGGTTTGCGAACAGTTCGGGTTACGAACTGCGCAAACCCGGAAGTGTTTTCGCCGCGCGCGTGCGCAGAAGCGGCGCGTGCGCGATCTGCACATGCGCAAAGCGCGAAAATCATGAAAATCGCGCTTTGCGCATGCGCAAAATGGCGGCGCCCATCGCGTTCGGTTTACGAACTATTCGGGTTACGAACTGCGAACCGGAACGGATCGCGTTCGTAACCCGAGGTATTACTGTACATGAAACAATGTTTTTATGAGTATGGAGGTAAAAACTCTTGGACTTTTGGCAAACAGGTGTAAAAACAAAATCCAAGTCAAAGGCACACAGTATTCAAAAAAGTGAAGGCACCGAAACATTCTCTACTAAAGACATCTGCTCAGAATTTTCCTCTTTTTATTCTAAATTGTTTAAATTGCAATCATTAAATTTATTTAAAAACTTGCCTAGGCCATCACTAACTCATTATGAGAAAACCTTTTTAGATAGTCTCATTTCCCTAGAATGTTTCCCCTTTGTTTTCATTTAAACCAATTCATGAACATTGACCACCAATTATGAACCATATGTTGTAGATATTACTGCAAATTTATTACGCTTTTTTAATATATACAATTACAAAGTGGTACCACGGTTTATGAACACAATTGGTTCCAGAAGTCTGTTCATAAAGTGAAGCATTCATAAACTGAAGTGAACTTTCCCATTGAAAGTAATGGAAAGTGGATTATTCTGTTCCAAACAGTCCGCGGAGTACTTAAACTGAAGCGTTCATAAACTGAAGCGAACTTTCCCATTGAAAGTAATGGAAAGTGGATTAATCCGTCCCAGACGGGTCCGCGGAGTACTCAACCTGAAGCGTACATAACCCGAAGCATGGGTGTAATTGGTTCCGGAAGTCTGTTCATAAACTGAAGCGTTCATAAACCGAAGCGAACTTTCCCATTGAAAGTAATGGAAAGTGGATTAATCCGTTCCAGATGGGTCCGCAGCGTTCGTAAACTGAAAATTCATAAACCGAGGTGTTCATAAACGGAAGGTTCCACTGTATCATGAGAAGACTTGGTCTATTTATTTGTATCATTTATTATTCCTATGATCCTTGTGTATAAAACCCAGTAAAAAGTTATTTACAAAAAAAAAGGAGTAGCATCTGCTTCAGACAAATCAGGCAACAGAATTATCAAATCGGAATCTGAGGTAAGGCTGTGAAGAAAGCTTTTAAGGATCTAGTACAGAAAGAAATACATAATTAGGAAAGTTGATGCATCCTTTGAAAAAAAAATTACTTTAATGCCCGGAGAAAGGCTTTATATTTGAAAACCTAGCAGTGCAGAGTTAACATTGTGAAGATCCCCACCCCATGCAGTATGGAACCCCACCTGCAATCTGAAATGGCACAGTTGAAGAAACAGGTTTTGCTTCCTTGTCGGCCGTGTTTGGCTTAGTTCTCAATGTGAAGGAGTCTTTTCTACAATGAATGGGAGTTTTGAGAGAGCAGAATCACACAGACCCTGTTCATTTTTCTGTGGGGTTATGTCCTGTAAACTAACTTGAATGCTTGAATGCATTGTGTAAACTTCGCTTAAATTGTGCTCCTGAAACCAGTTGTGATTCGTAGAGGCTTTAGGTTTATTTATTTATATTTACATGGTAAGGGCTTCCTCTTCTGGAAATGTGACATTACAGGAAGCCCTTACCATGTAAGTTCAGTCCTTTTGATAATTCTGCTTCTTTGCTGTATGCAGTCCTGGATCTAAAACAGCCTTTCCCAACCTAGTGCCCTCCAGATGTTTAAGACTATAGCTCTCATCGGCCCCAGCCAGCAGAGCTGATGCTGCAGTAGAAAATAAGTCTTTTTTGCTGGTTGTAGTAAATGGGAGTTCAGGTAAACATTTGGAGGGCACCAGGTTGGGGGAGGCTGGTCCCGGGGGTTAGGGTAGATACACAGCTGTACCCAAAAACAGCAGCTCCTTCTGGTTCCCTCCCCCCAGATGGAAAGCATGTAATGGAAAGCATGATTCAGCATCATCCCATGTCAAGTGTCCCTGCCTTCTGTTCGTGGAGTGGAGAAGCAGAGCCCTACATGTGGTGATGTCACGTCATGCTTTCCTTTACTACCCAGGTTTTTGGGGGGGGGTTGAACTAGGACTGCTGCTTTCAATGGCAGCCGCATGTCTGCACTAGTTCTGCACTCCTAAATCTTAAAGAAGGTAGTCGGTTGACAGTTAACACTCTGGCTTTGCTTTCCCTTCAAGGTGACATTCCTAGTCGTTTATGAGTTGCAGGGAGATACCATCAGTTTATTTTCTAAATTCATACTAAAGTTCAGTGTGGCTTAATGTCCACATTGTTTGTTCTCGAAGCACCTCTAACTGTGGCTCTGAAGTATTAGAAAAAGGACTTGTTTCACAGCTGTCCTCCTCATGAAGTCTGAATCAAATGAATCTTTCCCCACCGCACAGAGAAGTGCCCGTGGGCTGCTATCCTTGCATTGGTTATCTACCTGGGAGTTCCAGGGCTAGAAGCAAGCAGACAGGCAGGGGGTTGCTGGGAAATTGATCACTTTTCTCTGTGGGGGTGGCTGGAGTGCTGCCGACATATGCCTGGGAGTTGCCCAGTCTCAGCCTAGCAGTGGGAAGACAGAGGGAAGGCCAGAATGAATACAGAACATGGCGCTGCCCACAGAGCACGATGCAGTTTTGATGAGAGCGGGAATATATGGAAGGAACTTTCGCTATTTTAAAAAAATATTTTGAACATTCATTTGGATGAACAATGTGAATTTTCTCCTTCACTTCTAGAGAAGAGAGGAAGGACCCTTTGTCTGCTCTGGCCAGAGAATATGGAGGCTCCAAGAGGAATGCTTTGCTGAAGTGGTGTCAGAAGAAAACAGAAGGGTATCAGGTAATGGTTGCTTGTCCTTTCTATAGTGCAAACATACGAGCATCTGCCAGGAGCACAAACTTGGCTGCTCTACAGTTCACGGCATTGATCGTGAAGGAACTGGTATGTACTGTCCTGGCGGGAACACAATACTGCAGGAGCCAGCTCAGCTGTTATTTATAGTCACTCAGTCACTTTGCACAATACAAACATGTGTGTTCTTCACAGAATGGCTAATCCGCCCACTAAAGCTGGTTAACGGTGCTATCCTGCACATGTCTACTCAGATAGAAGTTCACACTAAGTTCAGTGGGATTTGCTCCCAAGTTAAAGATGTATAGCAGGGACGTCCAACTCCCAAGAGACTGCGATCTACTCCCAGAATAAAAAAACTGGCAGTGATCTACCCATGGTGTTGACCTTTTTTATGGGGGCAGGTCGAAGTTGAGCTTTTTTTTTTAGGAGGGCAGGCAAAAGATGCTCACCCAATGATCGCTAACAGCGATAACTCCATCTGCTGTTTTTGCGATCGTGCGCGAATGATGGATGGGGTGAGGGGGCGGGGCCCGATGCTCTTTTTCCCCTGCGAAGGAAATTGAGACCGTGATTGACCGCTAGCTCCCAGGGATCGACCAGTCAACCACGGTCAACCAGTTGGAAATCCCTGATGTATAGGATTGCAGTCTAAAATGACTAGCTTCCATCTTGCACATTGATAATTCCAAACTAAGAGGAGGATGGAGAGCAAAATCTTATTCTAGAGTTAAACCTCTTAAAATGGCAATAATATAGTACATAGGTAGAGGACATTTTATTTTAAAGTGCTTTCATATTGCTTTTCATTTAAAAACCACAGGTCTGTGTAGCATAATGTAAAAATTACAATACAGTGGTACCTCCAGTTGCGGACAGGTTCCGTTCCGGAGCTCTGGTCGTATCCTGAGGTTTCTGCTTCTGCGCGCGAAGTGAAACACTTCTGGGGTTGCAGCTTTTGCAACCCAAAGTTTACGTTACCCGAGGGTAACATAAGCCGAGGTGCTACTGTAAAATCAACACCCATACAATAACTAAAAGGCCAAAGCAAACACACCAGCATTAATTGCCAGCAAAGGGGACTAGGTAGGGCATGATTCCTGCTTCTGTTCTCCGGTATTATATTGGTGGTATGCTTACTCTGTGTGAGCTCATTCTCCTGCTTGCTGATGATGATGCTCACCCAATGATCGCTAACAGCGATAACTCCATCTGCTGTTTTTGCGATCGTGCGCGAATGATGGATGGGGTGAGGGGGCGGGGCCCGATGCTCTTTTTCCCCTGCGAAGGAAATTGAGACCGTGATTGACCGCTAGCTCCCAGGGATCGACCAGTCAACCACGGTCAACCAGTTGGAAATCCCTGATGTATAGGATTGCAGTCTAAAATGACTAGCTTCCATCTTGCACATTGATAATTCCAAACTAAGAGGAGGATGGAGAGCAAAATCTTATTCTAGAGTTAAACCTCTTAAAATGGCAATAATATAGTACATAGGTAGAGGACATTTTATTTTAAAGTGCTTTCATATTGCTTTTCATTTAAAAACCACAGGTCTGTGTAGCATAATGTAAAAATTACAATACAGTGGTACCTCCAGTTGCGGACAGGTTCCGTTCCGGAGCTCTGGTCGTATCCTGAGGTTTCTGCTTCTGCGCGCGAAGTGAAACACTTCTGGGGTTGCAGCTTTTGCAACCCAAAGTTTACGTTACCCGAGGGTAACATAAGCCGAGGTGCTACTGTAAAATCAACACCCATACAATAACTAAAAGGCCAAAGCAAACACACCAGCATTAATTGCCAGCAAAGGGGACTAGGTAGGGCATGATTCCTGCTTCTGTTCTCCGGTATTATATTGGTGGTATGCTTACTCTGTGTGAGCTCATTCTCCTGCTTGCTGATGATGATGCAAAAGCAGAGTTTGGCAAACCAATATGGCTGTCCCCTGGGGAAGGACCATAGTTTTGGGGTCCTTGCATGCAGAAGGTCCTAATGCCTGGGGGAAGCTCCGGCCAGAAACCTTGGAGAGCCACTGCCTGTCAGAAGAAACAGCCCTGAGCTCGATGGACCCAGTGGTCTGACTCTATGCAAGTGGTCTGACTCTATGCAAGGCATCTGTTCCTACGGTATCATATTTGGATGGGTGGCCCACTGCCGTGTCCCCTCATTTATCTGGGCTCCAGGCAGACCAGCCTCCCAAGGAGCCACATGCAATACAAGCATGGCCTCCTTTTCGGGGAAGGGGTGTAGCTCAGCGGTCAGGCATGTGCTTTGCATGCAGAAGGTCACAGGTTCAATCCACTAACTAAGGCATCTCCTGATAGGGCTGGGAACATCACCTTGCTGCCAGTCAGTGCAGGCAATACTGAGCTTCTTGGACCAATGGTCTGACTGTATAAGGCTTCCTATGTACTTAATTAGCTTAATTGTATAGGAAATCTTTGGAATGCAAAGGGCAACCTCTCGGTTCTTAAGTGTTCTTTGCTTTGTCAGGCTTGAGACTCACAATACAGAAGGAAGTTGGAAGGCTATGTAACAGGATGGTGGGGGGACATTAATAGAAAGGCTGTACAATGAGAGAAGCTTGTTTTTATGTAGGCAGAGGGGGCCCCTCCCCTCTCTTGCTTCCTTGGCATCTCTGCACTTACCGAATGGTGCTATTTCTGAATGTAGACCCTCCACGTCCCCACTTTCCTTCAAAGGCAGGATGTGGGATGCCGCTGAATGAATCGTAAAACTCTTCAAATGGGAAAGCATCTGAGACAGGGCAAGAAGCATGTGACAGTTTCCTTAATTCGTCACGAGAAAGCGCTCCATCCTTTCTATCTCAAGCAGCCTGTGCCAGAGAGATAGTCCTCTTGCTCACATTCCCGGATTCCCTGCATCGACTAAGTCTGGAGAAGAGAGACCTTTGGTCCGCTTGCAAGGAGGGGCAGCTGATACGTGACTTTCAGCATGTTCTGCTCCCCATGCAGGACCACCAGTTTTGGGAGGAGGCCAGAGTTCTAGTCTTAGGACCAGTATGCCCTTTCTGTGAACAGCTAAATTAGAAAGCTTTTCCTGCGCTCTGCAATTTCATGCCGCAGGTGACGGGGGTTGGCATTTTTGAATGCTCGCTCACAAAGAAACAGAAAGCTAGCATGTTGAGCAGGAGGGTTTAGCCCTAGCTTTACCCCTGATGTGTCACATTTCTGAATACAGGGAGCTAGTCATGTGAGAATGCTTTCAAACAGCAGTTTCCCACAGGCAGCCTGAAGGGATGCAGCCCTGGAAAAGCTTTCCTACTTGAGTCTGCTGACTGTACAAAATGGTCCTTAGGCTCCCATTTTGTTGATGTTTGCATTCATCCGTGTAACTTGTTTATGTGAGTAATATTTTTTTATATTCAAAAAAACCTATAAATCTATTAAAATCAATTAAAATAAAAATAATGTTTGCAATGGGTCCAGGGGCGGCCTTCTTTTAAAAGCATTTTACAGCTGCTTAGAGCTGGTAGTAACATCACTGTCCATGCAGTAAACACATTTTTTAAATGCTCCCAGTAATGACTATACACCGCAACATGCAGTCCCTTATTGGGGAGTTATTGTACCTGGGATGGCAGCCATCTTTTTATTTATTTTAAAAATATTTTTATACCACTATGTCGTAAAAATGTACATCAAAGTGGCTTACAACAGTAAAACAATGTCCTTGCAAGGCTACCAGGGATGTTAATGGTATAAGGGGAAAGGTCCCCATTGTGGTCTGCACAATAATCCTCAGACTTCCCTGCTAGTTGACAACACAATCCGTTTTTAAGAAACTGCTCATGTGCATGGTAGCTGTTGCTTGCTTGCAGGTCTATTTGCTCGCAACTTTAGCATACGAACATAAAAACAACCGAAGAGCCTGTTGTATCGGGCCAGTAGCCCATTTAGTCCAGCATCCTGTTCTCTCAGTGGCTGAACAGTTGCCTTTAGGAAACCAGCAACACAGGAGCACGATCCCCTCCTGTAGTTTCCAGCAATTGCTATTCAGAAGCATTGCTACCTCCTGCTGTGGAGGCAGAGCATAGCCATTGTGGCTAGTGGCCACAGATAGTCCTCTCCTCCATGAATTTGTCCAGTCCTCTTTTAAAGCCATCCAAGTCAGTGGCCATCACTGCCTCATGTGGCAGTGAATTCCATAGTTGCTGTGTGGAGAAGTACTTACTTTTACCTGTCCTGAATCTTTCAACATTCAGCTTCATTGGGCATCCATGAGATCTAGTGTTACAAGAGAGGGAGGAAAAGTTTTCTCTATACACTTTCTCCATGCCATGCGTAATTTTATAAACTCCTGTCCTGTCACCTCTTAACTCATCACAACTGTCCTTTGTGAGTCCTAGCATCTTGGCCATCCCACTTGTAATGTGTGAACTCTGCTGTCCTGAGCATGCCTGACTGTATCTGAACCAGGTCAAAAGGGCATGTGCTGCAGCTGATCTGTTACTCCCACGGCTAGTAGGATTTATAGCAGTGTGTAGAAGCTTGCTACAATAGAAGGACCAGCAAGAGGACATTTCCTGTCTGAAACAATTCCTTTCTGGAGCACTAAACATAGTAACTAGTTACACTTTCCCAGAATTCTAATTTGCAACATTTTAAGCAAAACTGGGAAGCAGATATCATAACTTGTCTGCCACTCTTTTGTCATCCATTGAGAGGTGTATGTGCCTAGTGGAGGGTGCCCTTCCTCTGGATTTCCTGCACCGGGGGGTGCAGGTGGGGGATGCTGACTAGTTGTCCTGCTTGTAACAAACACCCCCCCCTCCAACTCTAGGATTCGCTGCACATAGTTCTATTTGTGATGGGAGCTAATTTTTACCACTGATTTTTAGTGTCTCCAGTCATCTTTAAAAAAATTTAGTGTCTCCAGTCATCTTAAAAAGTTGCGCCCAGCAAAGATGATGCCCATCAGCATGCACAATGCTTTCCCCCCAAGACTCAAATGTGGTTTTTTTTGGGGGGGGGTGACCCTTGAATATCTCTGGCAAATCGAAAAGGAGTAATAGTGATGGCAGAAGGATAGTTTACTTTAAAAGTTCTCTTCTGTTTCCCTTAAATTAAAATCAGATGGTTTACAGCAGGGATGTCCAACCAGTAGATCCCTGGCTGATCCTGGTAGATCGTGTATGAGGGAAAAGCGGAAAAAACTGTGCAATCCTCCCCCCAAAAAGCTCAACAACTCTGGGAACTGCCCTCGTAAAAAAAGTTCAACAACTCTGGGCAATCCACGCATGCTCCTCCTCCCTACAATGATAATGGGTAGATCACTGCCAGTTTTTTAAATACTGGGAGTAGATCACTGTCTCTTGGGAGTTGGACATGCCTGGTTTACAGCATAATGGAATTTCAGCCACATTCATAAAATACTAAACAAACATCTTAAAAATTGAAACCCAAGTTTATCATTTCTGCTGTACAAAGACTAGGATCACCTCTGTCATTTGCAGTTGGCCATTCACACTAAACCATGAACCACATTCTGTAGTAAGATTTAGCATTTTAACTTTGTCCAAAAGTGGTTTGATGCCATGAATTTATCCTAAGGGTGTCAAAGCCCATGGCAGACAGATTTGGAAAAATAGCAATCATTTATATCCTACTACACTTGTAGAAATGCCCGAGTCCTTCTAGAATGATCCAACAGCTACTGGATCGATTTTTCTGGAGCATTCATCTGTTTTTTACATTGCATTGAAATTACCGTACATTTTCCCAGCACACGGATCCCAGTTTGTCATTGCTGGTAAAATGCTGTTACTTCCCCAGCACAATAGCCCACAAAGTATTAATTTCTCAATCAAAATGGATGTATTTTATATACTTTGCTGACATAAGTGCTCAATTGAGAATGAAAACAACTTAGCAGCCTATTTAGTTGATCTCTTGAGAGGCCTCTCGGCAAAAAGTTAGATACCTCATGCCTTTGTGTTTGAGCATCGTTCAGAGGAAGATAAGACCTGAGCACTTAGTCATAGGTGACTTAGCAAATTGAGAAAACATTGCCGTGGACTGTGGCAAGTTTGTAGCTAGTCAGCATTCTTGCCATAAGCTTCTATTGATGTTGCAACCATCTCTTCAGGACTCCTACCTAAATATTAGTCATCTTTACTTACTTGCACTGTGCTTAGTGTCAAGTTTAATATTTACAGCTGATACCAAATGACAGAGATTTTTTTACTCGTGAGAACAAAAAACCATGTGAAATAGCACCCTTTCCAACTACGTATCTCACAGATAGATCCAAGAATAGTAAATAACTGCTGAGACTGTAATGTTATTGATTATTACATGGGCACAGCGTGTCCCGAAATTTGGCATCTGATGCATATGACAGTGTAAAGGGTCTGCAGAATGCTGTGTATTTTCAGTAACATCTATGAGAAAAAATATATTGACAGAAGTGTTTACACTTCATGTTCTTTGTTTCTCTCTGCGCTCTTCAGCTACTGATCATTTAGCTGTTTTTACTTAGAAGTAAAACCTCTGTGGTAATTTTAAAATGGCTTGTCATGCAACAGCGTTAATTTCTGAGTGCTTGTAAAACTAGGTATAGCACCCTGCCATAACTAGATGTGGGAAGGAATCATTTCTGCTGACTTACCAGGAAGAGGTTTAACTTGGAAGCATGTACAGTCAGAGCAGCATTACCGAGGGAAAATGTCTTGGGTAGGGAAGTAACAAGTTGTTTTTGAGTTTCCTCCTGGGGAAAACAAAATAAGCTTTTTATCTTAGGTTGCTAATGGATCTGCTGTCTCAGTTCTTCCAGAATTCTGCTCATTCAAACCAATGCTTCTTAAAAAATAATCAGGACTTGAAAATCTTTAATTCAGCCTGCTTCTCCCGCAAGGAAGGAAGTTGCTATCTCTTTTCTCCTTCTACAAATGTCACTGAGTAATAGAATAAGTAAGCCTCACAGCAGGTTTCTCTCTTACATGTGTGCATATTTCCCTCCCCTCTTAGAATATCGATATCACAAACTTCAGCAGCAGCTGGAATGACGGGTTGGCTTTCTGTGCTGTTCTTCACACTTACCTCCCAGCTCATATTCCCTATCAAGAGCTGAACAGTCAAGACAAGGTAAGTATTATACTCAGCTTTGTTCAATGTAGTTAAAACCATGCTGGAGACCAGAGCCCCTTCTCAGATCCTCTCATGGACCAGACTCGCACTTCTGCCACTATTCTGGTCACCACCACTCACTGGCAATTGCAATTCTCTATTTGCAATCCTAGTCACAAGCACACCTTCCTCGCACTTAGTCCATTGTATATTTGTTTAAATACTTTGTATGATGTTTTGTTTTGTTTTTGCATTCATGCATTGTCTTTGTCCACACATCACTTTAAATGAGTTAAAAACAAACCCAGTAGAGGGGTGCTTAAAAGTGTTTTGCAAGCCTGTGATCAACTCTCTGGACAAGTCACCAAGGCAGCATTGATTTTTTTATTTTAAAAAAGTTGTTCAGTTCATTTATTTTTGACTCAATGTATTTTTCAGAAAAGAAATTTCACTCTGGCTTTTCAGGCAGCCGAAAGTGTTGGCATCAAATCCACTCTGGTAAGTGTGTGCAAAGTTCAGGGCGATCTGACTAACTTTTACCTGGGAGACTAATTGCCAAATAGGCACATGCAAGGATTGTGCTGTAGCTGTGTGTTTGAAATTACTGTACAAATTAATTCTGGGATAGAAATAGCATAACTGAAAACTAGAAGGCTCCTTTAAAGAGAGGGTTTGTGTTTGTGAAAATAAGGCTGCTGTGATTAAATTGCAAAACGAGACTATAAATTAGTGCCCTGAAACTGCTCTCACTCTCTTGGCCAGACGAGACTCAACACTATATGCATCATTAGACAGCGCACCTAGTTTTGTTTTCCTATTTGGGGAGAGATCATCATGCAAACCACAGTGCAGAGGGATGTGAGTGTTAGGTTAACCCTTCCCAGCTGTGATCTTTTCACCTTGGCATCCAATGGGGCAATCCCACAAGAAGGGATTTTGTCATGATTGCAGCTGGGTAAGGGAGGGTTAAACCTGCCCACATACTGCAGTCCCAATGAAAATTGGGCGACCCTGTGCCAGGGCTGGATTTAGGTTTGATGAGGCCCTAAGCTACTGAAGATAATGGGGCCCCTTAATATATCCAGCTGTCCTTGGTCAACAACAAATTGTCACTTTTGTGTGTGTTGAATATATGCTATATGGAAATTTATGGACCTATTAACTATCTAAAGCCATAATGGGATCAAAATAAATAAATACAGGTGAAACTCGGAAAATTAGAATATCGTCGAAAAGTGCATTTATTTCAGTAATGCAACTTATTATTTTTTCTTTCTCTTATAATTTTTACAAATGCTTTCTTTTGGAAATTCCACAGTAATAAAACAAATAGTTACAATAATACAAAAATAAACATAAAGGTAAAGGGACCCCTGACCATTAGGTCCAGTCGTGACCGACTCTGGGGTTGCGCGCTCATCTCGCATTATTGGCCGAGGGAGCCGGCGTATAGCTTCCAGGTCATGTGGCCAGCATGACAAAGCCACTTCTGGCAAACCAGAGCAGCACATGGAAACGTCGTTTACCTTCCCGCTGTAGCGGTTCCTATTTATCTACTTGCATTTTGACGTGCTTTCGAACTGCTAGGTTGGCAGAAGCTGGGACCAAGCAACGGGAGCTCACCCCATCACAGGGATTCGAACCGCCGACCTTCTGATCAGCAAGCCCTAGGCTCAGTAAAAATTACATTCCATTTATAATTGACTCACCTAACGACAAATAATTACAATTACAACAAATAAAGGCTTGACATATCTTGGTTTGCATGTCATGCATCTATCTCATATATTGGGTTTCACCTTTAAAGTTGCATTACTGGAAATAAATGCACTTTTCGACGATATTCTAATTTTCCGAGTTACACCTGTAATGAATTGCATGAAATCAAATCAGTAGCTCATATCCTTAGTCTATCCTGCCTGATCATCAGTCTACAAGCACTCTTTAATATTAGATAACAGGTACAACGACATTCAACTGTGCTGCACTGCAGCTGCATGCTACATGTTGCCATGCAACCAGTCCATGCAGAATGTAGGCACCCTATATACAGTGGTGCCTCGGTTTATGAACACAATTGGTTCCGGAGGTCTGTTCATAAACTGAAGCGTTCATAAACTGAAGCGAACTTTCCCATTGAAAGTAATGGAAAGTGGATTAATCCGTTCCAGACGGGTCCGCGGAGTACTTAAACTGAAGCGTTCATAAACTGAAACATGGGTGTAATTGGTTCCGGAAGTCTGTTCATAAACTGAAGCGTTCATAAACTGAAGCGAACTTTCCCATTAAAAGTAATGGAAAGTGAATTAATCCGTTCCAGATGGGTCCGCGGCGTTCATAAACCGAAAATTCATAAACCGAGGTGTTCATAAACCGAGGTTCCACTGTATAGAAATGAGCAAACCAGTGATATTTTAGGGAGCAGGCTAGCAGACGGGGCCCTTTTCTTAATATAATAGGAGCCTACACAACACAAAACACTGTTGCTGTATGTAGGTTTTATTATACAGTATTTTATTTTTATCTTATATTTTGGAAATGTACATCCAGATTGTTTTTTTTCTTTTAATTTTTTTGGAGGCCCCAAGAGAGTGGGGCCCTAAGCTATAGCTTGTTTAGCTTATATGTAAATCTGGCACTGCCCTGTGCCTCTTCTTAACAAATGAGCTCATGACTGTTGGAAATCAGTTACAACCGCTGCCATTTTGTACTTGTCACGGAGGTCAAACCTCTATTCTGCTTGGTGGTTCAGAGGAGGCAAACCTATAAAACAAATCTAAAAATAGCTCTCCTTGCTCACGGTCAAGTCTCTGCCAGCCATTGTCTCTGTTTTCACAATGGGGAATGCTGCTGTGGTTAAGACTTCTAAACTGTGCAGTAGCCAGTGAAGGTGGAACTGGCTTGGACCCAAGAGGGCCATAGATGGCAGCATTAGGGGCGCTGTTGCTTCCCTTCTGCAGGTAAGGGCTGAAGGGCAGAGGCTCACCTGACAAGTCCATGGGGCCCACCAACAGAAATGGACAGCCAGAGCTAAAAGCAGGGTGGGTTGCAGAATGGACAATCTTGATCTCCTTTTCTTTTTAGACACCCTGATTCCCCCTCCTTGCAAAAAGCCAGCAATACGCCTTTCCTCTTGCCTTTCCACACTCCCATTTATCATCTCTGTTGACCAGGGAACACAATGCAAGCAGGAAAGCAGCAGATATGCAGCAATTTAGCATCCAGTAATGCAACTAATACCTAGGTATTCCGAAAGCAAGAGAGGACTTGTACAGTGGTACCTCTACTTACGAATTTAATGCGTTCTGAACACACATTTGTAAGTCGAAAAAATTTGTAAGTCGAATCCCATAGGAATGCATTGGGAGAAAAAATTCGTAAGTTGAAGCAACCCTATCTAAAAATTCGTAAGTAGAAAAAATCCTAGCTAAACCACATCCAAGATGGCGGACGGAGCTCCATTTGTAAGTAGAAAAATTCGTAAGTAGAGTTATTTGTAAGTAGAGGTACCACTGTAGTTTAAGCTACACACAAACTGTTCACATGCGGAACTACAATTCCCAGGTATGCCTTGCTCCCCACCCCCCCGGGATAAGCTGAGCACTACAGAATTAGAAGCAGAGCCTGCAAGCTTTTGCTTATTAAATGTCTATTTTACAGATGACAAGCTACAGATGTGATTATGAGTACAAGAGTTATTGCAAGGTGGATATGTGTTAATATATATATATATTTCTGTCTCTCTCTTCCCTCCCTCTGGTAGGACATTAATGAGATGGTACGAACGGAACGCCCGGACTGGCAGAATGTCATGTTGTACGTTACAGCAATTTACAAATATTTTGAAACCTGAGAGCTGGAATAGCAATAGAGAATGTTGGGGAAGCACAATCCCAGCACCACACACTAAGCTCAACCAACACCTCTTGACTTTGGATGAAACGCGTAATACAGCATTCTGAGTGGCTTTGGTGAGCAAGGTTTCGTTAACCCAGCACTTGGGCAAACCCAAATAGCTAAATGAGCTGGATTAAATTATTAGCCTGTGAAGCCTGAACTTTACAAATGACCCTGTAAGCCAAGTGTCAAAAAGCTTCCAAACTTCCATTGGTGAAGAGTGAACTGAATGAGATGCCACTGAATCGACAAGGCTGATACGTAAGGGAAGGGAAGTCTCTAGGACTGTATTGCAAGACTTTTCTTCATGGAAAACACCTCTGGCGGTTGGGTGGATGTTCTGCTTGTTGCTCCTCACCCAAGTACAGGAAAAAAAACTTTTAATCATCACCTAGTTATTGCCTTATTCTATCTCCAGCTCCTCAAAGTGCACAATTCTTATAGGAAGTACAAAGGTGTCTTCTCTCTTTGAGTTCACCTGACTGAAGAATGGTGTCAAATATTGGCCTACTCTCAGTGCACAAAACGAAGGGTCTGTGTTTAAGCCTACCTCTCTTCTCCATGGCTTCCAACTTTATTACTGGATGGATTCCAGCCTTGCACATTTGATTCCCAACTTTCAGGATATTTCCATGTGCAGGTGATCGGACACACTGCAATTTGTTGTGCTTCCAAGAGAATTTAGTTTATATGGAATTTACTTTTCTTTGGCAAAGTGTAACCTTTCCTTGGCAGGAGCTCAGATGATGTATCACCTGAGATTAAGCTGGTTGAAATGATTGTTTTGATCATTGGATAGGTTAAGCTCCTTTTCAGAAAAAGAACTTTCTGCAACTAGCAATAACTGCTTTTTGCCCCTGAAGCTTTGTGGTGTGTTCTGATCTGATTGTTTGCCAAAAGCAGCAGCAGTAGCTGCTGCCTCTTCCCAGGTTTATCTAAAAGGCCCTTCCATGGGCTTCCCTTTCAGGAATGACTTAAATGAATGGAGCATGCATAGGAGCAGCAGCCATGATTCGTAGATTGTGCCTGTGAGCTGAAAATTGACCTCCTATAAGCCTAGTTTAAAATGTGGGATCAATGCCGGCGAGAGAAGAAAATGCAGAGTTCAGGATGTTTGTCCTGTGGCGTTGTGTCCACTTGCCACAACTCTCTGGGAGAAAAGCGTTAAAGCAAGTGCCTTACTTGGCTCTGAGATAAGAGGAGCTCTAATTGCAAGGCAGTGCACAAAAGACTTCAGACATTTGGTGGTAGTAGAAGCAGTGAGGCTTCTATGGTTCTGTCCTTCTCTAAGAAGGCCTTAGCACCTACCATCTTTTTCCTAGATGCAGAGCAACTGTTAGTCCCCCCCAAGTGGAGACCCAGTTACTGCTGAGGGATAGGGATCTTTTGAGTCCCCCATTTTGATGACCCCCCTTCACCCTGTTGCTTATGGATGTATTTAGCTTTCATTTTCCCCCAACAGCCCAACTAGAAATAATACTCTTTCCTTTTTTTTCAATCTTTTCTGTGTGCCTGGAACTCTTAAAGGACACTTTTTGAATGTCATAGGTATATGAATGGTCACGAATGTAGCCCCGGTCCAAGGTCTGCTGTGGAAGGGTCACTGTGACAGGAGCCAGGTGCCTAGCTGAATTTTGGGACAAGTCAGAATAAGCTTTGAACCTTTCATTGTGCCTCCAAGTACCCCCTCCCTTGTACATGGTTTCATAGCTCAAGGAATACAAGCAAAACTTACATGTGGCTATAAAATGGCTGGTGATCTCCCATTGCAAGTGTTTAAATTCAACTCCTACTTTCCTGTGGTTTTTCTCCTTCCTCTCAAATTGTGAGGCCAATATCAAAGGTTCCTGCAAATACCTAAATGACTTTGGCGTTTGAGTGAACAGAGTTAGCATTTCCCATTTAGGGACAAAGAGTTGCAGATTTTTTAGATGGAACTCTCCCTTCAAAAAAACAAAAACAAACCAACCAACCCCCCTTTTGCTAGCCCTAAAATGAGGTACTAAAATAAGATCATCCTCACTGTGTTCTGCTTTCTTACTGTTGTGGTACAAAGGAATTTGCTTCAGGTCCCCTGCTTGTGAACTTAAGTTGTATTGCTCCACAGGTGCACCTCTCTCTATTTATTGCATTGCAATTGAAGAAGCATTTTTTTTTCTAGTGAGCTGTCTTCCTCCTACACTCAACAGCATCTTATTTTATGGACTGTGCTTGAGTCCAGTGGTGACGAGACTCATCTTGAGCAGAATCCTGCTTCTAAACTCTTCCTCTACAGTCACAGGGGAGAGCTGATCAGGAGGGCATTGATGAAAAGAGGAGTGAGTTGTTCAAGGAAGTGAAGGGCAAAGGCAAAAGAACTGAAGAGCGGGAAACGTTCTGCAGATGGAGCACAAGGAAAAGAAAAAATGTGTTTCCTTGCATTGATTATCCAAAACCTTTTATGGTAAAGACTGAACTACCAAGAGAGATGATTTCATCAAGACAAGAAGCACTCAGAGGGATGAAGGAAATTGAGTTTTAAAAAACACACATCCCATTTTGCAAAAGAAGAAAATATTTGCTCTTGGTTAGATAGCGTGCTACATAAGTATTCTTCCATTCTTTATTCACTTTTTAAAGACTGATTAACATGTTACTGTAAAGTACATTTCTTGCTGGTTTTGTTTTTGTTCTATTAAATATTTTTAATATACCGTAAAAAACAGCCAACAGTGAGTGTGCTTGGGTTTTTTAATCGCATTTCTTTAGATCCTGCAAATGTCCCTGCATTTTAATGGGTCTGCTTTATAAAAAAGAAATTAAAAGGAGCTCATGGTGTTAAACACAAGCAAGTGAAAACAATACCTGGCGGTTTGGGGGATTCTCTTGCAGACACTTTAGTGAGGTCTTAACTGGAGTTTTGTCTTGGTCTTTGTGTTAGATGAGCAAAGGTGCTTTGAAGGCATAGCTATCTCTAACCTCCATCTCATAACCTGCACAGGGGGGGTCCTGCAGCAGGGTGAGGTGCTTCTGTTCAGGCTTCCAACCACTCTCATCCCCAACAGTCAGCATACTTGGTACTACTCATTTGGGCAAGAGGAGGGGAGTGGGCACACAGTCCCTCCCTGCTGACTACATTTTTTACTTCTCTGGACAGCTCTCACTTCCATCCCTGGAATCATTTTTTTAAATCACTTCTCTGTGCGAACCAGGAAATTGCCTATCCAGACCCTAAGTTGGTTCTTGCTTCCTTCCTTCTTTCAGTCTCTCTTCCTCTGGCCTCCTGTTCCAACCCCTCCATTCTTCTCCCCGTCCCACCCAGTTTTCAGATTTTTTTCCTCTCAACCATCACTCGGCATTCTGTGGGCACTGAGCATGCTCACGCGGGATGATGTTCAGAGGGTACTCAAGGTGGTTCTATTCCTTCAAGGCAGCAATGCTTCCAAATACCAATTTCTGGAAACCAGGGAATGGAAAAGTGTTCTTGTGCTCATGTTCTGCTCCCTGGTTTCCCACAGGCTTATGGAGTGGCCACTGTGAGAATAGGTTGCTGTACTAGAGCCATTGGCCTGATCCAGCAGGCTGCTCTTATGCTCTTAAATCTCAGATTTCTGCCAAGCCTACGGGTACCTTCCTCTTGTGAGTGCTATTTTGGCTCCATGGCAAAAGGATTTAATTGGAGTTCGACTCAAGGGTTGCTTATCACTCAAGGAAATATTTGCACACCCCGCCAAGGGAATAGCCACTTCTGCAGTGCTTGGTATCAAGGCCTCACTGTTATATATATCCTGCCCTCCTAGTGCTTACACAACACTCATGGCAGCTAGAAACAATTAAGACCAGCTATAACAATAATATTGTTATTTAATAAATAATGTTATTTAATATAAAAAAACATGGGACGCAGGTGGTGCTGTGGGTTAAACCACAGAGCCTAGGGCTTGCCGATCAGAAGGTCGGCGGTTCGAATCCCTGCGACGGGGTGAGCTCCCGTTGCTCAGTACCAGCTCCTGCCAACCTAGCAGTTCAAAAGCACGTCAAAGTGCAAGTAGATAAATAGGTACCACTCCAAGCGGGAAGGTAAACGGTATTTCCATGCGCTGCTCTGGTTCGCCAGAAGCGGCTTAGTCATGCTGGACACATAACCTGGAAGCTGTACGCCGGCTCCCCCGGCCAATAACATGAGATGAGCGCCACAACCCCAGAGTCGGCCATGACTGGACCTAATGGTCAGGGGTCCCTTTACCTTTTTATAACAATAATAATACTCAAATATAGCAAAATGGAGACAGGTGCAGCAGATAATGACACAAGGTTTTTAAAATATCTAGAAAAACCACCCTAAGCAAGAAGGGGGTTTGCCATACAGTGAAATGGTAGGCAAAGAGTCCTACTGGTTGGTTGTGTGCACAGAACAGGCTCCTTTCATCCCCATCAGCTGAGCCTCCATAGATCTTAGGGCATGGGCAGGAAATGGGTCTGTAAGCCATCCTGCACCCAAGTTAATTAGTTCCTTAGAGGTCATCACCAACACATGATATGTGCCTGGAAAGGAATTTATAACCAGTGCAGCTCTTGGAGGATAATTGTAGTGTGATCCCACCTGGTGGACTCTGGGGCACTAGGTGTACTCCACATCCTTATTGGGCACCGATAAACGTATCTGCATTAAGCAAACTCTGAACGCAGAAGCCGTTAACTTACTTTTACCTAAATGTTCTATTTTTTTTTTAAATATATTTTTATTAATTTTCCAATTAAAACCAATTATATCACATTCATTATTTCAAATTATACACATATATATCAATCAAACCGAATGTTATGCCAAATCATCTAGAAAATTTTTTTGGGTTCCCATGCTTCAAGAAATTGGGGATTCCTCGCAACCGTCCACTGCCGTCTTTTTTCTAAAGTTCAAATCGTCTCTCCAAGTTCATAATAATCCAGATCTTTCCCTTACAGTCACATGGATGTTTTCCACTTTCAACCGATTGTTTCCCAGCTGCTGAGATAAATATCAAACAAGGTTTCACAGATGTTCTTTCTCCTGTGTGGGTTAATCAGTCCAGCCTCCCCATAAATCTTCTTCGTCTGGAGCTCCCTGTTGCGTCGTCAACACGAAGCAGCGCCATCTTAAAAAGCTCAAATCACTTTCGTTTTCTCTCATAACCATGTAGATTAACGATCTTGGTAAAATTTACAGCTTTTCCAGGCAGAAGACCCAAACATCAAACCATAGACTCTTGGTAAATTAATGGATCTCCTTGCCCTATAGCTGAACTTAGCTTCAGGTCGCTGCTCCAATTCAAAGTGCGTCACAGCTCATAAATCCTCCGAACGCGTCCAGGCACTCCTTCCGTCCAACTAGAGGGGGGCTTTTCTCGTCGGCAACTCCACATCTTTAAAAAATATGCTCAGTAACAACAGTTTTACCTAAATGTTCTAAAGGGAATCCACCCATAACCCATTCTTGTTGAGAACGTACAGGACTGAACCAGAGTGGCTCAGGTTGTCCCTCCCTTCATAACCAAAAAAAAGCCCTCATGCAGAAGAATAGTATTTTTCCAACTTCCCAATTTTCACCCTCCATGTTTGCCAGCCAGGTGCCCACCAGCTATTTTGAACTACAGCTCCCATCAGTCCCTGCCAGTGTCACCATGCTCCTATCAGCCCAAGCACACTGGGAGTTGTAGCCCCAAATAGTTGGAAGGTACCAAGTCGGCAAAGGCCATTTTAACAATATTCACATCACCACTCATGGTCCAAGTGTAACATGGTTCGTCCCTGGGCCATGCTGTGTGACTTGAATAATTATTCCTCCAGTTCTTTGCTTGGGAAAGGTATCTGTGGTTAAATAACATCTCTTCCCACAGAGATCAAACATTGTGACTTATTAGGGAGGAAATAGGACTTCTTGCTAGGAGTTTACTAGCCAGACTCCATTATACCTGTGTGTAATAAATATTGAATGTGCATTTAAGTTATTCTCTGGGAATCATCAGTGAGGCTGGAAGGCAACCAGCCCCTGATGGCGGGACAAGTTGGATTTCCATCCAGACAGCAAAACAACAACACACACACTTAAGCAATTCCCCTTGCTTAATGTGAAGTGGTAAAGTTTTAAATCGCGCCTTACCAAAGCTACCTCCCCATTTGTGAAAACAAGCATTTTGCTGGGGTTTCATTTCCTTTCTGTTCAGCACATCTTCTCTTTTGCATATATTCATTGTTTTAAAGTAAGATGCAATTCAAAAATTACCAAAATAATACCAAATCAGCAGGTAGGTTTTACAATGGAAAAATAAGACCAAAAACAAAAGCAATCCTTTTATGCCAGGACATCAAAGCCAAAAGGCAAAGGAAAATAATAGAGTGACGTAAATTAGGACTAACTTGAAAATAAGACTAAATAGGTGACAAAAGTAAAAGGAGACAACCACCAGCAGTTATTTACATATATATATTAGGAAAAACAGTTTATATTTTTTGCATTATATGCAGACAATACAGACTTAATGAAACATAAAAGATGATAAAGTTAAGTCTTCCGGATTTTTGTAATGGGAATGAGGATGCTGACTTGTTAGCACGTCCATTATTCTGATGTCTAGATGTTTTCTTTAAATCTCTTCCCACCTTAAGGGGAGGAGATGTTGTGGGCCCACGAGGCCTTCACGTGGTGGGGGAATGGCTAGCATTCCCCCCAGCCCATTGGCCGCTTCCCCGCCACGGCGCACCCTTGGCGCATCCAATCCGGGTGCCTCGGGGGGGGGGCTCGCGCATTTAAGCGAGCGCGCGGCGGGGAAACGTCCTCGCGGTAGTCCACAAGGGAAAAAAAACTGATTCTCCATCTGTCATTTATAAATAGACAGTTATTCAAAACATCCACTCCATGATAACACCAAAAAATCCCACTTTCTATAAACCAATATGTTCTTCAATCCTCAGACCCAGATAACATCAGTTCATTTTCTTTCTCATGCAAAAAGACTATTAGGGGTTTCCAATCTTTAGTAAATATCAATGACGATTTTTCTCATCCTCGTTGTCAACATTTGTCAAGCACAATCTTCTTAATGTTTGCTTAAATCAAAGTCCCCCTGTATTAAACGGAGCTTACTCCCAAGTTTAAGTGTGTTTGTTACAATTATTTATATCCTGCCTTTCATGATACAAATGTAGTTTACAAGAAATTTCATTTAAGAACAGCAACAGCATCGAACAATGGCCTGTTTTGCACATAACAGTAAACCATGTTTAAGCTCCACTATACAGTAGTTGAAGCTGAGATGCCTGGCAGATGGTCACTTAAACCTTGGTTTATTATTTTACCCACCCGTCTCTCATTAAAAGAGACATTTACAGGAAGAATTACTCTTCTCTTGCAGCCCTGCAGTTGTGCGGCTCCTTAAACGGCATTGAGGAAGAGATGCACGCTGGCACATAACACTAAGGTATGGTTAACGTTAACAAAGGTTTGTAAAGCAGTCACAAACCTTGGTTAACAACCTTTAAAGGTAAAGGTAAAGGTACCCCTGACCGTTGGGTCCAGTCACGGATGACTCTGGGGTTGCAGCGCTCATATCGCTTTACTGGCCGAGGGAGCCTGTGTACAGATAGATAGATAATATTCATTGTCATTGTCCCCTTGCGGGAACAACGAAATTACTCGGTTACCACATCCACTCAGCTTCCTGGTCATGTGGCCAGCATGACAAAGCCACTTCTGGCAAACCAGAGCAGCGCACGGAAACGCTGTTTACCTTCCCGCCGGAGCGGTACCTATTTATCTACTTGCACTTGACGTGCTTTCGAACTGCTAGGTTGCCAGGAGTTGGGACCGAACAACAGGAGCTCACCCCGTCGCAGGGATTTGAACCACCAACCTTCTGATCAGCAAGCCCTAGGCTCTGTGGTTTAACCCACAGCACCACCCGCGTCCCTTAACAACCTTTAAGAATAGCTAATAAACCATAGTTAACCTGCTGTGCTGGGTTCACACATAGAGCTAAGTCAGAGTTTAATAAACCATTGTTTGGTGTTATGTGCGACCCAGGTCGATATCGGCATATAAAAAGCCATCAGGATCCTTCCCAAGGAACAGTTGCTGGTAGAAAGGTCCCTGTCGTGGGGAAAGGATAGTCCATCTTAGAACAGACCCTGGGGTTGTCTTTGCTTGTCCCTCCTTTTCACCAATCTCATAATCCTTCCCCAAAAGTCAGCTGTTGATGACAGATGGTCATGTAGGGAGGGAGAGGAAGCTGGCTTCTATTGTGTCTTTTGCTACAGCCTTCTTTTTAGGATTGCAGCGTAAAAGGCTGTTTGCTCCATGGCAAGTAGGCCCCGCTAAGTACAATGTGTTGAACTACATCCCACAATTCTGAAATGCCAAGAGTGGAATTAGGTGAAAGGCAGCAATCACAGCTTTTGCCTGTGTTAAAAATAACTTTATAGCCCATATATATATATATTGCTGAGTTCCTGTCATGATGCAACTCTTCTCCAGGTTAACAAAGGATGCCCTCTTGGTGCTTCCTTAGATAACAAAAAGAAACATTGTCTTAGAAAAGTCAGATGATCCTGACTGCTGATGTCCTTGTGGCTTTCAACAGTTCTGTCATTGTGTAAAGGTAAACTCTTAGGCATTGTTGAATGTGCGTATATATATGCATATATATCACATGAATATATGATAGAGCGGCCTATAAATCTTGCAAATAGGCCTACTGTAATAAAAAGCGCTGGCGCTGTGGGTTAAACCACAGAGTCTAGGGCTTGCCGATCAGAAGGTCGGCGGTTCGAATCCCTGTGACTGGGTGAGCTCCCTTTGCTTGGTCCCAGCTCCTGCCAACCTAGCAGTTCGAAAGCACGTCAAAATGCAAGTAGATAAATAGGAACCGCTACAGCGGGAAGGTAAACGGCGTTTCCGTGCGCTGCTCTGGTTTGCCAGAAGTGGCTTTGTCATGCTGGCCACATGACCAGGAAGCTGAGTGGATGTGGTAACCGAGTAATTTCGTTGTTCCCGCAAGGGGACAATGACAATGAATATTATCTATCTATCTGTACACAGGCTCCCTCGGCCAGTAAAGCGATATGAGCGCTGCAACCCCAGAGTCATCCGTGACTGGACCCAACGGTCAGGGGTACCTTTACCTTTACCTTTAAAGGTTGTTAACCAAGGTTTGTGACTGCTTTACAAACCTTTGTTAACGAAGGTCGGCGGTTCGAATCCCTGTGACTGGGTGAGCTCCCTTTGCTTGGTCCCAGCTCCTGCCAACCTAGCAGTTCGAAAGCACGTCAAAATGCAAGTAGATAAATAGGAACCGCTACAGCGGGAAGGTAAACGGCGTTTCCATGTGCTGCTCTGGTTTGCCAGAAACGGCTTTGTCATGCTGGCCACATGACCTGGAAGCTGTACGCTGGCTCCCTCGGCCAATAATGCGAGATGAGCGCGCAACCCCAGAGTCGGTCACGACTGCACCTAATGGTCAGGGGTCCCTTTACCTTTACCTTTAATAAAAAGAACCGTGGCGGAGCTGAGTGTCAAACTGACGATCAAACTTCGCTTCTCTGCTGAACCAGCTGCAAAAGAAGCTTGAGTTGAGGAGAGGCTCCACTAGCATCAGAAGGCGGGGGCGGCCAGGCTCCCCATCAGCTGCTGAGGAAATCCCTGCAAGTAGAAAGCCAGCCCTACAGGCTACGTCTCTCCTCTTCTTCCCCGCGTGCCCCTTTTGCTTGCGCGGGATGGGGTGCTACAGACTCTCTTCTGGTTCCCCGGCTAAGGAAGGCCCGGCCCGGTCGTGGCTGCTCCGCTAGCCAACCCCCCGCCCCACAGAGAGCCAGGAGCGCAGTGGGATGTTCCCAAGGGCGGCCCGGCAGAGTCCCCACCACGCCCACCCCTACCCCCGCTGCCAGGAGACTGAAGCGCCAGGCTGCCTGCAGGGGGCGCCCTTGGCGGGAGGAGGCGCGCCCCTTCGAGGCGGGCCGGGGGCCGCGTGGTGCGGCGGCGGGCCGGCAGGGGGCGCGGCGGGGGCGCCTCGGCGGAGCGAGCGGCGGGCTGGTCCCGGACGGCGGCGAGGCGAGGCAGGCGGAGTCGGCGCGGAGCAGCAAGCCGGGAGGAAGCGGCAGGTGAGCGGGCGTCGGCGCTTCGCGGGACTTTTTATGCCGGGGAGGGGGCCCGGTCTCCTGCCTTCCCAGGCGAGATCGGGACCACGAGGACCACGCTCTCCATGGGGGACCGGGGAGGCAGAGTTCAGCGGGGAGCGGAGTTGCTTCGGCTTCTGCCTCAGTTTCCCCCTTGGTGAGGCCAGCCCCAAGGCTGGCTCTAGCTGGGGAGAGGCTTCGCTGGTGGTCGGGAGCCTGGATCTTCCCGCACAACAGCCCTGAGAGGGAGGCTCGGTTCAAGAAGGGGACTAGCCCAAGGGGAGCTTGCCCAGTAGTCGTCGTCCCCTTCCCTGTCGATGTGGGGGCAAGAAAGCCCAGGGCCCCCTGTTTGCCGACTGTTTCTGGAGGAGCCTCAGTCCGGAGATCCGAGTAGGGGGGTGCGGATCGGTCCTCAGTACCAAGGGGCCCTATCCTGTGAGGGTCCAGAGATCTAAGGCGGGAGGCGATGATGAGTAGGAAGCAGAGCATGTGAAGAGAAGTCTTTTGGGGGGGGGGTCCTAAGGATGCTCCAGGGCCGGGACCCCCGCATGGGCCGGGAAAGGCAAGTTCCTGAGACCACCCGAGTTCTGGGTCTAGAAGGGGACCTACAGGGCAGACCCTGAGGGCGTTCCTCCTTGGAAGTGAGAGGGGAGAACCCGAGCAGGAGAGCCCCTGCTTGGCATGCAGAAGGGTGCAGGGTCTTCCCAGCTCGGAGGACAGCAGAGTCACAAGCGACAAATGGGGCTGTTCTGGGGCCAGGACCCTGCAGAGCCATTTGCTAGGCGTGGAGAGGAGGCTTCCCCAACCTGGGACCATTCTAGATCACAGAATTGTAGAGTTGGGACAGACCCTGAGGATGATCTAAGTCCGACCCCCTTGCAATGGAGGAATATGCAGCTGTCCCATAAGGGGATCGAACCTGTAACCTTGGCATTAACAGCACCACTCTCTAACCAACTGAGCTATCCGGGCTGATCTGCTTTACTAGCCTTCAGAACATATGGAGGCACCATTTTGACGTAGGCAGTACTGATTTATGTGGGCATCATGGGCTTGGCCAGTGGAAAGGCAGGGAGGGGCAGCTTACCCCCCATAATCAATAAAAAATATCAATAAAAATGCATAGCAAACAGAGCTTCTGCCCCACCTAACAAAAGGCCTGCCCCTCCGCCCAAAAAAATCCTGGCTATGCCCACGGTGGGCATGAGGCAGCTTCCTCGGCTTCCAGCACCAAGAAGAAGCAGCTGCACGATGGTCCCCATTTCAGGGTCCGATCCTGGGTTGCTCAAAGTTTGGGAGCCTTCATAGCTCAGTGGCCGAGCATACAGAGGGTCTCAGGGTTCAGTTCCCTGCGGCATCTCCACGTAGGCCTGCAATAGGCTCCCAGCCTGAGAGCTGCTGCCGGTCAGAGTAGGTAACAGTGAGATAGGCGGAACAAAGGTAGGAGGTGCCTTCCGGCGGCGTTCCATTGTCCAGCACGTCGCTGCTTGAGTGTGGCAAGCCTCGGTGCCATTGCTCTCCATCTGTGAAATGGGCACATTTGGGGACAAACCTGGCAGGGGGGTTGTGAGGGTGAAGCTTTGCGGAGGTATCATGCTCATCATAATAAGGAGACATCCATATATCCTTTCGGGGAGGAGGGAGTCCAGGTGGTACATTGCACTGAATTCATTGCTCAGATTGAAGCATAAAGTGCCTGAGGTTCTAGTCTAGGGGGGTTCTAGACAGCTGCCTCCCAGCAGACATCCCCTCCCTTTCCTCATGGGTCTTCCTCACCCTCCTTCCAATTTCCTTGCAGAAAACCGATCCTCCCTCTGCACAGTGCTTAGCAAGCTAAAGGAGACCTGATATTCTTCCAGCAGCTCACTCTCCTGTTTTAGTTTTCACTATCTTTTTGTAAAGTTAATTTCTTGGTAAAGTTGGCTTTTGCTTGTCTCCGTCCTCAGTAGCCTGAAAGTTTCCTAAAACGCTGGTGCGCAATGATGCCTTTTGCTGTTTGGTGAAGCTCTTGGTTTAAGGGAGGAAGAGGATTGATCCTGCAGAGAGGCGATCTGGTGGCTCAAGCCAGGGCCATTGGTTAAATCAGGTGGATAGGAAGCCGGGGCTGTTGTGTGTGTGTGTGTGTGTGTTTGCAGGAAGACCAGAAACCAGGGGGAGATGCGGACAGTAAGTAGAATGTATCTGGAGCACAAAGAGTTCTGTGCTTGTCCTGGGGAAGCTGGAGATAGGCAGAATGGATAAAGCAAAATCATTTACTGGACCCGAACCAAAGCGTCTAGTGGCCCCTTGAGAGATTAATGTGTTTATTGTTCTCTGAACTTTTTCTCAGCGAAATCCTTCTGCCTAGAAGAGTTGGGGCAGTGGCAGAGGTGCGGGAGAGAGAAGACGCATTGTATAAATCAATTAAATAGTTTCAGGTTGTCCTCCTTTTTTTTGCAAATAGCCTTTTTTTTCATGGAAGAAGCCCCCCACCCCCACCCCGCTACCAGCACCACGCTTGCCACCTCTTTCGGATCGTGTTCCGCAAATGGATTATGCCAGGCAGCTGCAGACAGCAGGAAATTGGGGCGAGGCTGCAAAATTGGATTAGGGTGGTGGAAGAGCCTCTTGGATTGAATCTCCATTAAAAGATCAATGCGCTTAACTATCATTTTAATATAATTTGTTTAAAATTAAGAAACCCATTTTAATGTGGTGAATAGATTAGGCTGCAAGATGCCAAGCAGGCTGGCCCTGGGGCTGGGGAAAAAGCTACTGGGCTGGGGGTGCCGCATTGGGGGGGGGAAGAGAGAAGGCTCCTTCCCTGCCCCCATGGTTCAGACAAGGTGTGGATGTTCATTTATGGCAGGGGTGGAGAGGCTCAGGTCTGATGGGGAGAAGCAATGTTGGCCCCCAGGCATCTCTATCCTTCCCAAAGCAACTTCCCAAGAACACACACCCTCTTCCCCAAGCTACACCCTTCCCTGGCGGTGTTTTGCACCTTCCTTGGGTGCTTGTGCCTGACTGTGCTAAGGCCCCTTCCTTGCTGAGATGGAGAGAGGATAGAATCATCTGATTCACACATGGGTGGAATGTTGTTGTTGTTGTTGTTGTTGTTGTTGTTGTTGTTGTTGTTGTTAATTACCCATCCTTCACCCTAAGGTCCCAAGGTGGGGGTGCATAAGTTAAAATACAGGAATAATTAAAGAAACAATTTTTCAAAAATTACAATTACTAGAAAAAGCCGCCACGAAACATAGAGGCAGGTCCTGAAAATACGCATCTCGGGTGTCAGAGGTGCACTGACTACACACCAGGATAGACCTTTCTGACACTATACATGTTACTTTCTGACAGTAAGAGCTGTTTGACATTGGAACGGACAACCTCAGGAGGTGGTGGACTCTCCTCCCTTGGAGGTTTTTAAACAGAGCTTGGGTGGCCATCTGCCAGGGATTCTTCTTTACGCTGTGCTTCTTGCATGGCAAGAAGTTGGACGATGACCCTTGGGGTGCTTTCCAACTCTACAGTTCTCTGCTGATGCGATTCTCCTCCTCCCCAGTGATGGGTTTAGGGGAGTACGACTGGTTTGGTTGCACTGGGCACTGAGCCTTGGGGGGTGCTGCCGGGAGCGCCACAACTGTGATGTAGAATGGAAAGTGAGAGGTGGGGAGGGGAGCATCAGATGTTGGCATCACACAGGGCACTTCTGAAATTTGAGACCGCAGGTGGCTTCATATGCAGAGTCATGAACATTGTCCCTCCCTCTCTGCCTCCACCTGCAGGCCGAAAGGCAAAGGTGTAGCTGGGCCTTGGACAAAGGTGGCTTGCTTTTTTTTTTGGCCCAAAGAGGGGCTGATTGCCAGCAGTGAAAGTGGGCACTCCACACTCACCTTGAAAGCAGCAATTAGCTGCTGGCCATGTTTGTTTGTTTGTTTGTTTGTTTGTGATGGCCTTCCTCCTGCTCATCAAAGGATCTACCTGATGATTGGGGAGTGGGCAGTTGTTGTTGTTAATTGCATTTATATCTCACCTTTTCTTGCGAGGAGCTCAAGGTGACATACATGGTTCTCTCCCCCCCAAAAAACCCTGGGAAGAATGTTAGGCAGAGAGGCAGTGACTGCCCAAGGTCACCACCCAGCGAGCTTCAAATGCCTGAGTGTCAGGATTTGAACCCTGCTCTCTCCCCTGTCCTAGGCTGACACTCTAACCGCTACACCAGTTTGCATCCCTATTTGAGTGCTGAGCTAGGTGGAGAGGGTCTACTTCATTTTCCCTTCCCCACCCCCACTCCTGCCCAAATTGGTGGGGTCTTCCAGGGTGGAGGCAGAAGCATTTTCTTGGGACCCCTGCACCAGGAGTTAGGCACCCCCATGTCCTAAAGCCCTGTGGATGTTCCTTTCATTGGAAACAATAAAAGCAGATTAAACTTTAAGCCCACAGGGTGGGGGCGGGAATTGCCAAAGTTCTAATGTTCCTGAAGTCGTTCCAGTAGTTCTTTGGAAGGCTAGACTCAGGTGGGGGGAAAAACAATTAAAAAGGACAGTAAAAGTGTAAAGAATATTTAGGCAGCCTCGGGTAGCTAAGTGCCCACATTGCAGCTGTGAAGCTGATGGTGCAAGGGTGAGGCTTGTGCAGCCTGTTTACTCAGGTGTAAGCCCCTATTCATTGAATTTACTCCTCGGCCCATGTTCCAGAGGATTTGCAGGAGAAACGCTTGGTATGTTTCCTCCGGTCTCTGAAGAACCATCAGAGAGGATCAAAATTGTGGCTCTGCAGGGGGTCCTTTAGGAGAACATTCCTTCCCAGTGTCCAGTGACGAGGGCGCCAGTTAGTCCCAGTATTGGCGGCAGGTGGTGGTGAGAACGGAGAGAGCTTGAACCCAGGGAGGCCACATCTGCAGCTCGCTCTCCTGAGGAGGGCTTGGACGCATGTGTTTTTTTAACCCCCCCTAACATATCCTCTCTCGTAATCCCATCTCTGAGAAGCTCAGGCGGCCAGAACCACAATGAAGGCTGGTGGGAAAGAGGAACAAAGTTGACCTCCTGGTGGGGTTCTCAGCCCCAAGGGAGGCAATAATGCTTCTGAGTATCAGTTGCTGGAAACCACAGCAGGAGAGAATGCTCTGGCGCGCTTGAATCTAGAGCTGGGCAATCTATTGATCACATGAGCCAAAGCGGTATGGGGGCTTGCTCAAGGCTGAGTGATGTATCTCAGCTGCTTCTTCCTCCCTTAAGATGGGGAGGAAGCAGCAGCAGCCGAGATATATTCCAGACATCATGATATACAGTGATATACCTTGGTTCCTGAATGGCTTGGCTCCCGAAACACCGCAAACCCAGAAGCAAGTGTTCCGGTTTGCGAACGTTTTTTGGAAGCCGAATGTCCGTTTTGGCTGTCGGCATTGTTTCCGGGGCCAATCAGCCAGACAGAAGCCAACCTTGGTTTGCGAACGTTTTGGAAGTCGAGTGGACTTCCAGAACGGATTGAGTTCGAGAACCAAGGTACCACTGTACAGTATCAGCATATTGTGGTATTTAGCTGTTGATATATCACGATGTTGAAAACCAGATATCGCCCAGCCCTACTTGAATCCTGCTTGTGGGTTTTCCAGTGGGGCATCTTGTAAGAAGAGGATTCTGGACTAGATGGGACATTAGCCTAATCCTGTGTAGGCTGTTCTGATGAGATGGGAGCTACTTCTGTTGGGGATCCTGCCAACCTCAGAAAGCCAATGGGGTTGGCACTCTCCTTCTGCTCCTCCCTTTCCTTGCACTGAAAGACTCAACAGAATATTCATCATTTGGGGCCACACTTCAAATTGTACATTCTGCTTCCCATCCATCATGGCTCCTGCATCCTGTTTCTGAAACTCCCCCCAGAGAGGGTCATCTCCTCTTGCTGTTATTCTAGATTTGTTGCAACCACAGCCTTCCCCAACCTGATACCGTCAGGATGTTTTGGACCACAAACTCTGGAGGGCACCTGATTGACAAAAGCCAAGCTAGAATGTGGGAGGCTGCCTTATACCTGTGCATGTAAAACAGGGGTTTCCCTAAAAACTAAGATATTTCTAGCCCTCAAGGTTATGAATAAAGGAAGCTGCTTTGTACTGAGGTCCATGTAGCTCAGTGTTGTCTATAATGACTGGTAGCAGTGCCTCTCCAGGGTTTCAGCCAAAACCCTCGTCCAGTCCTACCTGGGAGATGTCATTGGGGATTGAACCTGGGACCTTCTGCATGCAAAGCAGCTGCTCTGCCACTGAGCCACAGCATCCTTGTGCTTTGCTCTGCCACTGAGCTGTGGAGAGTTCCCCTTGCATTGCAGAACCCCCAGGAAATGGGCACCACAGCAGTGTTTCGTCTGAGGACACAGGAAGGCAGCAAGTCAGCGAAATTGTGGGGATCTGGACAGCTCAAACAAATCCTCTCATTTGTGGCTCCTCGTTCGCATCTGCTTCCCCGAAGTGTCACCACCGTGAGGGTTAATTCTAGCACATGGCTGCTCTCTGTGTTAATTTGAAGGAGGATCCTTGCCAAAATAATCAGGCTGTACAAATCCCCGCCACGACGTAGCATTTATAAGTGCTAAAAGGAAGTAGCAAAGGAGCGCAAATTGCAACAGAGCTTCAGGCGTCCAAATCGCCTGCAGGCTTCAGAAGCTGCCTTTCCAAAATGTGGTGTTTTAAAAGTCTCTGTCCCGGCTGAAGTTGGCAGCAGGAAATTGCTGTGGCCATCAAGCCTGGCTCTGTCCATACATACTGTACAATGTTAGGAAGAGAGGGAGCAGGAGATGCAGGGCCTGAATGCGGCCCTCAAGAGCTGGGGTGTACCTAGGGGTTGGCCAGGCTGGCTCTAGCCAAGGGCACAAGCCCCAGGTGTGTGTCTGCAAAATCATGCCTCTTCACTCTGGCTTGGAGTGGCTAGGAGTCCTCCACATCCTCCCAGGCTCCTCCCCTGCTCTGGGAGTTACCTAGGTATAATGCAGGATTGTGCCGTATTTCAATGTAAAATGCTACTGTTGTGTCCCATGGTTTTCTCTCTCCCCCCCCCCCTCTGCCAAGTTGGGGATCCTCTCCAAATGCCTGTGTTTGAAAGGGTATATGAAATGTCATGCATTTAAGCTCTGGGCAGCCAAGTGCAGACAGATTTACAAATTCATGTGTTTGCATGTGACAAATTCCAAAGGGGCCATCCTGTTAGGCTGTAATCATAGAATCATAGAATTTGTAGACCTGGAAGAGACCATGAGGGTCACCTAGTCCAACCCCCCTGCAAGGCATAAATATTTTGCCCAACATAGGGCTTGAACCCACGACCCTGAGATTAAGTCTCACACTCTAGAGTAGTTTGCAATGGATTGCTCTGAAGTCACTTCTGCGCCATATAAAAGAAATCATCCACCAACTGCCCTGCCTCGCCCTGCCCTGTATTTTGCCAGAACAAAAGTGGCACCCCTAGAGCTGCCAGGCTTCAAGGGCACAAGGGACAGGGAGAGGGGCACCCATACAGCTCCTTGCCAAGCATGGAACCATAGGGCAGCCATAGGGTTTGTGCTGTGCTTCAGTGACTGTGGTGATTAACAGCCGTGGCTTCCACAGCTATCAATCAAGGCATGCTTAACGTTTTGAAAGGGGGCTGCTAGCTCTGTGCCCTCCCAGCTTCTCCGCGCTTCTCCCGACATCAGCACTGCCCTTGCAACTTGTGGGAGAGGAAGCAGGTTGGTGATTTGGAATAGTCTCTCTGAAAGCACATGGGGTCAAAGGCAGGGCCGGCTCTAGGTAGACTCCCGGTGGCGCGGTGCGCCAGGGCGCTGGGCAGGTAGGTGGGGTGCTGCGCAGCAACCATGCTGGGCGCCGGAGCGATCTCCGCCCCTCAGTGCCAGGGCGCCCAACCTGCTCGAGACTGCCCTGGTCAAAGGACAGAGGAACAGTTCGCCACCTGCTCTGAGCTCCTTTAGTGGACAGCTCTCTGCAGCACCTGGGGCTTTGAAAGGTCCCGAATGTGTTTCATTTACTTGATAGCAGCCTCTTCCTAGTGGCTAGTGCACTCAGAGTAGAGTAGAGATAAAAGCAGCCAGATTTGAACACCTGACCCATCTCTTTGCCTTCAGGGGCTTGGGAGCACCCGTCTCTCATGGGAACAAAACGGAGAGCATCCCTTAAGGATAGGGTCAAGCGTCCTAAAGCACTCAAAGATCTCCTGCTCCGTTCCGGGGAACCTTTTGAGGGCTTTTTCATAGAACCATAGAGTGGGAAGGGACCCAAGGGTCATCTAGTCCAACCCCCTGCGATGCAGGAATCTCAGCTAAAGCATCCATGGCAGATGGCCATCCAACCTCTGCTTAAAAACCTCCAAGAAAGGACAGACCACAACCTCCTGAGGGAGACTGTTCCACTGTCAAACAGCTCTTACTGCCAGAAAGTTTTTCTGTATGTCTAGTCAGAATCTCATTTCCTGCAACTTGAAGCCATTGGTTCAAGTCCGACCTTCCAGAACAGTAGAAAACAAGCCTGCTCCATCCTCCATGTGACAGCCCTTGAGATATTTGAAGGTGGCTGTCATGTCTCCTCCGTCTCCTCTTTCCCAGGCTAAACATACTAGGTCCTTCAACCGTTCCTCATCCGACTTGATTTCCAGACCCTTGATCAACTTGGTCACCTTCCTTTGCACACGGTTCCAGCTTGTCAACATCCTTCTTAAACTGTGATGCCCAGAATTGGGCACAGTATTTATTCCAGGTGTGGTCACCAGGTTTTTTGCAGAGTTGTTGCAAAGTTGGGGGAGAAGCAAGATGCTTACTTGTAAGGTTTCCCTCCCTGCTCTTTTAGGTGTCCCAAATGCCTGGATAGATATCTTTGTGGTCGGTGACTTGTTTCTTGTGAATGCTTCCCTGCCCCACAACGGTGTCTGTGAATGAGGCAATGCAGAATAAATTATTGCCCATCTTCTGCTGCAAAACATGCACCACTTTAGCATGCATTTTAACCTGACAAACCTTGCTTTGCATCTCATGCCTATTCAGTTGCTGCTCCCCACTTACACTTTACATACCTGCCTACCAAGATTGCCCTTGTCGATCTGATGAAGTAAAAGCCTGAGGAATGGCTCAGTCAGCAGAGCATGAGACTCTTAATCTCAGGGTCATGGGTTCGAGCCCCACATTAGATGAAAGATTCTTGCATTGCAGGCGGTTGGACTGGATTCCACCCCTCCCCCCTTTAAAAATATATATTAAAATTTTATTAAAATAATTTCAGTTATAAAAAATAGAGTGATGAAAGAGAAGGGAAAAGGTGCACAAAGTACATTAAGAAAGGAAGATATACTATAGTACAGTGGTCTTCAACCCCCGGGCCACGGACCGGTAGCAGTCCGTGGATCAATTGGTACCGGGCCGCCTAAGGATCATTAAATACAATTAAATTAAAATTATTAAATCAAAACAATCTAAATAAAATATAAACAATAAACGCCCCCCCCAGCGGGCCACAGTAAAATTATCAAATGTTGACTGGTCCGCGGTGATAAAAAGGTTGGGGAGCACTGCTATAGTACACTAAATATACTACACTATAGTTCTTTGGTACACTAAATATACTACACTATATTTATATAGTACACTAATACAGTGCACTATATTTATAGTATGCCATACTAAATATATGCAGTAGTATATTACACTATTATAGTATATCACACTAGAGTTGGAAGGGACCCCAAGGGTCATCTAGTCTAACCCCCAATGTGCATTTTAGGCGCACCCAGACTCCCTTTTTGTGCTCTGTTTCTAGGCATATGTCCACATTTTAAAGTGTTGTTATTGGTTTCCCCCCCTGGCACTTTCCCTATGAAAACTGCTCTTTACTGCTGGATCAGAGCAAACAGAAATCCTCAGAAAACCCGAATTGTTGTTTCCCCGATTCAATCAGTAAAGAAAGAGTTTGCGCAGAGAAAACACTGGAGGGTGGGGGAGAGAAGCACTTGGACCTTGCCTAGAAAGGACGGGGTGGTAAGTCGATGAGCCCTGAGCATTTTTGTTTTTGTGTTACAAAGGGACCCTGCTAGGCTGCAGACACACCATTCATCTAAAGCCCATAGCTTCCCCCAAAGACACCTGGGAACTATAGTTTGTTAGGAATGCTTTGATGGTGTTTCCTGCTTGGCAGGGGGTTGGACTGGATGGCCCTTGTGGTCTCTTCCAACTCTATGATTCTAGGTTGCTGGGAATTGCAGCTCTGCAGGGGTGGGGGTGGGAATACAGATCCCAGGATACTGTACTTTGGGGGAAGGAGCTGTGTTCATTTCTGGCAATGTGTGTATGCAGAACCTCAGTAGGGCCATGCAAGGAGCTGGATCAGGCCAGAGAGCTATCTTAGAATCATAGGTACCAACTCCCTGGGGCCCTGGGTGCCCAAACACTCACAAAATTCCCCATGGAGGGACTGGGCACACACAGGGCCGTCTTAAGCGCCCCAGGCGCCGTGGAGTGACGGATCCCTCCGGCGCCCCCCCGCCCCATTTCCCAGTGCGGTGGGTGGGTGGGCGGGCGCAGCGCGGCTGCCACAGGCACTGCTGCGCGGGGGGAGGGCAGGCACAGCGCGGCTGCCGTGGGCTCAGCCAGGGCATGGCCCCAGGCACGTACGGTCACGGGGCCACGTTGGCACTCCTAATTTCAGAGTTGGAAGGGTCCCCAAGGGCCATCTAGTCTAACTTGCCCAGCATCCTGTTCTCACTGCAACCCCTAGGGATCCTACCAGCAAGGCCCAGGTGCAACAGCAACACTCTCCCCCACTTGCGATTCCCCAAATAACTGCCATGATTCAGATGCGGACTGACCGCGGAGGCTGGAGCAGAGACATTGCATCTGGTAGCCCCTGGTCGCCCGATGCCCCACGCACCTTGGCCGGGCTCCTTCGCCTCCTCTCCTCTGTCTCCAGAGGAGCTGCCTCCTGCCAGTTGCATTACCCAGTGGAGAGGAGAAAGCTTTGTTCTCCGGTGCCCAGAGCAGCCATAGAACAGCCTGTTCTAACCAATGAAAAATGGGCAGGGGGGGGGGGGCGCAGCAGCAACAGGTTTGCAAGGAGCACAGGAAATGGATTTTAATAATGAGAAGTAGGCAAGAACATTGCCCAGGCTAACAAGGAAGAAGCCTTAACCGCATTAAGAAGGCTGGAAGAGGAACACTCCTGCCTGCCAGCTGCTTTCTGGCCTGGGATGATAACAGGGTCTTTCCCTCCCTCCACCTCGCTTTGTAAGAAATGTTGGGCCCTGTTGGAGCAGGCGTCCGTTCTCAAGTTGTTCTGAACTGAGCCACCGCACCATTTTGATGATGGCCACATGCCACAAACCTCTCTTGTGTCTCCCTTCCCACCCTGTGTCATGCTCGGAGCAGCGTATATAAACTAATCACCAAATGGCACTTTAAACCAGGGTTACGCTTTCTGCAATGGAATTGTCTAGGCGCCATTTCCCTTTATGAAATTGTTATCATCATCATCATCATCATCATTTCTAGACTGCTTTATATTTTAAAGGAAAATAATCTCAAAGTGGTTTACAACAAATTCGAACGTCAAATCAATAAAACAAATTCAAGCTTCAAGGGAAATGTTTCAGATCCTTCTCGAAGTGCCATTTTGCTCTCCCCATATTTATTTACCTACTTAAGTTATATAGCTGCCCCATGGCAGAAATACTGTAGGAAGGCAGTATGATGTAGTGGTTAGAGTGTTGGACTAGGACTTGGGAGGGGCCAGTCGGTCGCCAACCTGGCATCCGGAGATCTCCACGCGGTAGCAATTGGACCCGTGCCAGTCACAAAATATGTCTGGACCCTGAACACTAGCTTGAAGGTGCCTAGTTTTTATTTTTGACTCACAGACTCTTAGACGTGGAGAATTGGAAGGTACGTGAAGGAATCACAGCTCATGGATATTGTGGAAATGGAGCCTGCCACTAACTAGAGTCTTCCCAGCTGGTTTTTCTGCAGTAGATATAAGATTAAAATGCCCATTTAGCAGTGCATACGCCCACATAAATGCCACAACTGAGCTCGCTCCTCATTGACTTTTATGTTGTGCTGAAATAGCAAGACTCAGCGGGTAGTGTTACCTTGCTAGCCCTACTCGGAGTAGAGCCATGCAGGTCTGTTAATTTCAGTGGTTCTGCTGATGTCAGATGCAGCCCTAAACAGAGCTTATTTATGAACTCGAGCAAGCTTTTATATCCCGCCTTTTCGCAGGGATGGAAGTGGCTTGCAATGTGGACAAATGGAAAGTGGGGAAAAAGAAAATTGAAGAGTATGCAGGGGATAATATCTGTTCTAGTTAAGCAGCATTTGATCAGTGGAGCTGGGAGAGGGGTCCCTCGTGCAAATTTAGTACATAGGTCTCCATAGCCACAGATACTCTTGGATATATTTTATGTCATCTTAAAAACTGAGGCCAGTGGAGGGTTTGAGCCCCAAACCCTTGATATGCCTCGTGCTGTTTTTGCAACTTCTGCCCAATTTTCCATATGTAAACAGAATAAGGAAGCAGCGCAGCTTCTGCATTGGCGGCCATTCCCTGCTGTTGCCAAAGAGCACAATGATCAGGAGATCTTCGTCTCCAAGAGGGATTAAACTTCAGGCCCAAACTCCAAGGACAGGCTCCAAATGAGATGAGCTCCCAAAGATCATGACCAGGCCATGGCAATTCCTCTGTTAACAGACAGCCCAGACGAGTCTGCCATTGGCAAAGCCAATATAAGCCTTAACTGGGTGAGATGATGATGATGATGATGATGACGACACCCTCACGACTTAAATATATTTGTCGCTTCTTACCCTCCAAAAAAAAAAAGAGGGACCCAGGTGGCGCTGTGGTTAAACCACTGAGCCTAGGGCTTGCTGATCAGAAGGTCGGCGGTTCGAATCCCTGTGACGGGGTGAGCTCCCGTTGCTTGGTCCCAGCTCCTGCCAACCTAGCAGTTCGAAAGCACGTCAAAATGCAAGTAGATAAATAGGAACCACTACAGCGGGAAGGTAAACGGCGTTCCCATGTGCTGCTCTGGTTTGCCAGAAGCAGCTTTGTCTTGCTGGCCACATGACCTGGAAGCTATACGCCGGCTCCCTCGGCCAATAATGCGAGATGAGCGTGCAACCCCAGAGTCGGTCACGACTGGACCTAATGGTCAGGGGTCCCTTTACCTTTACCTTTTACCCTCCAAAAAGCAACTTACAAAAATACCATAATTATGCAAAACCACTACAATATTGGATGCTTCCAGACTGTCACTGTGTTAGGGTGGGATTCAGGGACATATAAGAAAATTCAAGTTGCACAATTAATAGTCGAGCTGGAGCTCTTGCGCAACAAACCCAATCTACCTGCCCTACCCACCCCAAAGATCAGACTTTTATGATATGTAAAGTGAAGGGGGAACTGCCCTAGGAAGCATGGGATAGGGCTTGCATGACGCAGCATTGTCTAACCTCCCCGCAAACGAATCAGGTATAAATCCTCAATAAGCTGGTTGTTTGTTTGTGAGCAGCATTGATGGCAAAGAGCAAAGGATCATGGGTGAAGGGAGCTCCCCAGATTCCTGGATCCATCCTTGAGCAATGCCCTAGAAGTGCAAGGAAAGATCCCTGGATAACCCAGATCACAGGGACCAAAGAGAGACAGGGGTGTGTGTGTGTGTGTGTGTGTGTGTGTGTGTGTCAATGGGCCCCTGTGTCAAAACTCATCTCCCCCCCCCACGCACTGCAGGTGGTTGTGCTGGTGGGGTGAACTATGTTAGACATCTTTGTGATCCCATTTTACCAGTTTTAAAAACTTTGCTTTTTTATTTAAAGCTGCCAACATTCTTATAACCAACCACGGCAGCTCAGAAACTGCAGAAGCTTAAACACACCAACACTGTTGCCATATCGATAACAAGATTAACAAATAAGCGCTGATAAAAGCAGTAATTGGCAAACAAGATTAAAGGGAACAATATTAATACAAGAGCAACGGAGGTAAAATGCTGGCAAGAACAGGAAAAGGTTGTCTGGTCAGACTGTTTGGCCCTGGGGCGGGAGGAGGGCAAGTCTAGTTTGAGCCCAGGTCTTGGCAGGGTAAATCAGATTCACTGAGTTTTCTTCCTAAAGGGGATTCTGGAGGGGGCTGCGGAAACCTGGACTATCCTGCCATCTCTTTTGGGGGTCACCCTGCAATAAATTCCAAAGTGATGAGACCTAAACAGGGGTGCTTGACTCATTGATAAGTACAGCTGAATGACAGTAGGCTGTGGGTTGTGGCATTTGGCACAATTCTGTGCAAACCCACAGTCTTGTTCTGGGTGAAAATTCCACACTCCTGAGAAGCTCTGTTTGGCTTTTCACAAAAGCAAGTTTCTAGCCCTCGTGGTGCACAAGGCCTTGGCTCATGGCCAAGCGTCTCCCCACCTGCCTTGCTCTTTTCCCAGGGGGAACCTGCTCTTTCGCTCTAAATCAGAGCAAACAGCAATCTGCGGGGAACCCTTATTGCCGTTTGCTCCAATTGAGCACCAAAGAGCCTTTCCCCCCCAGGGAAAGCAGTGGGACAAGAAGACGTGTGGATAAGCCCTCAGAATACCGTAGATGAAGTATTTCTTCATGTAGTGTGTAGTTTATTTATTTTTATTTAATAGATTTATATGCCAGCCTTTGTCTCAGAATAAAATACAGGATCAAAACAGGGAAACAAGGGAAACAAACCAGCAAAATAACCTTCCCACAGACACATATAAAAAGCTGTCGAATATTATTAATCTTACGGAACTATGGAACTCCCTCCTGAAGGGCCAATACCTTTATTTTAAGATACACATAATTGATATGAAAATAGTTGCATAGTATTTAGGGTTCAAATGCACAGCACATTGTATAGAGGGGCTTGAAGTGTGACAAAAGCAAGGGCCCATAAGCACGTAGCTTGCAAACTGTTATCAAATGCCTACCCTACACCCACACGCCCAGTAAGGCCAGATAAAGGAAGGAGGGGGAATACAAGCTAGGCTCACAGTGTAGGACCTAAGTCCCACAGGACCAGATAAGAAGGGAGAAGGGAGTATGGCAGTTTGGAGTACATGTGCTTTTTGTAGTTAAGGAAATCAGGTGTTGCCTGTTTGTGACTGTATAAAAGGATTGTGCATCCACCAGTCGGTGTGCAGGTTGCGAGCTGATTGCACTGCACCTTTGCTTGGCATATGCTGAACAAATAAATCTTGTTGTATCCTGCCTGGCATGTTGCCTCTTTGTGTTGGTTCCATTGTTCCTATTGCCCGGGTGGGACTTAGGTCCTACACTCCTACAGGAGGCAGAGATGGCCACCAACTTGGGATGGCTTTAGAAGAGGATTGGACAAATTTATGAAGGAAGATGGCTATTCCCCATGATGCCTACTATGCTCTCCTCCTTCCAGTGTTGAAGGCAGAACTCCAGCTGCTGCGAATTGCAGGGGGGACGAGCGCTGCTGTTGTGCTCACGCCCTGCTTAGAATCATAGAATCATAGAGTTGGAAGAGACCACATGGGCCATCCAGTCCAACCCCCTGCCAAGCAGGAAACACCATCAAAGCATTCTTGACATATGGCTGTCAAGCCTCCGCTTAAAGACCTCCTGCTTGTGAGCTTCCTTCCCATTGGGGGCATCTGGTTGGCCGCTGTGAGAACAGGACTCCCCTTTGGCCTGATCCAGCTGGAGGGGACTTTTCTCAAGTTCTGTTTTACTTTCTGTATTATTCGTGTCTTCACTAGAGGGAATATGACCTCAATGCGTTACTCTCTTTTCCAGCCGTCTCTCTCCTTTCCGATGCAGCTGCGGGAGGGGACACACCCCACCAGCTACCTAGAATAAGAGATAGCTGCCCCCCCCCCCCCGGAGGTGTCGTTACGTTGGCTGGAAACGACGATGAAAGCTGTGGCCTTTCGACAGGAAACTTAATTTTCAGGCAGATGTTCCCTTGTTGAGCTGCCCCTGCAAAGAGAAAAGGCGCCCGTCTCATTGACTCTCTTGGAGACTTTTGCCCATGTCTTTTATGGCCTGGGCTCACACTCTCCTCCTGCGCACTTTCCTGACTTCTCCGCCATAGGGACCTGAGCCAGCCTTAGGGAAGCCGAGAGCCCCTTCCTGGCGCCTGGGCGACTTGAGGTCTGTGCCTGCTTGCTGTGATCTTGCAGATATGGACAGTGGATTCCCTGACACCCTCTTGCCCGGCTCTCACCATGCTAATTCGTGGGCATAAAGACTTCCTGGCAGATGTGGTCTATATCGTCTTGGAGCTGCTCATCGCGGTGCTGGCCATCTTGGGGAACGTCCTGGTCTGCTGGGCTGTCTGCCTGAACAGCAACCTCCAGAACGTCACCAACTACTTTGTGGTGTCTCTGGCGGTGGCCGACATCGCGGTGGGCGTCCTCGCCATCCCCTTTGCCATCACCATCAGCACCGGCTTCTGCGCCTACTTCTATGGCTGCCTCTTCATCGCCTGCTTCGTCCTGGTCCTGACCCAGAGCTCCATCTTCAGCCTCCTAGCCATCGCGATCGACCGGATTATTGCCATCCGGATGCCTCTCAGGTAAATGCGCAGTTGATGACAATGACGACAAGCTGTGCTTTTTTTCTAGGGGTAAAAGGTAAAGGACCCCTGGACAGTTAAGTCCAGTCAAAGGCGACTGTGGGGTTGTGGGGCTCACCTCGCTTTCAGGCCGAGGGAGCCGATGTTTGTCCACGGACAGCTTTCCGGGTCAGGTGGCGGCCAGCATGACTAAACTGCTTCTGGCGCAATGGAACACCGTGACGGAAACCAGAGCGCACGGAAAAACCGTTTACCTTCCTGCTGCAGCAGTACCTGTTTATCTGCTTGCACTGGCATGCTTTCAAACTGCTAGGTTGGCAGGAGCTGGGACATAGAAATGGGAGCTCACTCCCATCATGCGGATTCGAACCGCCGACCTTCTGATCAGCAACTCCAAGAGGCTCATTGGTTTAGACCACAGCACCATCCGCATCCTTTATGATTCTAGGGGTACTCAATGGTACGCAGTACTGGCACCTTTCCCCACCCACCCCAAATGTTAAAAGTGTGGCACTTGCTGTAACAACTTCATCATGAATACCAGGGGTGCCAACTTCAATAACATATTGGGGGGGGGACAGGTAAGCCCCACCATCCATATTGAATCACATGATGCAGCACATGCTCACCATTTGAATGGCAATGCCCATCAGTTGGGGGTGGGGGCAGCTCCCTTAACAATTTTATTGGGGTGGGAAAGAACGCTTGGCCCCTAGGAATTAGCTCCTTGGGTGAGTACCAGCACCATTATTTTTTCTTTGAAAAAAGCACCAATGACGACAGGCGGGGCTCAAGGAGCACAGCTTCAGTGCTGAGCTTATTTCTTTTCTCCAGAACTAGCAGAAGCAGAATAAATTTGCTGCTGGGGAAGTCTGAAGTCCGTCACCAGCTTACCAAAAAACGGTCCTGTTTCATCCGTTTTAAAAAAGCCATTCTGGGATCTGCATGACCGAAATCCCAGCTGGAGTTTTTGCTCCCCGCCACCCCGTCTGTTTGAGAGAAAAGTCCGTGTTTCATAATCTCGACTTTTCCCAACCCTCTTCACTTGCTCTGAGCACGAGTCCCCTGAGAGCAGCGGCAGTCAGTCAGTCAGGGGGGCTGTTTGTAATGGCACGAAGCAGCCCCCTCCAGCCGTGGGATAACAGCTGGGCAGCCTCAGAAGTCCACTTCACAGAGACTTCGCCCGCTCTGAGTCTTCTGTCCAAGTCTCTGAGTGCCTCAGGCCAATCTCTTCCTCTCCCCCATTGTGATTTTTTTTTAATTTACAGTGAAAAGCTCAAGTGGAGTTTCCTGCCCTCTGAGTTTGAAGAGCAGCAGCAGTGACTGGAAATGGATATACAGTTCCTAAGGGCCAAGGAGGGGAAAGAGAAGGTGTCTCTCTCTCTTTCTCTCTCAGCTGGGTTGATTCTCTCACATCTCATCCAAACCACCTGGGCAGGAGAAACTTCTTCAGCTGCAGGTTCAGGAAATCGGCTGTCCCCCATCACCTATCCCCATCCTCTGTCCAGCTCTGTCTAGCAGATTTGGAATGAAATGTCTCAACAACAGTTGTCTGAAATTACTTTCTTTAGACCCAAAGTGCTCAGAAAAATCTGTCGAAATCTTCAGCCGTTTGAAAACTAGGAAGATTTTTTTTTTTAAAAAAAAAGTAACGCCAGGGAGACCCTTTGTGCGATTAATGATTATGTTTTGCAAAATTACAAAGAGCACACATTTTTTCATCTTACTAAAAGAAAGATCTAGACAAAAACAAGTTTTCCTGGATTTGTTGAAAACCTTTTCAGCACTTCCTTCTCGAGTTCCTCCTCCCCCCCCCCCGCCAGTGCAGTTTTTTCTGTTAAGACGCTGCCCTGTCATTGTCAACTTTAGCCACGTCTTCATTCTCCACAAGATATGATCTACAGTAGACATTGTGCATGGCTGAGCAAGAGAGATGGCCGGTTCTACCCACTGCTGTAGTATCCTAAATTCTGATGTTCTGCACAGAATGGCTCACACATTTCCATGAAGGATGAAATGATATGCTACATTGCATAGGTACAACAAATGCAGGCACTGGCTTTTTCTAGGGAAATGCTCGCTAGGGAGGGAGATTGTGGTATCTCAGCAAACATTTCAATTTATAATATTCTGATTATTTCTACTTTCAGTTAAGTATTTTTATTTATTTCCTTGATTTAGTGAGAGAGAGGAATTGGGGGTGAGGATGGGGACTCTGTGTTCAGAAAGTGGATGTTCCCATTACACACACATGTGTGCATTAATTCATTCACCTTGTTCATGTGCCCCTGTCCTGCCTTTGCAGGTGGAGAAAAGCAGCCCTCTTTGCAGGGGCGTTGTGTAGGGAGGTAAAATCTCCACCCCCCAAAATTTATGCACCATTTGATTGCGGGGAAACCTCAAAGCGGTTTACAAAAGATAGAACAATGAAATCAAGACGGAATCACGACCCCGCTTTAAAACACACTAAAGTGGAAATGCTAAAACAGATGAAAATTGCCTCAGCTTTATGAGCATCTGCGTAGGTTTGTCTGAACAGGGATGTTTTTAGCAGGAGCAGGGCCGGTGCTAGGGTTTTTTGCACCCTAGGCGAGATCACCTTCTGCCCCCCCCCCAGTCAATCATATTTCAAACACGGTTGTATTTCACATCCAACCTGTTCCTTGAATCCATGATCTCTGCTACATGTTCCAAAGCAGTGGCAGTCCTGCTACCACAGAATAATAGTGCAGGGTGGGGAGGGAGGGGGAAGAGAGAGAGAAGGAAGGAAGGAAGGAAGACAAGGAAGGAAGGGATGAAAGAGAGAGGGAAGGAGGGAGAGGGAAGGAGGGAGGGAGGAGACAGAGAACGGAGGGAGGGGTGAGGAGGGGGTGAGAGGGAAATAGAGAGAGAAAGAGAGAGAAAGAAAGGGAGGGAGGAGGGGGTGAGAGGGAAATAGCGAGGGAGAGGGAGGGAAGAGAGAGGGAAGGGAGGGAGGGGGGAGAGAGAGAGAAGGGAGAGGGAAAAAGAAAGAGAGGGGGGAAGGAAGCCTGCTCTTGCGAGAGGCGGCGCCAGGATGAGTGCCCTGAAAGGAGCACTTTCGGGGCGCTAATCCTGTTGCCACCTCTCGCAGGGGCGGCCGCGTCTCCCTTCTCCCCAGCTCACTTCAAAGCCGGCTGCTTCAAAGCCTTGAAGGAGGGCTTCAAAGGAAGCTGCGAGGGAGGGAAACGGAGCCCTCCCTCGTGGTTCGCCCCAAAGCAGCGGGGCTGAGCAGACGGAGGCGGCACAGCCCGGCGGAGCGTGAGTTCGACGTGCCTGCCCGCCGCGTCGCGCCCTCTGGCTGCCCACTGCGCTTGGCCTTGCCAGAGGGCGCGATGGGGAGCTGGAGGGAGGGTGCGGCGCAGCAGGCAGGATGCCTAACTCGCGGTCCGCCAGGCTGTGCCGCCTCTGCCTGCTCATCCGAAACTAGGCTAGGATGGGACGGCCCTGGGCAGGCTGGCCTGCACCCCCTCCATTTTGGCACCCTAGGCAACTGCCTAGTTCGCCTTAATGGACACGCCGGCCCTGAGCAGGAGCCAGCAAGAGTACAGTGAAGGTACCTACCTGATCTCAATAGGCAGGGAGTTCCAAAGTGCAGCAGGTGGTGCCACACTGGGTATTATGTGCCAATTCAAAACCACAGCCTGTTATTTTGAGCCTTCAAAATGCTAATAATAATAGCTTCCCTCCCCTGCTGGGGCTTTAACTTGCCCTGGGAGAGAAGTCATCAGTGCAGAGAGAAAGAAGGAAATCCAGGAAGAGAGATGATGACTGATGTTTTTATTGGCTGTTTTGTGAAAGGAATTTGGCCTGCAGAAGGGGCAGAGAAGGAGATGCAGGCCAGGCCTGTAACATCAGCTGTCTGAGAAGGCCACCACTCCTCTGTCTCCTCCCTTCCGTAGGCAAAGGATGGAGTGCATCTTGGTTGAAGCCTTGGTGGCTGCTGCAGAGCCTCCTTGGGAAATATAGCCAAATTGCCTTTTGCAAGCCCATGCTTTGGGGCCAAAACCGTGACTCATACATTTATAAATAACAACCACAGCATTGGCGGTCCCAGGGCAGGGAAGTCTCTGCAGCTCCCCTGAAACGTGCATAGCTGCCAAGTCTCCCGTTTTTAAAGCTATTTCCCGCTGGCAGCCCGGATTGAAAAAAATCCCGGAAATCCCCCGGATTTCCTACCTGCCAGGGAGGCTCCAATTTGGGTCCTGGCGCTGCCTGATTTTCGGTGCCCAGACATGGGTAGTGTGGCACATGTGTAGAAGCGACGGAGTGCCATGTTACCCATGCCTGGGCACCGAAAATCGGGTAGAGCGGCACCGGAAGTTGCTTCTACACATGTCCAGACATGCGTAGAAGCGACTTCTGGTGCCGCTCTACACGATTTTCGCCCAGGCATGGGCGGAGCGGTACTGGAAGTCGCTTCTACGCATGTCCGGACATGCGTAGAAGCGACTTCTGGTGCCGCGCCACTGCTGATCCCGCATTTTTCAGCGGGAGACTTGGCAGCTATGAACGTGACCTGTTGATTTTGGCACACCGGCAGATTTTGCTTCAGAGCCTCCCCAATGTGGCTTCTGCAGTGGCTTGTGTGGCTTTAGGCAAATCATTTCAAAACGCTCCCGCCCCCTCTCTCACACAGGCACCCTTCCTTGGGTTCATCAGCTGGGCTGCAGTGATGTCACAGAATGTTCATAAGTAGTCCAACTGCTGAGTTGAAGGGAGCTGTCTGTAGCAGGCAGGGCTAACACCAAGCTTAACCAAGGTTTGTGACTGCTTTACAAACCTTGGTTAACGTCAATGTTACCTTAGTGTTATATGCCAGCGTGCATCTCTTCCTCAATGTCGTTTAAGGAGTCGCAAAGCTACAGGGCTGCAAGAGAAGAGTAATCCTTCCTGGTTAATGTCTCTTTTGATGAGAGACGGGTGGGGCAAATAATAAACCAAGGTTTAAGTGACCATCTGCCAGGCATCTCAGCTTTAACTATACTGAACATGACTTGTTTCTTGTAAAATACATTTGGATCTGTCTGTTTCCAAGAAGTCCCACCCGCACAGCCCCATTGATTTTGGGGGTGGCAGCAAAACCAAAACAAATGAAACACAGTTGTGGGAAGGGCTGAGCCTAGCATTCTAGTGTTGGTTATAAATCCCCCATACAGTGGCACCTCTTCTTACAAACTTAATGCATTCCGAACACACAATGGTAAGTCGAATCCCATAGGAATGCATTGGGAGAAAAAATTCTTAAGTCGAAGCAACCCTATCTAAAAATTCGTAAGTAGAAACAATCCTATCTAAACTGCATCCAAGATGGCGGACGGAGCTCCATTCGTAAGTAGAGTTATTCGTAAGTAGAGGTACCACTGTACCTGGTCACCAGGTGGGCAATTGATAAGCGGAGCTGGGACACCGAACCCCTTGCTCTGGAGGAATCAGCCAAGGAAGGGGTGCTGTCTGCCTGCGGGTGGGTGCATATCAGAGAGGGTCAAAGAAAGAGACCTCAGGCACCTCATGAAGCCTAGCTGTCTGATGCAGGGGCTGATGGGATTTGTACTCCAAAATAGCCAGGCAAGCCCAAAGCATCTGGAGCAGGCATCCCCAAACTTTGGCCCTCCAGATGTTTTGGACTACAATTCCCATCTTCCCCGACCACTGGCCCTCTTAGCTAGGGATCATGGGAGTTGAAGGCCAAAACATCTGGAGGGCCGCAGTTTGGGGATGCCTGATCTGGAGGAAAGTAGGTGGAGGAATTTAGACTTTCCTTACAAGATAGTTTCCTTCCTTTAGGGATGTTTCAGATGAGGAGGAGGAGGAAGAAGAGGAGCATTGGACTGAGTGGACTTTGGATGCCCTCGGTAAACCGAGGGGCTCTGATGCCGTCACCTGTGTTTAAACTAAGAGGCAGGTCGATCCTGATAAATATTATTAGCAAATATTAGCTTGGATTGTGTCCCTCCTCTCTGGGTGCTCTCTTTCCCCTCCTCTTACCAAGTTATATAACTAATGCTGTTAATTAAATAAACATTGTTCCTTAATGGATGGATTAAGTGCCGGCAGCTCTTGGCTGGATCTGAATCGGAAGTTGCAGAGAACAAAGTCAAATGATTGGTTTTCAGCTCTACATTCACCACCACCACAAAATGCATAAAATGATAATGGGATGTGGTCCCTTTACCCCACTTGTTCTCACCTGACCGCTTCAATCCTCCTGTCAGATGTCAAAGAATTAAAAAAACAACTATGTGACTTTTTGTCAATGTCTGAAGGCAGCCCGGTTTTGGGAAGCTTTTAATGTTTGATATTATTATTATTATTTCTTATACCCCACTCATCTGACTGGGTTGCCCCAGTAACTCTTGGCAGCTTCCAACAAAAATACACACAGAGGAAAAAAAGCACATCAAACATTAAAAGCTTCCCAAAGCTTCAGATGTTTACAAAAAGTCACATAGTTTTTTAACTCTTCAACATTTGACCCACCATAGGGTGGGTGTGACTACCCAGAAGGTTTCCTGCCTGGTTCCCTAATAACATACCCGCTGACATTTCTCCGATGAAAATAGGGACGTCCCATTCAATGACAATTTTACTGTTTATATCCCACATATCTTACTGGGTTGCCCCAGCTACTCTGGGCCACTTTCAACATATATATATAAAATAATCAATCATTAAACATTTTTAAAAACTTCCCTATACAGGATTGCCTTCAGACAGCTTGGGGGTCGGATAACTCCATACCCTCCAACATTTTCAATGAAAATAGGGACATCCTAAGGAAAAGTAGGACATTCCAAGATCAAATCAGAAACCAGAGTGGCTTCTCTAAATCAGGGATGCCCCTTACGTCTCACAGTGAGGGAACCACCAGAAAGCTCTCAGAGATGGACCTCCGTGTCTGGGCTGAATAATGGGGGTGGAGATGCTCCTTCAGGTAAACAAGGCTGAGGCTGTTTAGGGCTTTAAAGGTCAACACCAACCATTTTTCCTTGGAATTGTGCTGTGAACCAGTGTCAATCTTTTAGGACCGGTGTTATGTGGGTCATACCCTATTTTGCAACTCACAACATCACCAGATCCTACCGTTGACTTTCCTTGGTTCTTCTCCTTCCAGATATAACGCTCTGGTGACGGGCTCACGGGCAAAAAGCATCATTGGCATCTGCTGGGTCTTGTCCTTCATCATCGGCCTGACGCCCATGCTGGGATGGCACAAGCCTGCCTTGGCCAACCAGGGTTCCTCTTCCTCCTCCTCTGCTGGTGTGTGCAGCAACGAGTCCTCTTCCTCCTTCTCGTCCTCCTCCTCCTCCACTACGACCCCTTCCGGCAACTGTAGCAGCGACATGTTGGCCTGCCTCTTTGAGTCCGTGGTCACCATGGAATACATGGTCTACTATAACTTTTTCGCCTGCGTCCTTACACCGCTGCTCTTGATGTTCGGGATCTACCTGAAGATCTTCATGGCCGCCCGGCGGCAGCTCAAGCAGATGGAGAACAAGGCGACGCCCGGGGAACGTTCCCGCTCCATCTTGCAGAAGGAAGTCCACGCGGCCAAGTCGCTGGCCATCATCGTCGGGCTGTTTGCCGTCTGCTGGCTGCCCATGCACACCATGAACTGCTACATCCTCTTCCGGCGGGGCTGCGACCGCCCTCCCCTCTGGCTGATGTACCTCGCCATCATCCTCTCCCATGCCAACTCTGTAGTGAACCCTCTGATCTATGCCTACAGGATCCGGGAGTTCAGGCTGACTTTCCGCAAGATCCTTGGGCAGCACATCCTGGGCAGAAAGCAACGGTTCAAGGGGACCACGGCCAGCCGGAGGTCCTCTGCTCACGCTGAGGAAGACGGCGAGAGTGCCGGCATGCAGATCACCAAGTACACTCTGAACTTCTATCCCGGAGGGGACTTGGATGGCATCCACATGGACGGGGATTGGGGGGAAACCAAAGTGGGCTTGGAACTGCGCCAGAACAAGAAGGCGTTGGCCGGGGAGGCAAATGGCCATGCAGCCCATCCCTGCAAAAATGGGGACCTCTCCAAAGCCTGCAGAGACATGGAGCTGCTGAGCCAAGAGCTGCTGGCGATTCGGGATTCTTATGCCGCTGACCTGGAGACTTCAGCTGTAGAAGCCTCTGATGGGTCCTGAGGCCCCCTCAGGATGCAACGCGGCTGGAATGAAATCTTCCCCCTTTCCCCGTGGTCTGCTTTCGTTGCAAGAAAGGAGGGGGGCAAGGGGAGGGCAAAGGTTTGGGTCCTTGAGATGGAAGGGGAGGGGTCCCTGACACAACTGACAGAAAGACCTGAAACGGCCTGGGGAGAAGGCAGGAAAGGGCCAGGGGGCTTTTTTCCCAGCCAAAGGTCAAAGGTGAAGGCAAGAGGCGATTGGCGGGACACAGGGACACACTTCTTGTTGCCTTTGGAAGACTCTGCAGGCAGAGGGCACGTGGCAACATCCGATGTTGCTTGGGACACCTGTGGCTGCCTGTGGCCACAGCCCAGTTGTACCAGGAGAAAATGAAAGGGTCAAAGGAAAGGTGCTTCATAGTGCCGAGGAGCTGTGATTCCTGCATTGCAGGGGGTTGGACTAGATGACCCTTGGGGTGCCTTCCAACACTACAATTCTATGATTCTGTGAAGAGCAGAATGGGAAGTTTTTTGCTGGGCACCCAGCTAGGGTGATGCCGGGCTCATTCCTGGAGCTGGCGAGAGAGAGCGTGCGAGAGCGCATGGTTTGGAGGCATTAGAGATGCGTCTGTTTGTGTAAAATCTCGAATAGGAAGCTTTATGATGTGATTTTGATTTTCCTCTGGCTGCCAGAAGTCTCCTTGGGGATTTCTGCAGGGCAGGGCAGGGCAGTTGCCTACTTAGCCTCTTCCACCAGGCTGTCTCCTAGGTAGGGCCTGGCATGATGGAAATCAATAGGTGACTGTGCTCCGGTTTGCTCCCAGGGCACGGATGCCTATGAGATGATTAGAGGGGTGGACTTGCTCAGCGAAGAGGTAGCTTCTCAAGGAACCACCTGCCTGCAGCTGGCAAGGAGTGCTTGTACAGGTCACCCACAAAGCTGGCCCAGCACAGATCTACGCACCGAGAGAGTCCCTGGGACTCAACCCTAGAACCGTCTGGATTTGAACTCAGTGTCCAGATGAGAAACAACCCAGAGGGCTACTGCTTTTAAGGGCCAATACCAGATCCCAACACCCCCCCCGAGCTGTGTCTGCTAGCCAGAAACATCTTGGCAACCTTTCCAAACAGCTCCCAGATGCAAAGCTCCTCCCCGCTTGTGCTCTGGCACCTAGCTGAAATCTACCAGGCAAACCTGTTTCGCAGGTGACTGCTGTTCTTCTCGGTGAAGACGACGGCACAGACTGTTGAGCATCAGTCGAGCAGTTGTTGTTATGGCGGCCAAGCTCTGACATGACAAGATGGCAGCTTTGCATGGAGGGACGGCTGAGCTCGCCTTGGGGTTTTGTACGCAGAGTTTCATTTCAACCAAAATGGTCACCCTTTGAAGAAATGTGAAGGAGGACCTTCGGGAGGTAGGAGGAGGAGCCAGAGATGGGAGAGGGTGCGAGGTAGAGGCTTCTCCCTGTGACCACACAAGGAGGGCTATTCAGTCTGGTCCATCACCCATCCTTCTGAAACCGTCCGTCTTCTAGTGTACACTGAATGTTTGCCCTTTGTTATTTCATAGATCATGCTCTGTGCCCCCTCTCCGTTTTAATAAGCTTCTGTTTCTGTTTTCTAGCAGCGTAATTTAAAAAATAAATCTGAAACAAATTGTGACGTCATAAGTTTTGCAGTTTCCATTGAAACCATCTCCCCTTGAATGCATTCTCTTGTGCTGGTTTCTCATGGCTGTGCCTGGGAACAACTGAGGCCTGCGGATAGAGGGCGGTATACAAATTTAATTGACCACCACCACCACAGATTCATAGCCTCTGCCTGGCAAGTGTGGCTTGCCAGGCTGCCTCTGAGATCTTCTTAACCACTTCTTCTGGTGGGCTGGAGAAGGAGCTGCTGTCTTGCTTGCAGATTGGGCCCTAGCCCAGCATCCTTTGTGAGAATCCAGGCAGATAAATGAATGGTGGGCCATTGAAACTTGGGCAGTGCCCTGCCTCCCATCTCTCTCCCCCCCCCCCTGTCTCACCATGCTGGAGAGCTCACATGGTCACAGCAGAGCTGACCAGGCCCAAATCTGTTACTTGTGATGTAAATAAACACACACCCAGCTAAAAATACCTCGGGCTGATCTTAGGCAACTGAAAGCCAGTTTTCTGAAAGAGAGTTGGTTTGTTTTTGTGCACCCATGTGTTTGTTGTACAGGAGGTGGTTGTTTGGGGCTAGGTGGTGCCCATTCAGTATCTGTGATGGTGGTGGTGCCATCAGCCACACCACGAAGTGACCAGGTGAAGAGTCACACTGTCAGGGCTAGACTCAGGCATAGGTCAGCAACAAAACAATAAATCAACCGAGGCCATTGAAGTTAAGGAAGCAAAGCACAGCTCAGACCTAGTATTCTCAGCAATACTCTCTACTAGGTCTTGCCCCAATGAAGCAGTTGTGAGGACTGAAGCTCCCGCCTTCCCAATATCCACTCGGACTCCTCCTCTCCAGGGTCTTTCCCATGCAGTCTCAGGCTGTGTCTGCACACAAACACCCTCTGTTCTTCCCTTTTTATTTCTGCATGTGTTCTCGGAGACCAGTGGTGAGGGGAGATGGTTGCAGCAGGAGGGGGAGACTTCCTTGATTCTTCAGTGGCTGCCTCATGTTCCCTCGCCTCTTCAGCCTCCGCTTCTGATTCTGTTTCTGGAGTCCTCTCTGCCACAGCCTCTTCTTGCTCACTAAACCCTGTTGCCTTTTCAGCTTCCCACACCACCTCCTCCCAGTCTGCTCCCTCTTCTCCTTGTGACCACGCATAGTCATCCCACCACCTCTCCCCAGGTTCTGAGTTTTCTTCCCATGGGAGTTCCTTGACTGGTTCCTCCCACCATCCTCTGCATCCAGCCAGTCCTACACACACACACACACACACACACACACACACACACACACACACACACCATGATCCTGCTGCTAATTTCACTTTTGCCAGCCAGCTAGTACAAGATTTGCAGTAAACATCCTGGCCAGACAGGGGGCTGCCATCGGTCCCAAAAGAAGGAGGCAGGCTTGGGCACAAGGGATGAGATGGTTACCTTGCCCTCGTGTGGCTTGCTTGGTTGAGCTGCCTCTGGCAACTCCCTTCCCATCAGAGGAGGGGATTATTATCCTCAGAGGCACCCTCAGTTTCCACCAGGCCTCAGCTGCCTGGGCTTCCCTGCCACTCTCTTCTTGAGGCTGTTTTTAATGCTTTTTTGTATGTTGTGTGGGGAAAGATGCCTTCACCACTTGGTTTTCTGCAGAGGAGGCCTGCCCAGCTAAAGAACACACCCAGAGCTGTGAGGCTTCTCCACTCCCTCCAGAGCACAGAGATCTCTGGGTCAGTCACCCACAGGACCACACGCAGCAGGAAGTGTGGGAAAATACCAGCAAAGGAACCTCGTCTGCTGACAGAAGACTCCCGCAAATAAGAGAGAGTCTCGTGGCGAGCTGCTGGAGGGCTCTGCAAATGCTGTCCCAAAATCAGGCTACAGGAGACCCTCAGTTTCTCAGCTGTCCATCATCCCCATCACTTGTGTTGCCCACCTGCCATGACCCTCACTGAGGGGGGTTGGGAATAGCAGGGTAGTATTTTTGCAGTAATAGGCAGAAATCTTTGCTGTTTCCAACCAATTTGTCCCTTTCATCATGGAGCAAACAAGAGTAGGAGTGGCAGATTCTGGCCTCCTCCAACCAGCCAGTTGATACAGAGCATCCCTCCTAATTGGTTGGCACAAAGTTCACTGGGAAGTTGGACCATGTTGCATTCATCCTGGGTTGCTTGCATGGAGGTTAGACAATGTCACGTCAAACAAACGTTATCTCATGCTTTCCAGGGCATCATTACTTTCCTTATGGAAAAAGTCCAGTTTTGAGGTGAAATGGGTTTGTTACACAATTAATTGTGCAACTAGAATTGGCTGGTCTGTGTGTGTCACTATTTCTTGGTGGAATTCAGTCTGGAAGTGCCCTTCTCCCAGGATCTTTCACCCCCTCCCCTACACACACACACACTCTTTGGAGGGCAAATAAAAACAAAGCAAGTAGCCGACACTATAAACACGAATCCCATTTAAAAGCATAAAGGTAAAGGGACCCCTGACCATTAGGTCCAGTCATGACTGACTCTGGGGTTGCAGCACTCATCTCGCGTTATTGGCCGAGGGAGCCGGCGTACAGCTTCCAGGTCATGTGGCCAGCATGGCAAACCAGAGCAGCACACAGGAACGTCGTTTACCTTCCCGCTGTAGCGGTACCTATTTACTTGCACTTTGACATGCTTTCAAACTGCTAAGTTGGCAGGAGCAGGGACCGAGCAACGGGAGCTCACCCCGTCGCGGGGATTTGAACCGCCAACCTTCTGATCGGCAAGCCCTAGGCTCTGTGGTTTAACCCACAGCACCACCAAATGTAATTAAAAGCCCAAAGTGAACAGGGCAGACTTGGGTTGGGATCACGGTAGGCAAACAAGGCTTGGGAGGAAATTTTATTTTTCTAAGGGCCAGATTTGGGGATGGGGTCTTAGGATGCCACGTAGAAATGTATTTAGGGTCCAGATACAACCCTTGACTAGCCACTCTTTCACCACAAGGGCAAAGGGTGGGGCCACAGGTCTAGGAGGAAGAGAGAGAGCACACCATGTGCCGAAGAACCAAAAGACATCATGCAGTTGCTGAGTAAGGAGTCTCCTCATGAGTAAGCAATCCTTGAAACACACTCATAACCAGCGCAGGGTGCGGTCTCTAGCTCCTTGCTCTTCGTTTGCATTCCCCTGCCTTGCTGTGTTATATTTTGCCTGAACTCCCTGCGAGGTTGACCGTGGACTTCTCATCTAACCTGGACCCATCCTAGACAGAGTCTCCCTGCTGGACCTTGGATTTATTCAGGCTGCGCTCCACTAGAAACCCTCTTGCTAAGGGTTTGTCTTGCCAAAGGGCAGGTGTCTTGCTAAGGAACTCCTATCTCCTGAGATTGGGACCCTCGTTCCTGAGGGCACCCACCTTAGCAGGACAGGTATCCTGAAATGGGAGTATGGAGGTTGTTACTCTTTACATTATTAGGAGGAGCGGCACCTGGCCACGCAACTGCAAGGCCCGAGGCTCCTGAACCTGCACTTCTTTGGCCTGGATCGGGAGAAGACACATCATTTAAAGCCAAAATCTCAGACCCTCCAAGTATTCCTATTTTCCAGGGACACCCCTGATTTAGAGAAGCCATCCTGGTTTCTGGTTTGATCCTGGAATGTCCCATTTTTCCTTAGGAAAATGTAAAGGGACCCCTGACCATTAGGTCCAGTCGTGACCGACTCTGGGGTTGCGCGCTCATCTCGCATTATTGGCCGAGGGAGCCGGCGTATAGCTTCCAGGTCATGTGGCCAGCATGACAAAGCCGCTTCTGGCAAACCAGAGCAGCACATGGAAACGCTGTTTACCTTCCCGCTGTAGCGGTTCCTATTTATCTACTTGCATTTTGACGTGCTTTCGAACTGCTAGGTTGGCAGGAGCTGGGACCAAGCAATGGGAGCTCACCTCGTCACAGGGATTCGAACCGCCGACCTTCTGATCAGCAAGCCCTAGGCTCAGTGGTTTAACCCACAGCGCCACCTGTGTCCCATTTTTCCTTAGGATGTCCCTATTTTCATTGGAGAAATGTTGAAGCTGTCTGAAGGCTATCCTGTATAAGGATTTTTTTAATAAAAAAGTTTAATTATATATTATGTTTTTATATGTGTTGCAAGCTGCTCAGAGTGGCTGGGGCAACCCAGTAAGATGTGTGGGGTATAAATAGTAAAATTATCATTATGGAATGGGACGTCCCTGTTTTCACCATAGAAATGTTGGAGGGTCTGGAATCTCCAGGCTGAATCTGTGATCCTCCGCCATTCCTCCATTGTCCAGCCAAGTGTGAAGCTAGGAAACCTTCTGCGATACTGGATGTTTTTGTTCTGAAACATCAAAGAGGAGGCGGCACTGGGGAAACAATGGACCACCTGACGCTCAAGGGCTGCCCCCGCCCATTCCCTCCTGAGGGAAACAATGCCTGGTAAGAAGAAAGGCCACTCAGCACCTCCACTGGCCACTGCAAGGACACTACCCTTCACCTGCCTGGGAAATCCAAGCAGAGTCAGTCAGGCAGGTCATTTGGAGGAAGTGAGAGAAGCAATTCTGGCAGGAGAGAGAGCGAGGCTGACCATTTTTCTTCTTTGCCAGCTTCTTCCTTGGAAAGGAAGCTTCTTTTGGAGGATGCTATGCAGGGGGATCCTATCTAAAATAAGCTAGTGGGAAGCCAAGAGGGCAGCAAGTTCATTAAGCTATTCGGGGGGGAATTATATATATAAAACAAGATGTGATGTGGGTGGCAGCTGTTAAGTGTCCACTACAGGAATGGTGCATCTTGAACCCACATCCTGTTATTGAAGGAGAAGAGGAAGCCCCAGCCAATGGCAGTGAAGGGGGCAGGAGGATACTGCAAGCCGTTCCAGGCTCAAAGGGTTTCCATGCTGCATCCCCTTGAGCAATGCCATGCTGGAATGTACGCCTGTTGATTGATACAGTTCATAGGCACATAACTGTGCTTGTGGACCAGGCACCCCCAAACTGCGGCCCTCCAGATGTTTTGGCCTACAACTCCCATGATCCCTAGCTAACAGGACCAGTGGTCAGGGATGATGGGAATTGTAGTCCAAAACATCTGGAGGGCCGAAGTTTGGGGTGCCTGTTATGGACTGTTACTCTGTTGTTGTTTTGTTGTTGTTGTTGTTGATTAGATTTATATACTACCCTTTGTCACAAGATCTCAGGGCAGTTCACAAGATAAAAACGCAAGGCAAAAGCACAAAATAATAGTTAAGACAGAAACAACAAGACAATATCCCCCCCCCAATTCCCACAAACATATTTAAAAGCCCATAGGATACTACTGTAATCAGTCCAGTATACCTGAAGGAGCGTCTCCACCCCCATCGTTCTGCCCGGACACTGAGGTCCGTACTGAGGGCCTTCGGGCGGTTCCCTCGTTGTGAGAAGCCAAGTTGCAGGGAACCAGGCAGAGGGCTTTCTCGGTAGTGGCACCCGCTCTGTGGAACGCCCTCCCATCAGATGTCAAAGAGAAAAACAGCTACCAGATATTTAGAAGACATCTGAAGGCAGCCCTATTTAGGGAGGCTTTTAATGTTTAATAGATTATTTTATTTCATTTTTCTGTTGGAAGCTGCCCAGAGTGGCTGGGGAAACCCAGCCAGATGGGCGGGGTATAAATAATAAATTATTATTATTATTAGCCAAAGGCCTGGCTAAAGAGGAACATTTTGGCCTGGCGCCGAAAGATATGTAATGAAGGCGTCTGATTAACCTCCCTGGGAATGAGCATTCCAAAAACAGGGAGCCACCACAGAAAAGGCCTGTTCTTGGGTCGCCACCCTCTGGCCCTCACGTGGAGGAGGCACACAAAGAAGGGCATCAGATTATGAACGCAGAGTCCAGGTTGGTTTATATGGGGAGAGTCGGTCCTTGAGATATGTGTGTGCACTGATTGAATGCCATGTGTGAACATTCTTTCTGCCAAGGACAGTTCTGAGCCCCAGAGAGCCCATCAAAAGCCCAGGCCAGGCCACTCTTGCTGCCCCTCCTCCTTTCCAGCCACCAGCTCCTCTGAGCTATGTTCAGTTCTGGCCGCAGAGACATTCCTGCACCTGAAGCAAATAGTCAAATTGCCACCTGCTCATAAACAAATAAAAAGGATGCCTCGTTGAAGGCATGGAAATCACAACTTTCTCAATTCTCTCACCCAAGCTGACTGCTTTGCCTCATTTCCTGACCTGGGTGGCCCTTGGCTAGGTGGAAATTTCACTGCCAAGTTGCATGTGGCAAGGGTGGTACCCTGGGCAGAGAGGGGGGGCAAATCTGATAGGTTAAATTTCAGAGTCTGGTGGGTGTGGGTGGGTGTTCTTCATATTTCCATATATTGCAGTTGGAACTTTGTTCATCTGTCTCTGGCCGCAGACCAGTACAATAAGCTCCTTTGTTATGGGGAACAATATCAAAGGATTATTTAGTGATTGTTTCTGGTTCTTTGGGGGGTCCATGTTTATAGCCAGCAAAATGTTTGATTAAAAGTGTGAAAAGTTGGTGGTCTGTCATCCCTTTTGTTTTCTGATGTCCCTGTTTTACAGGTGAGGCTGACTGATAGTAATTTGCCAGTAATTCCATCACTGAGTTTGGATTTGAACACAGCTCTCACACAGGGCAGAAGGAGCTGTCTCATACCAGGCCAGACTCTCTCTCTGTCTAGTCTTAACTGGCTGAGGCTTTCCAGGATCTCTGGCAGAAATCATTCCCATGACCTATCTGGTCCTTTTAAGTAGAGAGGCAGTCTTCTGGATGCAAGCTCTGCTGCTGCTGGGGCCCTCCCCCAGAGTTGCCTGTCGTCTGTCTTTAGGGGATGGAAAAGACTCTCTCTCTCTGTCTCCCAAGGGCACAATCCAAAAGGAAAGTCTCTTACATGGCCCTGATGGGAATTACATTAAGCAGCACTCTGTACAAGTGCACAGCTCCCACCAGGGCTCAGTTTTAGTGTGTGTGGACCCAGTCTCTCTTGAAGAGAGTTAGGAAGACTCCGACAGTGAGATTAACAACAGAACTGGCCTCAAAACGTCTGATGGCTAATGACAGGTCCTAAGAAATTGGCTCTTTACTGTTCCTAAATTTGCCAAGAATCCATGGGCAAGGATGCCCCCTGGTGTCTGCAAAACTAACAAGTTTATTAGTCATTATTACCGGTAATAGTGCCCTGATGAATCCATTCAGAAATATTCCAGCGAGGAAGAAAGCGACAAAGAGATTTTAGCTCATTTAAAAAAATATTGTCTTGCTTTTATGATTTCTGTTATAAGCCACTTTGATTGTAGGGAACGCTATGCATTTGAGGGGGCTTGCAAGCCCCCCAAGGAGCCCTGTGTTCTTTTTATTTCGCCAATCTCAGTCAGCTCGCTCTTCCAATGCAGGGCAGATGTGAAGTTGTGGGGAGCTCTAAAAGGTCCCGGGTGAGCCAGGAGGTCCTTCCAGATGGCCCTGTCTACTGAGCAATCATCTGAATCTGTTTGCACACAAAGCCTGTGAGGGGTAAGATAAGGTAGCATGAAGCCAACATTATGCCACGATGCTTTCTATGGCATTTCCCCATCATCAGCACAAAAAGTGCAGGGTGCTTTGGGGGCAGGGAGAGAGGAGCCAATTTGTTGCATCGGAGCTCCAGATGATGATCAACTGTACGGTATTTGCACAAGTGGAGCGTGCCGGGACGGGACCGCATCCCACAGGAACACAGGGACCACAAGACTGCCATGTCTCTGAGCATCAGAGGCCTGCACTCTGCAAGGAAGGAAGCCTTTCCTGCTGGAGACCTTTCTGTGGCCAGACCCTCCATTGCTGCCTCTTTCCAGTCGAGGCTGACGTGTTAACGGCACTCTGGGGAGGGAGGGGGCATGTTTGGTGTAATGGGATAATAATAACGGCCTCCCATGCAGAGCGCTTCATCGCTGAGGCAGGCCAGCTGCTAGGGCAGCATGCTTGCTGGCAAAGGGGAACACATCGGTCATTTTGATGGCAGGAGGATGCGGGGAAAGTGGAAAGGATTTATAACATAACAAGGAGAAAAGACACTGGGCCATGTCAGGGTGTCAGGCTCCTGCCTAAGGCGGGGCGGGGGGGGGGGGCAGAGTGGGAGAGATGGAGTTAGTCCTGGCCTCAGGATTAAACACTTCTCCATTAACTCTTGCCAGGGTCTTAAATGTAAAATGAGTGTATTTTCTTATTTCTTTATTAAATTTGTTTACCGCCATCTGTAGATCTCAGGGCAGTTCACAACGTAAAAATGCAAGATAGAAACACAAGATATAATAAGAACAAGTACGAAAACATAGCAAACCTATTGTGTGAAATGAATGTCTCTCCACCCCCCCCTTTTAAAAAATATATCTGCCTCTTCTGCCCCACAGGATATTCTTTTCAGATTATTCATTTTAATTGCATGGACTCTGCAGCTCCTCCTGCACGTACTGCAGTTTGGACAAGGCCACTCTGCAAACAAACAAGCCATCAGAGGAGACGTTGCTGAAAGTTCATGCTAAGAATAGACAAGCGACTTGAAGAGAAGAGTTCAGTTATGTGACCCCTCCGCCCCCCCCCGCCCCGCTACGGAAGCTGGACACCAGAGCCAGACCTGCAGCCTGCTGCCTTTCCTTTCTTCCTGCCCCCGAGTGTGCAGTTTGTACAGAGTGGGGGGGGGGGATGATCCCCAGAGCAAAGAAAGATTCTCTAGGTCTGTTCCCAGCCTGAGAATCACACTTGGAAATGATCGGATGCTGGAAACGCCCTTGGGGACAAGATCGGCGAAGCAGTCAAACTTGAGCTCAGTAACTAACTAAATAAGACTGCAATCCTATCCACACTTACCTGGGAGAAAGTCCCACTGAAATCAGTGTGACTTAATAGCTTGAGATCATAAAGAGTTTTGCCAGGGCAAATATGCTGGGCCACTTTTATTAAGCCCTGAATTCACCCCTCTACTAACGGGAAGTTAGGGTTCATCCACATTTTTGCTTGACACATATTGTATTGCGTACCAATTGATCCCCAGGGTCTGAGACCTTTTCTCATTGTTCTTCAGCTGCGCCTTGCAAAAATCTGATCTTACCTGCTGAAAGGAATCTTGGTTAAGCAAGAGCTCTCTTTGAATTTTCTGTACATCAGCAGGTGAGATACGATTTTCACAAGGCACAGCCACAGAACAATGAGAAAAGCTCTTGAACCTGGGGGATAATTAATTGGTACACAATAATGATCGAAATACGGGTGAAGCAAAAGTGTGGATAACCCCTTAGTGAGGATGGACAAGGGCTGGGAAAGTTAACGCAGTGCCCTCCAGGTGTTGCTGTCATACAACTGTCACCAGCTCTAGTAGCCAATGTGGCCTATGGCCAGGGATGGATGATGAGACTTCTTGTCTACCACGTTGGCTACCCTGGACTTGAGGGTCACATCTCTTCCCACTCCCCTGCTCCTGAGCCGCTTGTACATGAGGAAGCTTCTCTCTTCATCCTTTTCCAGGGTGTGCCTGCCTACCAAAGAAGCCACCAGTGCTGTTTGAAAAGCAACTCCCTCTGTGAGAGCTGATCTCAGAGAGGGCTTGTAGGGAACAACAGGAACACAATGAGAAGATGCATTGCTGCCTCTCCTGATTTGCAGAGGAGATGGTGCTGTGGGTCTCTTTCAGGGGTCAGAATGCTAAAAGCTGTTTTCCCCTTAGTCTGGTTAAGAGAATGAGCAGGAGTGAGCCTTTCTCCACAACTGGTCCTACCACTGGACAAAGTAAGGTGACTGCTTCAGGTGGCAGGTGCTGGGGGGGGCAGCAGCCCCCTTGCTCTTCTGGCCATTTCCCTCTGTTGGAGGACAGATCTGTGTTAGGTCAAATGGCTTTCCTCTCCTGAAAAGTTTAGGAACCCTCTCATGGTTACCCCATCAAACTGCCCTCTTTTTATGCTTTATACTGTGGCAACAGAGGAACTAAAGCTTCCATTTCGAAGTCATGCTAGAAGGGGAGATTACTCGATTTTAAAAACAACAACAACTTCAATTAAAGTTAAATATTACTCATTCTTCCTCCAACACAGTTTTATTCAGGAGGCTTAATATTTAACTTGAAGAGCTTGTCAATAGCAGGCCCGAAGTTGTACTGTGTCCACCATGTTAAGAAAACGGGAAATCCTTTGTGTAGAAACATCCTATATTTTACCTTGTCAAACAAATAGAATACATGTGTTTATTTAATAACTTTCTCCACAAGCAGAAGTACGGTAGTTACTGGCACGTGGGAATAGCAAGGTTTGGATTAGCCATTGCAAACTGGGTGTCTTTGAGATGTTTAGGACTACGACTCCCAGCAGGCAGGGGCTGATGGGAGTTGTAGTCCTAAACATCTGGAGGGCACCCAGTTGGCATAGGGTGGTTTAAATGGTAGCTTCTCCTTGTACTTACTACAGGGACTACCCTTTATTCACAGCCAATGTTCCTGTCTAAGATCCTTGTCTAAAAGGGAGACTGCTTTTGTACAATGGCTCTTCACTGTGTTTGATCGGTCCCTTTGTTTGGAAGATTGATTCCTGTTCGCTCCAGGATGATTTTCCAGTGATAACCGAGCACTCAAAAACCAACTTCTGAAAGCATGGTTAATCATTATGGCTGCTGGCGCTTGTAACATGTCATAGCACCATTAAAGATAAGGTTCATGTAATGGCAAACATGACCTTGTATGGAAAACTTGTCTCGTTTTCACCCTGATTTGCCTTGGTAAAAATGTTATTAAAAATGATCTTTCCTGTCAGCATCAGAGATATTTTGAAGTGGGGATTATGACATAAAAAAATACCACCAAGTTAGAGTAGATCTACTAAAGGTAACAGAGTTTTACTTCAACTCCTGCCAAACACAGCATCGTACAACCATATTGATATGTTGTCGCCCGAGGAGACCATTGTAAACAAATCAAAATGTAGGTTGGACTCTAAGAATCACTTGTAAAGAAGTATATGGATAATTAAGAAGAATCAAAATTATGGAAAATGTACTACCGGTAATAGGTAGATTTTGGGGGAGAATTGCTAATAGGATCCATGTGAAGGATTTTTGGGGGGGAGTCAAGAGATTCAGAGAATCTCACGAAATGATTATAATTGGTTGTAAAAGTTTATTTGTAAAAACCAATAAAAATATTTCCCCCAAAAAAGGTATGTTGTCGCCCAAAATATCTGAAATGCACCAGGTTGTGCAAAGCACCGCAATGCCTCTCCCAAAACACTCTGCAAATGGCAATTTGGGTTTTCTACAGATTGCCGTTTGCTCTGAATTAGTGGTAAAGAGTAGGTTTTTGCGGGGAAAGCACTGGGGTAAAGAAAAGGCACTCGGACGTGGCACTTTAAAGCACAGATCTGACCTTAGAACCGTGCTACAAAAGGAAGTCTGGATAAGCCCCAAGGCAATCAAGCAGAAATAAGAGCGAAAAAGCTTAGGAGAGTACGTCATATCTACAGCAGACAGTTAAAGCACATTTAAAGCTCATGGCATCCTTAGGAAACTACAGTTCTCAGGATTATCATATTTGAGGGGAATCCATGTGCTTTAAATGAATGCTGAATGCATATACCGTGTTTCTCATATTTTAAGGCATCCCTAAAAAATAAGGCATGGCAGGATTTTCCAGACCTGGTGAAATATAAGGCATACCCTGAAAATAAGACATGCTGGTACGGTATGGCAGGGCACGCCGCGCCAAGTCCCGACCCAGCAAGGGCAGCAGTGCGCGCTTTGCCGAGCCCCGACTGAGCGGGAGCTGGCAAAGGCAGCAGCCCGCCGCCGGCTTGGAGCTCGAGCCGGCAAAGGCAGCAGCGGCGCTTTGCCGAGCTCCAAGCTGGCGGCGGGCTGCTGCCTTTGCTGGTTTTCGCTCCGTTGGGGGGGGGGAGCAGGAAGTCGCTCGCAACTTTCCGGATCCCTCCCCGCCGGTCTCCTCCTCCTTCCCGCTGCGCCTCCCCTTTCTGGGTTTCTCGGCGGCACCTCCTTCTCCTCTTCCGACGCTGGCCGGCGGCTTTGTGCTGGAATGCCGCGTGCGCAGCTTTCAGGTACCGGTAGACGAGGACGCGGGTCGGGGGTGGGGATGCACGTGTGAACGCCCTGGGTGAAGGGTCGGAGGCTGCAAGGCAGGGGTACGAACGCAATTCTCACCTGATTCGGTGGAGCTCGGCAAAGCGCCACTGCTGCCTTTGCCGGCTCGAACTCCAAGCCGGCGGCGGGCTGCTGCCTTTGCCAGCTCCCGCTCAGTCGGGGCTCGGCAAAAAATAAGACGCCCCCGAAAATAAGCCATAGGCTTATTTTCTTGAGTAAAATAAAATATAAGACATGACTTATAATATGAGAAACACGGTATAGTGTGGATTTGACCTTAGGAGGGAGTAGGGTTGCCAGACTCAATAGAGGACAGGACTTCTGTGCCTTTAATTGCCCTGCTCTCTTTTGAGTCTGGAAACCTTAAAGAGAAACCAGCAGACCCTTTGTTTAATTTCCAAGCAAAGGGTCTGTTGGTTTCTCTTTAAAGGTTTCCAGGCTCAAAAGAGAGCAGGGCAATTAAAGGCGCAGACGTCCTGTCCTCTATTGAGTCTGGCAACCCTAGGAGGGAGGGAGGCCACACATTCACATCATATTTAAAGCACTATGACAACACTTTAAACAGCCATGGCTCCCTGCAAGAATCCTGGGAGCTGCAGTTTGTTAAGGGCGCTGAGAGTTGTTATGAGACCTTTTCTTCCCTTTGCAGAGGTGCAGTTTCCAGAGCGGTTTAACACTCAATCCCCAGAGAACTCTGGGAGTTTTTGAATATTGGAGGAGAATGGAGAGCCTCCTAACAACTCACAGCACCCTTAACAAACTACAGCTCCCAGGATTCTTTGGAGGGGGAGCCATGATGGTTTGAATTAGTATGTATTTTATTAAATTATTTCATAAAAACTATACACCGTTTGACTGTAGAAAAACCTCCGAACAGTTTACAAAAAGACAAAACAGGAAAATCAGGGAAATTTTACGAGACATTAAAATATTATTAAGTTAAAAGACTGAAACACCAGCATATCTAAGCACGTGGGTAGATTTGTCTAAACAAGAATGATTTTAGCAGGCACCAAAAAGAATACAGTGAAGATATCAGTAGGCAGGAAGTTCCAAAGTATCATTGTTGGCATCCATCTGTCTTGAGAGACAATGGAGTGCGCCTCCAGGGGTGAAGTCAAATCACTGCATTATCAGCATTGAAGTGACCTTCCTGGGGCTCAAGCCTGGGCAGTGTGTATGGAGGTGCTGGGCTGCCCAGATGACAGGACCCCACTCTTGGACTTGCTGATGCAGTCCAAATGAAAGCAGAGCAATACAGCTGCAGCAGTTGCCGGAATGTATTGTTCTGGTTTCCTTTGGGACCACATCAGCAAGTCCAAGAATGGGGACTTATTATCTGGGCGTAGTCAGGATTTATTTGGGGGGCATGCTTTATGTTAGGTGGGTGCAGAACTGAGTTATCTGTAACACAATTGGTCAGTTAGTTAAGTATTTTTTATTTATATACTTGATTTAGGAGGGCAGCTGCACACACCCCCCATCCTCTGGTTACACCTATGGTAGAAGCAATGACAAACCTAGACAGCATCTTAAAAAGCAGAGACATCACCTTGCCTACAAAGGTCCGTATAGTTAAAGCTATGGTTTTCCCAGTAGTGATGTATGGAAGTGAGAGCTGGACCATAAAGAAGGCTGATTGCCGAAGAATTGATGATTTTGAATTATGGTGCTGGAGGAGACTCTTGAGAGTCCCATGGACTGCAAAAAGATCAAACCTATCCATTCTTAAGGAAATTAGCCCTGAGTGCTCACTGGAAGGACAGATCCTGAAGCTGAGGCTCCAGTACTTTGGCCACCTCATGAGAAGAGAAGAATCCTTGGAAAAGACCCTGATGTTGGGAAAGATTGAGGGCACTAGGAGAAGGGGACGACAGAGGACGAGATGGTTGGACAGTGTTCTCGAAGCTAGGAACATGAGTTTGACCAAACTGCGGGAGGCAGTGCAAGACAGGAGTGCCTGGCGTGCTATGGTCCATGGGGTCACGAAGAGTCGGACACAACTAAACGACTAAACAACAACAACAAAAGGCACCATTCAACCGTCTTAGGGACTCCACTCCAGATTTGCGTGTAGGGTTTACTCCTGAACCTTTTCCTCTCCTGAAGATCTCTGCAAGACAGTGGTGGTTTAGGACCAGAGTTTTCTTTCTCCTAGGTGAGCTACCTTCCCAGGTCGATGAGCCTCATCTGCCCCTCATTTCCCTCTACAGCAGGTGCAGAAATCACCTTCTTGACGGCTGGATCCACTATTGGCCTCGTCCGCTCAATCTGCCGGAGCCTATCTTCACATGCAGAAGTCCTTAACTCACAGAGGATTTGAGACCCATTGGCTACCCTCACCTGGTTTAGCCGGCGGCTGGTCAAAGCTGTTTCCCAGAGCATGGCTTCTGTTGCATGCTGACAGCTGAGTGCAAAGTGGAGACCAAAGGGTGGAGACCAAAGGTGATCAAACAGCCCCAGGAGGAGCACAGCACGTCCCCCATGAGGGGTACTGTATAAGATGGTGGTTTTTTGCTCAATTTTTGTATCCCAAAATTGGGGGTTGTCTTATACGCAGATGCTGAATTCACAGGGGCGAGTTGCAGTTTGTTCACCCCAAAAAAGTTTTGAGTCGTTTGCCCCATCAAAAAACTGATTTCTAAATTTTGGGTTTAAAAAAGTAGGGATTGTCTTATACAGTACGTATATGGGTTCATCGTATACACGGGAAAATACAGTACTATCCCCTCCCCCTAACACCTCACTTTAACATGGGCGTAGCCAGGATTTATGTTGGGGGGCAGACACCCACCTATCACCATCCTCTGCTTGGCTCTGTCTAGCAGATTTGGAATGAAAACAGTTGCTTTAAATTACCTTCTTTTAACCCCAGGTGCTCAGGGAAAAAAATCTGTTAACATCTTTCTACGATTTCTACTTTTAGCTAAGTATTTTTTATCTATTTGCCTAATTTAGGAGGTGGCAGCTACACACACACACACACCAGGTCGTCCGTCCCCGCCCGCCCCGCTTCGCCCATGCACCTTATATATACTGTACAGTACAGTGTTGATGTGGCGTCAATCAGACACAGTCTTTCCTCTTAGCCGGCCGCACACGTTTATTTCAAATTTAAACTTGACGGAGGGTGGGAAGACCCAAGTCCGACTCTGATTGGAGAGCCGCGTCGCCTTTCCACCAATCACGACCAAGCGCGCTCTCCCGGGGGTCCTTCTGCCCCTCCCCTCAGAGGCGGAGTCCAGCTGTTCGGACGGGCCAACGGTCACTCCGTGACCGACGGACTGACCGCTTGCCGTCCGGAGTCCCTCGGTCTTCCCTCGTCCCTGCGCGGAGTCTCTCGGCGAGGATGGCGGCCGGCCTGGACTCTCTGGAGGGGTGCCTGGAGCGGCATCTGCCCCCCGCCGAGCTGGCCGAAGCGAAGCGGATTCTTTACGGGGAGGCTGTCAGGTGCGCCGGGACTACAAATCCCAGCAGGCTCTGCGTCAGCTCGGGAGAGGAGGGGGAGAATGAGCCGCCCCTGCCGCCTCAGCCTTCTTCCACCTGGCGCCCTCCAACTGTTTGGGATGCGGGACTGCTGGGAGTTGTAGTCCAAAACATAAGGAGGGCACCTGGTTGAACCCTATGGGGGCGGCGGCGCAGATTTACTCTCCCCTTAGCAAGTGTGTGGCAGGTAGAAATGAAACAGGCTAAGCTTCCCCCCTGCAGTTGTTGGGAAGGGGAAAGACTATCTGTGGACCCCAAAGTATAAGGTCGACCCCCCCCCCTTTCCTACTGCCTCTTGGGACTTGGCACCAGTGAGTTGGATTGTTGGCCATTTCAGGATTTGACAATAGAGCAGGGAAAGGATGGACAAGTGTGGCCAAACTCCCAAAAGCCTCTGATTCTTTTCAAGGCAGCTGGCAAAGTTGGACTCCCTGCTCTGCCCCAGGATCCTCATTGTAGGCCAGCCCTGTTGGCTAGAGCTGATGGGAGTTGCAGCCGAAAACAGATAGCAGGAACCAGGGTGGAAGGCAGGGGCTGCTGATATAGGATTTGGAGGAGGAGGGTGCTCATGGGTGAATGAGCTTCCCTCAGGACGATCTATCTTGGTTTGTTAAAGGTGACATGACAAAGGCAACCCCATTTTTTTTTAAAAAAAATGATTAAATTGGAATGCTCTCTGCATGCTGAAAAGGGCTGAGAGGCTATCAAGCCTAACTCCCCATTGTAAAATAAAAAATTCCTTCAGTAGCACCTTAAAGACCAACTAAGTTTTTATTTTGTTATGAGCTTTCGTGTGCATGCACACTTCTTCAGATACACTTGAAACAGAAGAGTCAGACCCTTATGTATATACAGAGGGTGGTGGTCAAACTAATTGATCCCCATTGTAAGGCAGCCCCCTTGCGCATGTGAACCCACATGCGCACCCCCCGCCAGGGGCTTCAACAGAGTCAGCTGCCTGCAGAGCAAAGGGCTTGCAGAAGTGGCCTTAGAAATTTATCCAGTAATGTCCTTAGAACAGCAATTCCAAATGTTGGTTCAGGAGTCCGCAAGCCAATTACCAAGCTTCTGCCTCTAGGTTCTGTCATGGTGTGTTGCATAAGGAATGTATGTGTGTGTATGTGATGTCCGGATCAAGAGAGAGGCCCATCAGAAGGATATCAAGGCAGAGTAGAAATGCTGTACTGCATTTAAGTTCCCATGAGATGAAATATTTCAGGTTAGTTTGATGGGGATGACTTGCGTGTCATACAGAGAACCTGCCCATGACAGTTTGCATCTAATGGAATTTGAGTAAACCAGCCTGGCCAGATTGTTGTTCCAAAACAGTTTTGTGTGACCCTGCTAATTGGTCAACAGAGTGACTTGCTCAAGATTATATAAGAGGTGTGGGATGGGGAAGGTCTTAACCTTTAACCTTCCTTCTCCTCCACCCTTAAATATTTCTTGGCTGCCAAGGTGCATTGACCTGATATAAATAGCAGCTATATAAACCTGCCATATTGCTGTTTGTTATTTTGTATTTGTCTTTTTGTGTTCTTACTTTTCCAGGAAACTGGATTTGCCGTCAGCTGCTCTGTCTGCTGCTACAGAAAGGGAGTTTGACCTACAGGGCTATGGATTTGGAGCTGAACCAGAGCAGCTGAGGCCCCCGCATATTGTCAGGGTGGGGCTGATTCAGAATAAGATCCAACTTCCTACAGATGCACCAGTTGCTGAGCAGGTACCGCTGAAGCTTGTAAAGGAAGTTCCTGCATGTTTCCAATTGCTGGCTCTTGTCTTTCCAAAGGGAGAGCAGCCCCAGCTTCTTTGTACCATTATACTTTGTCAGAGCCTCAAATCTTTTGCATTGGCCATATTGTGGGGTAGGAGAGCGGGGAGGGGGGGGAGTCACGTGGAGCAAGCAATGTGCCCCTTTAGTTTCAGATAGTACATGGGTAAACAAGTCTAAAAAGCCCAGGACACAAAAGTTCATGGCCCTCTAACAGCTATGGTGGCTCATGTACCAGAAGTAATGTTTTTGCGTTAACTCTGGAAGTGTATACAGTCAAATATTGGTTCCTGAACACCTTAGTTGCCGAACAAATCGGCTCCCAAACGCCGCAAACCCGGAAGTAAGTGTTCCAGTTTGCGAACGTTTTTCAGAAGCCGAACGTCTGACGCGGCTTCCACTTGAGTACAGGAAGCTCCTGCAGTCAACTGGAAGCTGTGCCTTGGTTTTTGAACAGTTTCGGGAGTCTAACGGATTCCTGGAATGGATTAAGTTTGATAACAAAGGTACCACTGTATTTGATTCTGACCAAACTATGACTCCTGGAGGTCTGTGAAAATTTTTGTCCCTGGTTTTTTAGGCTCATCTATCCATGTACTAAGTACTATGTACTAAGGGTGGCGCTGTGGGTTAAACCACAGAGCCTAGGGCTTGCCGATCAGAAGGTCGGCGGTTCAAATCCCTGCGACGGGGTGAGCACCCGTTGCTCGGTCCCTGCTCCTGCCAACCTAGCAGTTCAAAAGCATGCAGTGCAAGTAGATAAATAGGCGGGAAGGTAAATGGTGTTTCTGTGCGCTGCTCTGCTTCGCCATAAGCGACTTAGTCATGCTGGCCACATGACCTGGAAGCTGTGTGCCGGCTGGAAGCTGTGTCCTCAGCCAATAAAGTGAGATGAGCGCCGCAACCCCAGAGTCGTCTGCAACTGGACCTAATGGTCAGGGGTCCCTTTACCTTTTTTGCCCATGTACTATCTGAAACCCAATGGGTGCATTGTTTGCCAGATGTGAAATATATTGGCATTATTTTCAGCTCTCCTACCCCACTAATAAACCCATTTAATTGGCAAAGAGTTTCTTCCCTCATCATGTTAAACCTGCTGCTTGCTACAGGCAGGGTTTATTGCCAACCCTTCTTCTCTCTCAGTATTTTGTACATGGTTGAGCTTGGAAGGCAAAATGAGAGTAAAGGTAGTTTATTTAAATGACCTTTACAGCTCACCTTCTCCCTAGATAACTGCACTACACAAGCGCATAGAAGAAATTGTGGAGGTTGCAGCAATGTGCGGGGTCAATGTCATCTGTTTCCAAGAGGTCTGGAGTGAGTAGTGTTTTGTTCTGCCTATTTAAATCCTCTCTGCTGCTATAAAAGTCAATCTCAGTTGCGTGTGACGCTTGAATAAAGCCAGAGCAGAAATCAGACTCAAACAGAAAGGTGTTGGTGAGCAAGCTACATTCTCTGGGCACAACCCAGGACATCTTTTGTTTCTGTAAAATATTTATGCATGATTCCCACTAAATATCCACTGTGGCTAACAACATCTCCATTAAAAACCACCAAAACATTAAAAATTCAGTTATGAAACCTAAAAAGTGAGATTAAACGATCTGTAAAAGTAGCCACACAAGATAAAAGTATTACAGTTAGAACCTCATATCAATAGCACAAAATAGTATGAGAAAGGCCCACCTCAAATCCAGTTCTCTGTCACGTGGAAATATCTTATAGGAGTGATGGTGAACTTCTCACATTTCTTATGATGCTCTTTTTGTAGCGATGCCTTTTGCTTTCTGTACACGAGAGAGGCTTCCTTGGACAGAATTTGCGGAATCAGCAGAGAGCGGCCCAACGGCAAGGTTTTGCCAAGAGGTAAAGAGCCAGATTCCTGCCCTGCCTTTTTACAAACCTCCTCTGCACCGCTGTGTCCAAACAGCCTGTGTGCATTTGGACTGTCCCTTCCACCCTGCATGCAAACTTCCAAGAGTGTGGGCATTTTTCTAGATCTGGGCCCGGCAACCACGTTTGTAACCCAGGGCTGCAACCCTGGGCAGTGAAGCTGCTTCAGTCGCATTTCCCCTGCAATCCTGAGTACATGTTTATTCCGAAGTAGCTGTTATTCATTTATTAATTACATGTTCCACAATCATCTCAAGGCAATGTACAATAAAATGGCAAAAAAAGTTACAAACATGAACAACAGAGATATTTAAAATGAAAGCAATACAGAATGGACATTCAGGACACAGACACTGAAGCAGCCTAACCACCCACTCCTGTGGTTTTGCTTTTGTGTGGCTTTGGTCATTTCAAGGAGGCTTGTCTAGGAGAACATGTTAGTGGATTGGGCCCCGCTGATAAGTAGTGAGTGAGCTGTACCATTGGTAGGGATTGCAGGTAGATGTGTCCACAAAGGACTTTTGGGAAGTACAACTTCAGTTCTTTTGCTTTTCAGCAAATGCCTGACTTTCTCCTTTTTGGGGGAAAGAGATGAGTGTTTGTTGTTTTTCCCCTCGTCTGAAATGATTTCCCAACTGTCTGTTTCTTGTTGATCCTGAAGGGACCGGAGTGGCTTGCTGTGCATCCTTTTCCATCCTGCTGCCTTCAGTTTAGCACAGGTCAAGCACGAAGTGATTGTAAATGCCAGATTAATTGCATCTTGGTGGATGTTGTTGTGGTTAACATTCAAGCATATGGGAAAGTAAAATGCCATAAGGGGAAGGAAGAGAAAACATAATTGGATCAAAGGAGACATGACTTATCAGTACTGAAACATAATGCAAAATATACTCTTCAGGGACTAAGGGTAATAGGAGACAAGCTGTTACTTCTTCGTTCTAACTTCTCTGGGCAAGACAGTTCCCAGATTCCTTTTTAATGATCTTATGGGACACGTTTCCCAGGAAAGGCCAAGGCTTGGATCTGGAAAAGGTCAAGAGGAGTTTGCGGTTTCCCCCAAAATGCTGGCACTGAAGGGTAGTCCGTGGAGGCCTCTACAACAGCCTGGGGTGGGGTGTGAGATGCCCTCGTCAAGACCAGAGGTTGTTTCCTCAAGGTAGTTGGAGCATGGATCTGGGAAGGAAGCAGCACTTATGAGTCAAAACCTCCACTGTTGTGGACAGAAGTGGCATTGCAGGGAATTCAGTGGTTTCTGGCATTATTGAGGAATCATTTCTTCCTTCTTTATGAATAATATTGTTATTAGATTGGCCATGAATAGGATCTGGAACAGAGAGTGCTCCACATTGCCACCCATGACAGTAGGAAGACGTTTCTGACAGTCAGAGCCATTTGACAGTGAAATAGACTACAGTGGTACCTCTGGTTACAGACACTTCAGGTTACAGACTCCGCTAACCCAGAAATAGTACCTCGGGTTAAGAACTTTGCTTCAGGATGAGAACAGAAATTGCGCGGCGGCAGCAGGAGGCCCCATTAGCTAAAGTGGTATCTCGGGCTAAGAACAGTTTCAGGTTAAGAACGGACCTCCAGAACAAATTAAGTTCTTACCCCGGGTTCCACTGTACCTTGGAAGATGGCGGACTCTTCTTCATTGAAGGTGTTTAAGCAGAGGTTGGATGGCTACCTGTTAGGGATTCTTTAGCTGTGATCATTGCAGGGGATTGGATCAGATGACCATTCCAACTCCATAATCCTTTGATTCTTTGACCTCACTCTGTTTTAGCTATTCAGTCAGCAGACTTTTCAGTAGGCATTTTTTACTTTTCTCTTGGTCTTGCAGGCCTCCTGCCAACTGGCAGATCTCTTGTGAAAACCTAATCAAAAGTCTTTTTATACTGTTCTCCTGCTGTTTCATCCTGCTTTTCTGATATTTGGTGTTATTGTTTATTTTTTATTGTCCCAAATGTTATGATTTGGTAAGATGTTCCAAGATTGTCTGCTGAAACACTGCTAGTACATTTAATCAAATGTGGTATCATTTCCACCACGGCTTCAGCTGGCCAGGAAGCACAACATGGTTGTGGTGTCTCCAATCCTGGAAAGAGATACTGCACATGGGGAGACATTGTGGAACACAGCGGTGGTGATTTCGAACACGGGTGCTGTGCTGGGCAAGACCAGAAAGAATCACATCCCAAGGATTGGAGACTTCAATGAGGTGAGTGGTAGCTGTTGCATATGGGGAAACAGAGCACTCTTGCTAATTCAGGAACAAATTCCTCCAGGAGCAGCTTTTGTGTGTGTGTGGGGGGGGGGGTTGCCATGCACATATCTATTTATTTTTTTAATATATTTTTTATTAGTTGTTTTATCAACAAACATACAAAATACTAAATACAAAAATACAAATACAAAAAACATCAAAATACAAAGTACAAAAATACACAAATCAAACAACATATAACAGAAAAATATATCATTTCTCATCCATTTTGGTATTCATTGTCTTCCGGCTTCCCCAATTCCCTACTATCTGATTTTCATTTTTATAAACTTCTATAGCAGTTTCTAAATCATCTTCCTTATCCATCATGTAATCCCTTTAACACTTCAAAGTTAATTCATCTTCATATCATCTACCCTAATTTCTAACTTTCAATCTTCTATTATCTCCCTAATGCCTTAACCTCTTTATTTTCCTGGATATTCAAACTCTAATTGTCAAATACATTCCCTATATACGTTTTAAATTTCTTCCAATCTTTTAAAACTTTGTCATTTGTCTGGTCCCGGAGTCTTCCTGTCAATTCTGCCAGTTCCATATAGTCCATCATTTTCATTTGCCATTCCTGCATCGAAGGCAATTCCTCTTTTTTCCAATATTTTGCTATTAGAATCCTAGCAGCTGTGGTGGCATACATAAACAAATTAACATCGTCCTTGGGAATTTCTTCCCCAATTATTCCAAGCAAAAAGGCTTCCGGTTTTTTCAAAAATGTGTTTTTAAACATCTTTTTGAATTCATTATAAATCATTTCCCAGAAGCCTTTTATCTTAGGGCATGTCCACCACATATGGTAGAATGAGCCAACATCCTGCTTACATTTCCAACATTTATTGTCGCTTTTGTGGTACATTTTAGCTAACTTGACCGGCGTCAGGTACCATCTATACATCATTTTCATCTGCCATGCACATATCTAAATCAGGAGACCATATAAAAATATTAGTGTCCTTGTACTTCTGGTTTCACTTTGAGGGTCCCTGGCTCTGTGTGTCTGGTTTTCAGGTTGAGGCTCCCAAATTGTTCGTTTCCTGGCACCAAAGAGAAACTCATAGGAAAGACATCCTGTCTGAAACCCTGGCAAGCTGTTGCTGTCAGTCAGTGTAGACAATATTGAGCTAGATGGCTCAAGGGTCTGACTTGGAAGAAGGGAGCTTCCTAGGTTCTCCTCCTTGTATCTAAAATTGCTTAAACCTGTTTGGTATTTGGGGATACTTCCTTTAGCTTGATCACCACAGATATGCCCAGCTCTCGTCATGTCTGCTGCTGCGAGATTTCTATTAAGGCAGCTGGTGTTTTGGACTCCAGGGATCTCATTCAAGTGTAAGTCTGTGTGTTTTGCAGTCAACATACTACATGGAGGGGGACATGGGGCACCCGGTGTTCCAGACCCAGTTTGGGAAGATTGCTGTAAACATTTGCTATGGGCGACATCATCCCCTCAATTGGCTCATGTACAGTCTGAATGGAGCAGAGATCATCTTTAATCCTTCTGCCACTATTGGGAAACTCAGGTACCATTCGGAATCTTGCTTATTTGCTGCAGAAAGTGGTCTTAGTTATGACCTGGTGTATGTGCAAGGCCATTACCTTTGATGAAACCCTCAGAAAATTTGGAAAGTTAAATTACGGTCTTCTGGAGGAGTGCTCTGTTTAGCCCTGCCTTGTCTCTATGCAGGGGCCAAATCGAGAGGGTCCAAGCAAAGCACATGAAGCTCATGAGCTCTCCTAGCCGAAGGGTTAGCAACAAGGAAGACTACCTTGGAAGTCAGTAACTGGAAATCTCAGGTAGCTGATGTAAGACAGTGTCCCGATTGTCACTCCATTGGGCTCAGAAGGTTACAGTCAGGTAGCTGCTGCCGCTACCCCTGAGTGACTGTAAATATTTTACGCTAAGAGCTCAAAGGGTTTAGCCATTAACTGAGCTGAGATGACAGGCTCTGAAAGGGCGGGGGAGCTTTAGCAGGAGGGTAGAGGTTCAGCAAACCCTGCATAAAACGCCTCGCTAATGGGTGAGGAAAGAAAACAGCGGGAAATAAGAGAGAGCTTCCAAAAAAAGAGAAGAAAACAAGAAAGAAGCAGGAAAGAAAACAGGGCATATGGGTATCGGGTGTGTCTGGGCATTGAATCCTCTGTGGGATTGAAGCTGAACAGACAATTTGTGCACCACTCTCAGGACCTAGACTACTCCATTAGGAAAGCTGGCATTTGTGATCTAACCTGGCTTGAGAGCTTTGTCCCTCTTTGCAGCCAGAGCTGGACTGGCTATGGGCACTGCTGCCAGCAAAAAAGAAGATGGCTCCTGCCTGGGATGCAGCCCAGGTTCCAAGGTCCTCTTACAGCCAGAGTTGACATTTGCCAATTCAGGAGCCTGAGTCCCCTTGCCTGCCAAATGGGACGAGAAGGTTGTCTTGTTGCGGACACTGACTTGATCAAGCAAGCCTGGCAGCTCTGCCCTTCTCTGGGGCCAGGCCTGGTGGTCTCTGTGGGGCAGGTGCTTCTCTCCTCAGGGCCACATAAAGAGTTGAATAAAACATGCAATCTGGCTGCTCCTACTTTAAAACAAAAGGTTTAGGGAGCCAGAGCTCTGTGAAGGCCCAGTTGCCTAGGAGCATGCAGGACAGGAACTGGGGAGGGGGAGTTCCATAGTCCTGCCTCTGAAGCAAGACTCACCCCTCCCTGGATAACTTCCATTAGGAAGAAGGACTTTCTAAGTGATGGAGTGCAGCTGCAAGTTGGAGGCGTTTTGTTACAGGAGCTGTTCACCGCTCACTTGGATTGCGTCATGCCCAAAAGAGCATCACGAGAGAAAAGGGCTAGCAAACATTTCCTCCTTTGTAAGGGGTTATTAGATTGTTCACCCAATGGCGTCTGCTAAGCTCGGAGGCAAAGTTCAGGATAATCCTCATAATGTATGACTTTCTGCCTGAGCTAACGGAGAGGCTGAGAACGGGGTGTCCTGTTTGTTTAGCTGTTCTGTGTCTGTCGGAGGGTCACAATAATTGGGTGGATGTGAAACATTTAATTTTTACCAGGCAAAGAAAATAAGTGGGAGGTTTACGAAACTCACCACTTTAGGGTTGGCCAAAGCATGCCGAACGATTTCTAGGACTCTTGTTTGTGATTGCTGCATGGGGGCCATTGTGACCATGCTTTTATTTCCAAAACTTATTTCTTTGCCCCACAGTTTCATTTGTTTAAATATTTCTGTAACCCCATTCATATATGATAAAAAGGCAGGGGTGGGTTGGAATAAAATGACTATTCAGAGGAAAATGGCAAATAAGAAACCAGTGGCTAATAGGTGAGTTTTCAGCAAAAAACAGAATTTCTGTGGTCCTAGGCACTTGTCCCACAACAGAGTAGAGGTACCGTAGTTCCACCGAGAGGGCACTACAAATACATCTCTTTCATTTGTATTTTGCTCTAACTTTGTTGTGGTTTTGTTGTGGCTCCCTTAATAATCAAAGTGAAGCAAGTTTAAAGCCTGATTTTAAGGTAGCCCAGGTTGCTTCTCCGTTAATTTGAGGGGAGCTTTGGAGAGCTTGCCCAACAGCCACCCCTAGTTGATAGTTATCTCAAAGTCCACCTTGGGAGAGGATGGACTTTGCTTGGATTGTGTTATTTTAAAGGGCATGCTTAGTGCCATTAGAGAGGCAGGCGGCAGGTGAGTGTGTGACCTTTTGGAGGCATTTCCTGCTTTCTCAGGATGGTTTTAGTGAGGCGGCATTATTGACTCTTTTCTTGGTTGCTTTATTGCTTTGTGAGAGTATAAACTAACTGGCAGGAACAGATTTCTTAGATCCTCTGCAGCAGACAAGTTCTGCAAATGATACAAGCAAGCACCTGCTGCCCTTTCTTCCCTTCCCCACAACATATCTGCATTTCCTGTTTCTCTTCCCTCTGTCCCCTGGTATCATTCGAATCAGGGCCTGTCCCCAGAAGCTGCTTATTGCCAATTTGGTATTGCGCTACACCTTTGGAATTCCCTGCTGGAGATCTCCATTACCACCCCCCCCCCGCAGCCCGCTATATCTTCATCTTACTTTCTTGCTATGCATCCACCATAGAAAAGGACAGCGCAATCTGTTATCATATTTGTCAGGTGGAGAGATGTAAGGTATCATAAACAACATTAGCTTGAATCTCCAGACGCTTGAATTGTTTTTCCAAATTGCCTCATGTTGGTCTGGAAATGTCCTTCTGCAGTCACTCTTATTCCTGTGAAAAATAAAGCTGTTGCATTCTGCAGAAAATGTTTTAAAAAGTAGGAATGAAAAGCAATACAAAAAAATATGCAACAATACAAATTAAAACATAGAATCATGGAATTGTAGAGTTGGAGGCGATCCAAATGGTCATCTAGTCCAACCTCCTGCAATGCAGCATTGGTTAAAACAGATAGACAGATGGAGTGAAGGGAAAGTCTTGACAAAATAAGAAACTTCTTTAGAATCCATTTATATACAATAAAGGATTTGTGGAGTGGAAAGCAAAGCAATCTAAATGAATCCCAAAGAGGTTCCCCGCCTTCCCCCCCCCAATAAGCATATTAAATAATTCACCCTTCTACGATAGTGCAAAACGGAAGACAATTTAGGGACTTGGAAGGGGAAGGGCTGTGCAGGAGTGGGAGAGATGTGGAGGTGAGAGCTGCAGTTGCCAAAGCTGGGAAGCAGCCCCTGAGCTCTTCCTTTGATCTGCCTGTCACAAGACGACACCGTGAAGAAGGTGGCCGGTTAAAAAGTGGTATTTCAGGTGATGTAAGAAAGGCTCTGAGTTCTGCATTCATGCTTCTTCCTTTATTATTTCCAGTGAATCCATGTGGCCCATTGAAGCGAGGAATGCAGCCATTGCGAACCACTGTTTCACCTGTGCCGTCAACCGGGTGGGAACGGTGAGGCCTTTCAGCTCTCTGTGCTTTGAGGCGCCGCCACTTAGGCTCCTGCTCTCTAAAAACAGAGCCCTGTGTGGAATTGTAGGGTGTAGCATCAAAATCCCCTTGTCAGCCATCTGCCCTGCCTCTCTAAGTGGCTTTTTAATGCTACTCTCCCCCATTCTGCATCTTCTCAGCTGCCCTGCTGGCTTCTCTTCCCCACAGCAAAGAAAGTGAGTAGGTTTGTGAAGGTGTTGTTGCTTTGGGATAGCCCAGTGTTGTCAGAAGGTTCTGAGTAGCCAGGAGAGGTTATCTGGAACTATTCTCCCTGTGTCTCTGGTGGCCAGCTCCTTGTAGGTGGTGAGGACCTGCACGCTTGCTTCCTGCTGTCACGGATCGGGAGAAGGCATCAGGTGAGGCTGCCAAAGGCCCTTCCTTCCCTGTTTCGTAAGGAGCGAAATAGCCCCCACTCACAGATGGGATTTGCCTTTCATCCATCAAGGAAATCAATAGACTGAATGTGGAGACAGGCCGCTCTAGAGGATGCAAGCAATACTTTGCTTGAAAGCCAGACACAGCTGATTAGATTTAGAATGATAACAATGGCTTCTGTGTCTTGCATTGTTCATTTCGAGTTTTTCAGGGTGGGTGGGGAAGTGGAAGAGGCTGCCTGGTGTGAAGCAACAGTGCCATCTTCCTTTCATTTTGCACTCTTCTGCTGCTGTAAGGGTGGCTCGATGAATAATTCCTCCTGGGTGATGACTCTTCTGCTTCTTGCAGGAAGTTTATCCAAATCCTTTTACATCAGGAGATGGTGGAGAGGGTAGGTGCCTCTGTTTTCTTTTGTATGGAGAGTGATGCTTGTGGGGAGTCTCTTTAGCGTGGGGTGGTGATAGCATGCCAACAAAGATAGAGTCCTGGGGAGGTTCTTTTCTGTGGTGGGAAGAAGTTTGTCCAGCACCCTGGGGAGCTCTGAAATGGATTGTAAAAGTAAAGGGACCCCTGACCGTTAGGTCCAGTTGCGAACAACTCTGGGGTTGCAGCGTTCATCTCGCTTTACTGGCCGAGGGAGCTGGCGTAAAGCTTCCGGGTCATGTGGCCAGCATGACTAAGCCGCTTCTGGCGAACCACAGCAGTGTATGGAAATGCTGTTTACCTTCCCGCCGGAGCAGTACCTATTTACCTACTTGCACTTTGTGCTTTCGAACTGCTAGGTTGGCAGGAGCAGGGACTGAGCAATGGGGATTCGAACCGCCGACCTTCTGATCGGCAAGCCCTAGGATCTGTGGTTTAACCCACAGCACTACCCATGTGGATAGTGGTATTGGCCCCAAAGGCCCCAAAATTAACTCCTTTAATGTTGAATTCTGCATTTATATCTAATAATGCGTTTGTTCTGAGGTCACTGAAGACAAGACTCAGCATAGACAAATAACAGATTCATTAGACATTGTGAAACTGAGCAAAAGGATACGTTTTAGGTACCTTTTGCTCAAACAGCAACTTGTTGCCCCGCTTTCCCCTTCAACTCAACAGGACAGCAAGCAGCTTTTGAAAGCTAAGGCCATTTGAGATGGCACAGAATGGGGAGGGAGCAGAGGGCAAGCCTTCGGAGTCCCTGCAGCACCTCAAAGCCACCCATACTTTCCATCCAGCCACACTGGCAAGTAATTGGGAAGCAAAAAGATTGGAGAGGCTAGTGCAACCTCTCCTTCCTGCTGGCCAACCTTCACTGCTCCTGGGAAATGTTTCCTTATCTGGCCTCCTCCTCCTGCCACCCTCTGGCTTCAACAAAAGGGATTTATGTTATAATAAGTTTGTTGGTCATCTCTTTGTTGCTTTTCTTTGCAAAGGAGGATCATAGGAAATCATGGTGCATATGTCAGATTGGTCTAGGGACCATGGGTGTAGCCAGGAGTTTTGTTGGGGGGCAGACCTTTTGTTAGGGGGCCCACAGAACCTCAGTTTGCTATGTTGCTTTTTAAAATTGATTTAGGAGGGCAACCGCCCCTTCCTGCCCCCCCCCCGGCTATGCCCATGCTAGGGACACAAGAACTGATCTGCTATGGAATAAAGATCTTGGTTTATCTAGTTTAGTAATGTCTTCACTGCAGGGAGCTCCCTAGCACACCCCAACACAGCAGAATCACTTTCCCTTTACATCAGGTGGTAGTGGTCCTGCCTAATGCTGGGTTTGGTTGCTATGCATTTAAGCCCGGCACCAAGCAAGACCAGTCTCCCTTTTCATTGGCTGATATGAAGGGAGAGTGATCCTGCTTAGCCCTGGGTTCTTGCTTTGCATGGTGCTTCAAAGGCTCCTGGTTGGAAGCTGCACAAGGCAGGCTTTGGGCAAATTTTGTCCTTTCTGTCAAGGTCTGCCCTTACCTATATGATGCAGGTGTAGGGCAGGTGGGTACAGTTTGCCTCAGTCAAGATGGGCTTGTGGGCCAGAGGTTCCCCCTGCCCTATTCTAACTGTTCCATCACCCTGACTCCCATTTTGCTACATTCATTTTGTTTCTCTTGCTTCTTTGCTATTTATGAAGCCCATCGTGACTTTGGTCACTTTTATGGTTCAAGTTATGTGGCTGCTCCGGATGGGAGTCGGACCCCTGGCCTCTCCCGCACCCAGGATGGTCTTTTGGTGACGGAGATGGATCTAAATCTTTGCAGGCAAGTTGGGGACAAATGGAATTTTAAGGTAAGTCTTTTTTCACTAAGCAAACCCTCCTGTTTCTATCTGATTTCCAGTGAGGCTGAATTCTGCTGGTGTTCAGTTGAAATGCTAATTGGCTTCTACCTCTAAGTATATTCTGGAGGAGAGAAACTGTTCTGGAATGGTTTAAGATTTTTCTGGATCTGGGGCTGTGCAGTCAACAGCACCTGAATTATACCAGGCTGCTGCATCTGACCCAAGGGAACCAGAAAGTTACTTTTAAAGTCTACACACACTTTTGACATTAATGAAATGACCTCTTTTTCGGGGGGGGGGGGGGCAGGTGAAATTGCAAAATGGGCACCTGCAATGTCTCCTGCATTTCACCAGCTTTCCTTGTTGGCGCAGGGAATGCCACACCCTGGGGAGCCAGTAACCACAACAACGGCAGGTTTCTCTTGAAACAATGATGGTCTTTATGCTCACATTAGCAAGGAAGTCTAGTTTTCTTTGACAGGAATGTGACAATCTTGAAGCTGCTTAAGTGAAGATTATGTTCCCTCCCTCTGTCTGCAATTCTGTACCCACTCACCTCAAAGTATGCCCCGTCAATCTCAGTGGGGCTTGCCTCTGAGTAAATGTTTGAAAGTTCACCGATATGACTTTTAGAAGACATCTGAAGGCAGCCTCGTATAGAGAAGTTTTAATAGTTTGATGTTTTATTGTATTTTTATATTTTGCTAGAAGCCACCAAGAGTGGCTGGGCAACCCAGTCAAATGGCCAGCATATAAATAATACAATTACAAGTCAGAATTTTATCCTAGCAGGCAAAGCTAGCTTTTCTTTTCAGCCATGAATGCAGGCTAGATAATATTACTAACATTTTTGGCTTTATTTGCAAAACTGTAGAAATTTATTCATTTATTTAAAAAATGGGGCTTATGTTTGACTTGACATTCTGAAGGTCTTTTGCAGTGACAGATGGCCAGTGGCAGAGAATATTCTACTGAAGTCCCTTTACTTTCTTTCCAGATGACCGGGCGATACAAGATGTATGCCGAGGAACTGGCTGCTGTTGTCCGGCCTGACTTTGTTCCCAACATTGTCAAAGAGTAGCTTGCCTCTTGCTGCTGCTCAGGAAGGTTGGAAGAGAAACATATTGTCCTTCTCATGTGACATGGCAGTTCCCCCACCCACGCCGCCACCGCCGCAAGATATAATGCCTCAAAACACATGCTTTGCCTTTTTAGGAGTACTTTGGATGGGATTCAAATAATTCCTTTGGGCCTTTCCAGTGGGATTTTTGGCTTTCTTTGAACCAGATTCATTCCCTCTCTGCCTCTCTTATAGCGGAAGTTGCTTGAGGAATGCACAACTGTTTGGCTGTGAGCCACTTTTTTTTATATATATAAAAAGCTTCAACTACTCAATCACTTGGCCCAGGCATGAGGAAATGCTTTGATTCAGGACTGTTTTAAGCCAGGTCTTTATGAGGAGGTGTGTTTCATAAAGATGGACAGATATGCAACAAAATTATACACCTTTCCTGTAAATGAATCAGAGGAGTGAATCACAATGAAACCATGTTTTGTATTCCATGGCTGTAAAAAGGCCCGAGAACCAAGACCACAAGAAGAGTCCTGAAGCTGGAGCAGGCCAGAAGACCACCTAGTCCAGCCTTCTGTTCTCACAGCAGCCAAGTGAAAGAGTCACTTAATCTTCAGCTGCCCTGTTGCATCAGTTGCAACAAAACATCACCCCTTGTTTTCCCCTGCTAGAAACTTTAGATTCTGAGGTCTTCTGGGCAGAGATCTATGCTTTTCTACTTTAAAGCGCCTGGCCCGTTGATGGAGCTGCTGTAATAATAATAAAAAACAGTAGATGGGGAAACCTTGAAAATGTGGTTCCTTGCTTTCCCTTGCCTCCAGATGCTTTGAGCTTGGGGCTGAAGTGTGTGCTTCCAGTTCTCAGTGGTGAAACTGTAATTACTTATTCAGCATTTCCTTTTAAAAAATTATCAGCTTGCAGTGGTCAGCAAAGAAAGTTGGCACACACTGTGCACTTGCATTAACCACTTAAAACCTTTATATATATATTTATTGTACAAGGAAAATATATTTTGCATATAAAGTTTCTCTGCAAGTAAAATATCCCTTTTGTTGTTATGGACAAGAATTATGAAGGCTGTTCTTCTGGATCAACTGGGTGAACCAGGAGAGGATGAGAGTTGGGCCCATTTACTTGACTGGAACTGTTTCTACCCTACTGCAGCTTCTGTGATTCCCATGGCTTTGGGAACCAAGAGAAAGGCTCCTTCCCTCTCGCACAGGGCCATGTGCCCTCTGCCAGCAAAGCTGCCTTGCTTCACCTTTTCTCCACTTGGGATGTTCAGCTGCTCAGCCACAGCCAACCACCATTCACATCTGCTCCAGAGGGAAAGCTAAAGCAGATCTCTTAATGAAAGGGGAGTTGCCTGGGCTCTGCTGCTGTGGGAATCTGCAGAGAATCCATTGCTTGCTCTTTGCTTTGCTCTTGCTCTGCACATGGCCAGGCACTCAATGGACTACAGAGATACTGCACTGCAAGAGATTGTTCGCATCCCAGATAAATACAAGGCAAGCAGCCACTTGCATGACACCCGCTAGCAACTGCCACAGTCTTTGATTACTTCCCTCTCCTTTACAGTTGTTGTTGTTTGGTCGTGTCCGACTCTTCGTGACCCCATGGACCAGAGCACGCCAGGCACTCCTGTCTTGCACTGCCTCCCGCAGTTTGGTCAAACTCATGTTCATAGCTTCGAGAACACTGTCCAACCATCTTGTCCTCTGTCGTCCCCTTCTCCTAGTGCCCTCAAACTTTCCCAACATCAGGGTCTTTTCCAAGGATTCTTCTCTTCTCATGAGGTGGCCAAAGTATTGGAGCCTCAGTTTCACGATCTGTCCTTCCAGTGAGCACTCAGGGCTGATTTCCTTAAGAATAGATGGGTTTGATCTTCTTGCAGTCCATGGGACTCTCAAGAGTCTCCTCCAGCACCATAGGTAACTCCTTTACAGTAGTTACCTGTAAGAATTTGTGAGGGCTTAATCTGGGGGCAGGGACACAGCTCATCCACGTGTCAGCCCCACCATTCTTGGGCACGTGCCTGTTTCAGAGTGTCCTATTCAAGGTGGAAAAGTCAGGGAGGATTGTGTGTTTGTGCCTGCCTCCTCTGCAGTTTAAGCCCCCGTGCATTCTTTTGAATGCTTGACAAGAGCGCCTGTCCCTGCACTCACAAAGTCCTCCCACCTCAAGCCCACCCGCTTCAGAGGTGATAGATTTAACCCTACAAATCCTCTGTCTAAAATCAGAGTACGTTAAGAATCCACAGTAGCTCTACTGGCATATTTGGACAGGCGTATTTTAAGTTCCTACAGCATTACAATCCTGTGGCTTAAAATGATACAATACCCTTATTTTTGACACCAACAGGTTTGTTTTTTGCAGGATAGGCTTAGTCCACTTTATGATGACAGTTGCGACCTACAAGGCAGCATAGCTCTCAGCTGTCCCATTGCAAAAATGAGGGAGAGGGGGGTCACCTCTCCAAAGTCGGAATCATACAGTCATCTGTAATGGAGGTGCTGCACAAAGTCTCATCTTCCAGCGTCATAACTTTTATATGCCTGTTGTCTTTGTCCATGGAGTTTTCTTGGCAGGGATACTGGAGTGGCTTGCCAGTTTCTTCTCCAGGTGGATCATGTTTAGACAAAACTCTCCACTATGACCCTGTCCATCTTGGGTGGCCCTGCATGGCATAGCTCATAGCTTCTCTGAGTTATTCAAGCCCCTTCACCACGACAAGGCATTGATCCATGAAGGGGACAAACAGAATATGTCATGTTAATCTCTACTTCTGGTGCAACAGGATACTTGCTTTGCAATAATTCAGAGCAGGTGTGGGGAGCCTGTGGCCCTCTCAATGTTGGACCACAGTCCCTAGAACATCTGGCAGGCTGCAAGTCCTTTCGAGTGCTGCTCATCTCACTTTCAGCTCCTATTTAATGTATTTTAATGTATCCTATTTTAATGTATAAGCATCCTCAGAAGACTTCACCAATACCTAACTCAACTCCTTTAAAATGTTCTTGCTGGAGTTGAGAAATGGCGGTCTCCCTCTTTGGCACATCTTTGACACATCACTCATAACTTTCTACCCCACAATAGGACCTCACAGTACTTTAAATGAAACACAAAGTGGATATTACAATATCAAAGTTTATTTTTGACCAGCAGGGAAGCCATGTACATCCCTGAGTTGAATCCAAAAACATGAGTGCAGTGTGATGAGGTAGAACAGTCTGGACTCCGGCTAGAATCATCCTGAACTGCAGCCAAGAGAAATTTCCCTGCCTCCAATTACATAAACAGCAGTTCTGAGCCAAGCCGCTGGGTTGTCTTGGAAGTCCTCAAGCAATCTTCTTATCAACACAATCCTGGCCTCAAATTACAGCTTTCCAACATGTAACGAAAGTTTCCCTCCCTGCCCAGACTTTGGAGTCATGCTGCTGCCAGCTGCACTTGCTTTAGCAAGTAGTTCAGGTCTGCTTTCTAGGGCCAAATGGATCTGACCCAAACATAGGTTGTTATCTTAAAACACTAGCATTAAGCCTGAGGCTATGAAGAGCTGTCACCAGTTCTCACTAGAGAGTGCTGGTGATGGAGGATACTCTGTGTTCAGAGCATCTCCTGGCTGACAGCCGTTTGCAACTGATGTGTTATTAAACAAAGGTTAATTGTGCTGGATTGGGGCCAAAGTTACCAAGAGATTCTGCTCAATCTTTAAAACCTTTAATTTCTTTAGAGAGGACCTAGTACAGTCACGATTTGGCAGCCCCTCACTAAAAAAGAATGTTCAACATGACAGCAATTATAAACAGATTATCTGAAAACAAACCGATGGTATACAAAGAACTGATTCATCCAACCATTTTGGAGGGTCTGCAGTTACAACTGCAATGCCTTTTAATTCCATGCTTTCAGAAAGAACCACCCTAACCTCATGAAAAAGGCCCTGGCTACCAGAAACCCTTTATGCATCAAAAGCAGCTGTGAGAATCCACGCATTGTGGTTTGCAGGTGATGCTGGTATATGTATGTGGACTACTTCCTCTTCTTGCTCCTTCCCCCAATATCCAATAATCCTAGGCTGTTTATGTTATTCTGTTCCCTGATTATTAGACGTCCAAACCGGGTGAAAGATCAGCCCTTACAGTAAAGAAAGGAGGACTGACTCTTGTCCCTTTCTGTGTTGAGCTTCTCCTGGGCGGGGGGAATTCATGAATTTGGCGTGGAAATGAATACTAAGACTTTTGTTCCTGTCAAAAGGGGCCAACAGGAAAAGAAGTCCAAGTCTGCATTTGAAAACTTCTGTGCAAATTTTAAAAATACACACATATATTTAAATATTACAGTCGCTATACACAAGCTATTTTCATCTTCATTATCATCATCAAAACTTAAAAGATGGCAACAGGACCGCCATGCTGCTCTCTGTAGGTTTAGAGACAGGGCAGGGCAGATTTCATGCTTGCAGGATCTACTTTTTATTTCCAAATAGAGCCTGGAGGCCCACCAACTGGAGCCAGATGTAAAAACCCACTCCTGGCCTTTTGAGTCTTTCACATTGCTGCGATTACAAAATTGGGAGTCTTGACATCCTTCTTGATCTACTGCAAAACACCCAGAGATCTATGAATAGATCCCAATCTAAAATGTATTTATTTCAGCCAATTTAGAGCCTGCCTTTCTGGATACATCCCCCACCCCACCCCACCCCAAGGTGGCTCACAGCAAAACAATATAATACCAGTTTAGAGCCTGGTCTAAAGCATCCCTTCTTTGTGGTCCTGCTGCAGTCTGGGAGCAAAGTCTCTTGCAGCCCTGAGACAAGGCGGCTGTTGCTGCTGCTGCTGCTGCTGCAAGCTGGCCAGTGATGGAGGTGGAAGCCCTGGCAGCTCCAAGAGGTCAGCTGTCTCTGTAAACAAACAGGATGTCCTCATCGGTGCCATAACTGGTTCTGGCTTCCTCAAAGTTATTGATGCTGGTTCGGCATGTTCCTGTGGGCAGGACCAAAATGGGCTCAGAGGGGGCCAAGGGGTTAAGGCTCTGTTGGAAGGAAGGCAGGGCCACTGACTCAACAGCCCCAACCCACCCACCTCCACACACACACCCTGCACAGTCATGGCCTTGCTGCAGAGACAAAAGACAAGACAGACCCACCTGCCATGGCTCATGCTCCTGAGGCACAAGCCTAGAAATGGCTAGGACAACATCAACCCAGAATATTGTACAATGTTGCAGAGAGGAACGAGTTAACATGCCAGAGTCGTCCGGTTACCACACTTCCACTATTTGAAATACAGTGGACGCTTGGATTGTGAACGTGATCCATGCGGGAGGTACGTTTGCAACCCGCAGCGCTGCATCTGTGCACGCGCGGGTCGCGATTTAGCGCTTCTGCGCATACGCCGAAACCCGGAAGTAACCCGTTCCAGGACTTCCGGGTTTGGCGCGGTGCACAACCCGAAAACGTACAACCTGAAGCGGCCGTAACCCGAGGTATGGTTGTAAAGGGTGGTGGCTACTCACGGTCAGCATAGGCAGGATTGTTGTAATAAATACTCCCTGAGGCTTTGCTGTAGCCACACAAGACAACGAAGTGGCCCTGGTAGTCAGGACTTCTGCAGAAGCACTTCTGGCCAGTTGGGAGAAAGCAACAATATTTGACCGGGTTGGAGCAGAGGTCACAGAGCAGCAGGACGGCATTGACCAGTACAATGGCCACATGACCTTGGGCAAGGTGATCCTGGATGTCCCGGACAGTCACTGTGCTGTGGAGGAGAACGGATGGAGAAGTCAGTCCACTGGGGTCCCTTAGGGATATCTTAACAAAGAAGACACCAACTCTATCAGGACTGGAGGTTTGGAACAGGTCACTAGGTCCACAGCCCATTTGGGCAGGATGGCTGCTTGCAGCAGCTTTCTCCAACCTGCTGCTCTCCAGATGTGTTGGATCCCATCATCCTACAGCTGGGGCTTACGCGAGTTGTAACCCAAAGCAACTGGAGGAGACCTGGTTGGTGAAGGCCTCTGCATTAAAACAGCTGTGGCATCTGTAAAGAAGCCCGTGGGATGGGGAAATAAACCTCGACAGAGAGAGAGAGAGAGAGCGCTCACCGTTTCTCTACCAGCACTTTACAGGCTTTGGATTGTGCAAACAGCTGGTTGACTCGGTTCTCCTCTGTGTCAAAATGTTTCCTGTAGAATGACTGAAGGAGGAAGAGGACAAGCCTGGTCAGAACAGATTCCTCTCAGGGTAAGAAACCTAAGAACATAAGAGCATAAGAAGAGGCCAGCTGGATCAGGCCAATGGCCCATCTGGTCCAGCATTCTATTCTCACAGTGGCCAACCAGATGACTGTAGGAAACCTACTAGCAGGACCCGAGCACAAGAGCACTCCTGTGATTTCTAGCAACGGATTCAGAGGAATGCTGCCTGCCACACTGGAACAAAAACATAGCCATCATGGCTAGTAGCCATGGATAACCCTCCTCCTTGAATTTGTCTAATCCTCTTCTAAAGTCATCTAGATTGGTGGCCACCAGGTTAACTATGTGCTGCATGGATAAGTTTTCTTTTTTCGGTCCTGAATCTTCCAACATTGGATGTCCACAAATTCTAGTGTTAGAGAGAGGAGAACTTTTCTCCATGCCATGCATAATTTTATAAAACCTCCATGGTGTTGCCTCTTACTCGCCTCTTTTCTAAACTAAAATGCTCCCCAAATGGCAATGTTTCTTCATTGGGGGGGTGGGGGGGTGTCACTCCACCTCATTGCTTGCCCTCTTCTGGAACTTTTTCAACTCTACAATATCCTTTTTGAGGTAAGCCAGCCAGAACCGTACACAGCAACCTAGAGAAAGGGCTGCCCAGGTCCCAGGTACAGCTTGCAAGAGAGTTCTCCTTGGACTGAGGAAGCAGGGCAAAGTTCACAGCCGGAGAGCAACACAAAAGAACATCTGAAACATCATCTCAAAAATCAACATGGATCCTGTCCCATTAAAAAAAGAAAAGAAAAAGCAATCTAGCACTTGCCTTTTCCAGACACTAACAAAGCATCAAATAAAAACAGTGAGTAGAAACAATTAAACAAAAATCACAATCTAATTAAAAGGCACAAGTTATCATAAAATGCCATTGGGTACCTTGAGAAGCCTGTATGTCAAGCTCCAAAAGTCAAACATGCTGGAAAGGTTCATGAGTGCCAAAACATAAACCTATCATCATCATCATCCTTAGAGAAGCAAAGAATTCCTGCCCTCCAGACTTGGCCAAAGCACCAACATTTGAGTGAACCAGGAAGCTGACCTGGTTCTTGTAGCCCTTGTCCACCCCCAGGGTCTGTGTGCAGAAACGATGCTTCACCCCAAAATGACGCATCAGGTAGGCCAAATCGATGGTCCAGATGCTCTCCGTCATCTGGAGGTCCTGAATGGCTTTCTGGAACTCGTCGTCATTCAGGAGGTTCAGGTACCTGGGACGAAACCAGAGTAAGTGGTGATGGTGAAGAAGAGGGATCAGGGGAGAACAGAGCGCAGCTTATAACGTGTCACCTGACAGAAGGGAATCTGGATGCTACAGGGCCTGCCTGCACAATGGACAAACTTCAGAGCAAGAGAAAGGGATGGAGAATACTCCCCCCCCCCAGATTCTATTTCAGAGATGAAACCATGGTTTCCTTTTGTGATTTGGCTCATATCGGCATATTGAGATAACGACCCTCTTCTAGCTGTTTCAAGCAGATTTGTTAATGCTAGTGGTGGGGTCAGAGATGATGCGAGCTGCAGTTAAGCAGCCTCTGGAGGGCCACAGAATCCCCCTCCATCCCCATTTATGCAAATACAGCGGGTTCCACATAAGAAGGCCTGGCACCTACAGTTTGAATGTTCTCGCAACAGGCCAGAATTTGAAAGGAAGAAGGGAAGGAACTTGATAGGCGTCCAATGGAAAGTCCCTTGGACACCAACAATGTGGTCTGGTCCAGGCGTAAGGAGAAAGGAGGGAAGGTTTTGTGGGCTTGCCTACTCTCTCCCACCACCACCCTTCCTAAGATTTGCTTTGCCCTTTACATCTGTTTTGGGACTAACTCCAAATTCAGGTAACTAAGACTGCATTGTAAAGTTAGTCTGAAGCTGTTCTGCAAACTCTGGTTCCTGGCAATCCTGGCTAGCTCTCAACGCAGCTCTAAGAAGGGTGTTATACTAAGTTTTGGTTAAGCAATGGAGGCATTCATGCACAACACAGGGAAAGGGAGAGAAGGAGATGAGCTGACAGCACATTCCCAATCTCCAAACCAGGGTTATGCCTGAACCAGACCTGTGCAGAGGCAGATAGCGCAGACACAGAAAAAGGAGGTGTTTGGGGAAGAGAGGCAGCTCACTCATGGGATGATGGGAAGGGGCCACAATAGAGGAGAAATCACTGACATTCCATCATGAACAGGAGTGGGGGAGAGCTTGGAAATTCAGTTTGGTACAGGAGGGAGGGAAGGAGAGAGGGGGAGTTACAGTAGTCAAGATGGGAAATTACCAGCGGGCAGGCTAGCGTCTTGGCAGAAGGGATGGAGAGAAATGAAAATCTTCTGCTTCATATCTACTAAGTGGCCCTCTAAAGAGGCATTTCACTCTCCTGCCCCTAAAGCTCGTGTTCCTCTGTGGAAGGAAAGACGAGTTCAGCAGGAAAAAAAAAAAAAAAAAAGACCGAGAGCCAGCAGGCAGCACAGTAGAGGCAGATGGAAAATCATAGTGGCCATTATTCATGGAACACAAAAGGCAGGGTGGCTTCTACGGGAGTCACACAAGAGCATGGCAACAGACTCAAAACACGCAAAGAGGAAAAACCCGCCAGTTGCTGGCAATTACTTGAAAAGGAAGTCAGCTGAGTGGCCCAGTCAAGAGTGTCTTCTATTGGGCCAACCAGAGTTCTTACACTATGAATATAACAGCCTTTGTACCCATTCTCTGTCACAGTCAGACATAAATGCCGTTTCCTCTTGTGCTTGAGCTGCTGCTGCTGCTGTGGTCAGTTGTGCTGCACTCACTGAAGCAGGCATCCCCAAACTGCGGCCCTCCAGATGTTTTGGCCTACAACTCCCATGATCCCTAGCTAACAGGACCAGTGGTCGGGGAAGATGGGAATTGTAGTCCAAAACATCTGGAGGGCCGAAGTTTGGGGATGCCTGCACTGGAGGGCCAAGGCAGTTGGGTGAGGTCTAGGGACCTTCCCATCCTGGAAGCAACTTGTTGCAAAGTGCCACCAGCCACCTCGCCTCCTTCCCCACCCCCCAATAAGCCCCAACCAAAATGGACTTACTGCAGAACCATCCTGGAGCAAGCCAGCCCACAGTCCCAGTGGTACAGCTGCTGAAGGATTGGCACGTCCAGCTGCACATTGTCCACTGCAGGAAAGAGGACACCACCGTCAGGAAGACAGTATTTGGCACAACTAAGGTTCTTCTCTACATTGACATCCATCCTTTAACGGGGAAAAATATATTATTTTGTTCCATGCCAAAGACATCAGTTTGCAACATTTTAAAACAACTCCAGGGGGGGGGGTCTAGTTTCATCTGACCCAGGGACTTGGTTTCATAGTAATATACCATGGGATCATAACTGCCCCTGGATATATTGGACTAATTTATCAGTTCTGCACCCACACCATCTGCCAGAACCACCTCCCAGTGGTGTAAACCAAATATGGGAAACGTATGGCCTTGCAGATGGTTTGTCGTACCTAGCCCTGAACTGGTACAAGCCATTGAGCTCTTGGGAGGATGAACCAGGCACCCCCACAGGATGAGGGCCTTGAGGAGCAGGCAGGGGCCCTCTGGGTTGATACATGATGAAGAATCCCAGGAAGGTGCCTGCCCCGCAGCCTTTGAGAGAGACAGCACCAAAAGCTTGGCCTCTAGGCTGAACAGGAACACCACAGTATGCATCTATAGGTCCAGGGTCTCCTTGAGTAGGCAATCCCTGATGCTCCTTCACTGGCAGCAGCTGGGGCCAGAGTAGATAAGGCTCCCTCTTGAGCCTTCCAGTTGCTGGAAACAACACAGGTCTCTGGCTCCTTTTTCCTATGTTGTACCTGGCCTGAACTTCCTGAGATACTGACCTTGGACTGCTGCCTAATTTCATTTCTGGATTGCGTTTGGACCTAGGTTGATTCTCTATGCATGACGTTGGTTTGTTTGGATTGTGCTGTGCCTGAACTCATGGGGGGTGCTTTAGTGAAGGATTGTGTCTTCTGTAACTGGGAATGCCCCACCCCCACCCCACAGAACGCATCTCCTTGAAGTGACAGCATTGTGGACTACACCTCCCATAAACCCTGGCAAGCGGCTATGCTGATTGAGATGGATGGGAGATAGTGTTTAAAAAAATCTGGAGCGCCACAGCTAGCCATCCCTGATGACTAGGTTAGCTGCTCTGTTAGGGGAGAAATGCAGGGTATTGTGAACAGCAAAGGATGTCACAGAGGTGTTGATGAAAGACTTGGATGTTTCTGGTCTTTACAGAGGCCAATAGCTCAACACAATAGTTTCTAAATCTTCCTGGCAATGAGCCCATCATCTCCTGGGTAAAATAGCATCAACAGGGCCAGTTGCTCTTTGGGGACAAAAGTCTGTGTTGACAGGTTACCAGGACTGAAGGTTCAGGATAGGCCAGAGCCCCAGGAAAGGGAGGGGACTCAGCTGGCTTCCTTCCAAGCAACTGAGGCTGACTCAAGGGAGCCTTGAGGGAGGTCAGGACTGTTCTGACCCTCTGGCTCTGGACATGCAGCACATTCTTTAAGGGTAGCCTGGTGTATTTAGGAAATAATAATAATAATAATAATAATACTGTATTTCAAAAGGACCAGGGGCACCACAAAGACATTTCAGCTGATCCAGTTTGAACAAAGGCAGCTCTCTTGCAGAAGCCTCCCCAGCCTGCTTTGCCTGATCTTCAGCCAGACTCCGTTAGCAGCAAGAGACCAGTGACTCTTGCCAACCGGCGGGATCAGGACCCAAATTGCTTTGAGGGCTCTTTAAAAAAAACAACAGTCAAGTAGTGTATTAATTTAATGAAGCATATAGTAAGTAAATTGCAACAGAGCCCAAAGCAATTGGGGTGTGTGTCCAGGGGAAGATGTCATCGCTTGCCTCATGGTCCTATGGAGGAATCTTTAGCGCTTCTGTAATGGAAAATATGACAGCTGATGTGTGTTTCTAATGGAATGCTGCGATGGAGACAACTGGAATCCTGAACTCTTGAAAGTGGCCTAAACGCCATAAAGATATAAGTTTGCAGGAGCACTTCGGGCGGGCCCACTCCTCTCTGCCTGGAAGCAAAGTATGAGATCCTTGCTCTAAGGCCACCTTCCTACGGGGTTCGCTGAGAAGGAGGGTCACAGGAGCTGCTGAGATTTCAGAAGCCCCGACATTAGCTGGAAATGGTCCAAAGAGCCACCAACACCACTAGCACTAGTAGCTTGCTGCTGCTGCTTTAGGGCGGCTGTCACCGCACCCGGTGCAGCCCGACCTGGGAGCGTCCGGCGTGGGGGGTAAACCCGACCCTAATCCCACACCCTGGATCAGGCTGCGCGACGGCAGAGGGACCCCTTTCTACTGGGCTCCGACGTCTTTCCTCGGAAGCAAGCAAGCCAGCCCCCCACTCCCCAACGCTCTGCACATGCTCGGGCGCCCCTTCCATAGGCGGCAGGGCCGCCCACCCCCGAACTGACGGACCTGCGGGCGACTCGTGCGCGTCTTCCTTGGGGCTCTTCATGGTGGAGAGGCGGGCGGCGGGGAGCCGCTCACGGGCCAAGGGCGGCCGCGATTCTCGGCAGGACGCGTGCCGGCATGGTTCCCCCGGCGGCGGCTCCTCTTCCTCCTCCTCCCGTCCCTCTCGGCCCGGCGGAGGCGGAGCCCTCAGCGACGGCCTAGCGCCTGCCTCCCTCCGGGCTCGCCGGGCTCCTTCTGCGGTGGTCGCCGAGGAGCCTTCCCGCCTGATCCAGCGGGGCCAGGGGTGAGGCCCGACAGGCACCGGGGCCGGAGGACGCGCGAGGGGGAGGGGCTCCCTTTCCCACCCCCACTGAGCAACCAGGGGCGGCGGCGGCGGCGGCGGCCGTGCCTGCCAGGGTCCGCTGGACTACAACTCCCGGCAGCCTCAGCCAGGCCGGCCGAGGCTCAGCGCTGATGGGAGTCGTAGTCGCTGAAGGAACCCATAGAGGTGGCCCCCCTCCCGCCTCTCAGTAAGCCCCAAGGAAATGGGAAAGGGAAGGGAGGGCGACGAGGAGGAGGCTTTCGGCGTGGCGGGGTGCCGCCGGTGGTGTACCACCCCCCCTCACGGGCAGGGCAAGCGGAACTGTCGAGCAGGGGTCTCGTTTCCCGGGCGACTCCTGAAGCGTGTAACACAAGAGGCCGAGACGGGCTTCCTTTATCCGAGGCGCGCTGCATGCTGGGAGACCGGCGGGCGAGGAAACGGAGGCACGCCGTTGCGGAGAGCGGGAGCGCCTGACGGTGAGTAGTAAGGGGAGGCCGGCCTGGCTCGGCCTAGCTTAGTCCAGCTCGGCCCGCGAAGCGAGGCTCCCTCCTTTCCTCCCTCGCGGTTTCCTCCGTGGGGGCTTCGGTTGAGCTGCCCCCGCTCGACCCGCGGAGGCCTCTTTCGGGCTTCGGAGCCTCTTGGCCCGGGAAGGAGCTCCCAGGCCCCGCTTAGGACTTCTGCATTCCTACTCAGAGTAGACCCCCCCCCCCAAATTCTCCCGTTGGAATTTAGTCGCTCACGTCTGTTTCCGCGAGTTTACTACGTGGGACTTAGTTGGATGCAGCCCAGTGGAGGCAGGTCACTGGAGTGCGTTGATTTCAGTGGCCTACTCCTGAGTAGTACCGACTAGAGAGCCACGTTGGTTGGGCACTAGGTAGGGGAACGTATTCCCCACCCCTTAAGGAAGCGGGCTTAACGCAGGGCTGTCAAATTTCCCCCCAGAAATGCCTTCAACTGGAAGGTGGGGGACGAGGGCACGATCCAAAAGCACCCCACTGATTTCATAGTGTTAGTGTATGGTGGGGGGCGGGGATATTTTTGCGTGTGCTTAACCGAAACCCTTTGGTGCATTTCGTCGAAGGTACGGGCTCCTGGCTTGGCCAGGCCCACCAAGTACATAGGCCCGATTCATTCTCAGCCTTCCCTAGCCTGGTGTCATGCAGGTGTATTGGACTACGACTTCCATCTGCTGCAGAATTAGCCTGGCATACTGGGCTGGGTCTGATGGGAGCTGTAGTCCTAGACACCTCGAGGTTGGGGGAGGATGTAATAACTGCTTTATGATCCCCCTGATCTCTGGAATGCTCCTCCATCTCAGGTGAAGCTAGCACCACCCTTTCCCCCCTTTGGACAGCAATTGAAGATGAGTCTTTTTGGCCAGACTCTGGGCAGTAGGTGAGCTGAGTTCCAGTGGCTCTGTTCTGAACACCAGCTGTTTGTCAATGTTTATTAGTGCCTGTGTTAAAGTTTAGCTGTTTTTAATGTTTCATGTTGTTGTTTAGTCGTGTCCAACTCTTGGTGACCCCATGGACCAATGTTTCATATGCAGCTATATTATTAGTATTTAACCTGCCTTCACATTGTATGGAGGGCAGGATTGTAAACTGAATAAACAGCAGCAACAATAATACCGTAATAATATTTGGTGCTTACATGAAACACGCCTTGCTCTTCTGAGGAGCACAATATAGCCTAACAGGCAGACCTGAAACCTCATTCCCCCTGCCAAACTTCCTATTATACCTCTTGTTTTGGAAAAAATTGCCACCTAGCTCCCTGCTGTGGGTTTGTTTCTGCTTCAATCACACTGGATTTGACTCTATTCTGATGATTCTCAATGTTGCTTGAAGAGTTTTGTGATGCTTCCTCAGATGTTCTATAGATGTCATTATGCTTGTACCTTACTTCCTGGGAGTACAAGGCACTCTTAAGGAGGAGCAGCCATGGAACAAAAGCTGTTAACACAGTTGCATTTTCCCCTTCCTCTCTCAGGTTTGAACACATCCAGCTTCAGTCATGTCTATCGGAGTGCCAATTAAAGTCCTGCATGAAGCAGAGGGTCATATTGTGACCTGTGAGACGAATACAGGAGAAGTATACCGCGGAAAGCTCATTGAGGCTGAGGACAACATGAATTGTCAGGTAGGTGTGCTTTGAAAAGTGGTGATGGGTGGTTAGGAGGATGTGGCCAGAACAAAATGTCCTGCTTTGGGTCTTCATCTGTTGTGGGAGGTCTTAGCTTTGTCTTTAAAAAAAATCAAGAAAACTGTAATTGGGGCTCCCCGATAGAGAATGCAAAGACATGACTTGGCCACCAAAGTGATTGAGTGATTGGTTGTTCCCCCTTCACCCTAAGTTCCCAGAGCAGGTTGTGACAATTAAAAATACAACATAAAAATGAAATTCTAAAAACCTACAATTACAAAAAACATATGATCGCAAAAAATAGAGTTCGTCCTGAAAATATACATCTCAGGTGTTGAAGGCAAGGGTCAAGAGATGTGTCTTCAACATTCACAGAAAACTGTATAATGAAGTTGCCAAGTGCACCTCTACAGGGAAGGAGTGTCACAGATTAAGGGCCAAGTTCATAGCCCCCTCCTTCATGAATTACTGTAGCCCTGTCTTCTTTCAAAGCCATTCAAGTTGGTGATTGCTGCCTCCTGTGATAGCAAGTACCACAATTTAGCACTGCACTGCATGGATACATTTGGCTTTGTTGGATGCCCCCAAATTCTTGTGCTTTGAAGAAACTGAGGAAAACTTTCCTTTGCCCACTTTCTCCATGGCATGCTAAATTTTATAAACTTCTATAAAGTTTTTAAATAGAAAAACCTCTTAACCTGCCCACCCCTGTCCCAACTATTCTTATTTAAATTTCCTACATTGCATAGGTGGGACTAGAGGACCCCTTCCACAATTATGTGATTCTATGGCTGCCACAGATATTACCCTTTGCCACCTACCCCTGGGCTTATCTCTCCCAGGAGCTTCCCAATGTTGCTGGACTACAGCTCCCATCACCCTTGACCATTGGCCATGCTGTCTGGGGCTGATGGAAGTCATAGTTTATCAACATCTGGTGGCACCACATTGGCTACCTCTCCTTTTAAAGGAGTAGAGTTGATGCAGAATAGGTTTTAGGAGTGGGCAAGGACTTTTATCTGCTGAGATGGGTACAAGCGCTCTTAAGAGTGAAAGGAAACTCCTGAGCCTAGTTTGCTACTCCAGAAAAACTCCCTAAACAAAGCAGAGCTCTCCTGGTATATCCTCTTTGGCAGTCTTCGTCAACCTGGTGCCCTCCAGCAGTTTTGGACCACAGCTGCCTTCAGCCCCAGCCAGCACCGCCATATGATACTGGCGCTGATGGGACTTGCAGTAAAAAACAGCTGAAGGGCATTGGATTGGCAAATGCTGCTCTCTAGTATGATACTTTGGAACATCTGCTTCATTTACTCCACAGGCTGTTAAACATTGAGGATTTCTTAACGCTTTAAAAAAATTTAAATTGCTGTGACTTCTTTGTCCTGTGCCGTTACATACCCTGTTTCTCCGAAAATAAGACGTAGCCATAAAATAAGCCGTAGCAGGATTTTTAAGCATTCAAGGAATATAAGCCATACCCCGAAAATAAGACATAGTGATAGGCGCAGCAGCAATGCCGGCCTCAGGAGGAGGAAAAAAATAAGACATCCCCTGAAAATAAGACATAGTGTGTGTGTTTTTTTTTTGAGGAAAAATAAATATAAGACGGTGTCTTATTTTCGGAGAAACAGGGTATGTATTTTTAAAAAACATTTTTGTAATTGCCCTAGGAATTTTGATTGGCTATTAAAGGGTGGGGATAAAATTTAAGAAATAAGGCTTGGAGAACTGAGATCAACATACAGGTGCTGGCAACTTTGCTGCTTTGTCTGTTCCTGCACCTATCCTACTGTTCTCAAGCTAATCTGAAAACAAGGGCTGTTTCTTGCTGCTTTAAAGACACATCCACAGAAATGGGAAAGCAACATGCTTTTCACTTGTCTTAACTTGCCAATATGACGTACTTGGCTAGACAGCCTTTCCATTTTAGGAACCAGCTGGCCGTTTTTGCCGTTGCGCTTCTTTTCTCAAAGGCTCTGTCCTGTTCAGCCACTCATTCTCTCTTTCCAGATGTCCAACATCACAGTGACCTACAGAGATGGGCGTGTGGCGCAACTAGAGCAGGTGTACATTCGGGGGAGCAAAATCAGATTCCTCATCTTGCCCGATATGCTGAAAAATGCACCAATGCTGAAAAGTATGAAGAACAAAAACCAGGGCTCTGGGGCCGGAAGGGGCAAAGCTGCTATCCTGAAAGCCCAGGGTAAGTAGATCATTGGGGTCCATCTTGCTCAGTATTGCCTACACTGACTGGCAGCAGTGGGTCACCAGACCAGAATCTCTCTTGGCCATACTGAGAGATGCTTCCGAGCATTGAATCTGGGACCTTCTGCTCTCCATTGCTGACTAGGGCTGGGTTTTCAACATCATGATATACCACCAGCTAAGCATCATGTTATACTGATACAGTCAAACCTTGGTTCTGGAACAGCTTAGTTGCCGAACAAATCGGCTCCTGAACGCCACAAACCCGGAAGTAAGTTTGCAAACATTTTTCGGAAGCCGAACTTCCGATGCGGCTTCTGCTTGAGCACAGGAAGCTCCTGCAGCCAATTGGAAGTCGCGCCTTAGTTTTCGAATGGTTTTGTGAGTCGAACGGACCCCTGGAACAGATTTAAGTTCAAGAACCAAGTTACCACTGTATATCACAACCACACACATCCATCATGATTCACAATATATTGCCAGGTCAAAAATTGTGAAGCCGCTATCTTGCTATGGACTTCAGTCAGGTTTTGGGCGATACACTGCCTAGCCCTATTGCTGACTTATGGCCCTTCTCAGAATGGAACACCTGGCTGTTGGCAGCAGATGCCGCAGGCTAAGCTGACCCCTTTGGAAGGTTCCAAGTTGATTCAGGATAGTCGAAAGGTAGTACTTCATACAGTGCACAAGCAGCTATGAAATGTGCTGCAATGGACGTGGCCTGTGGCTTAGATGCTTTTTAAAAGTGCGGTGGGTTTGTCAGTGGCTTCTGGTCTTGATGGCTGAAGGAAAAACGCATCTAGTGACGCTTTGCAAGACTAAATTAATTCATTCTGCGAGTCGCTTCGTCTTGCGATAATTTCGTCTTGCGAAGCGCGGTTTGCCGTAGCGCAAAAAAAAATTAAGTCTTGCAAAGCACGGCCATAGAAAACTTCGTCTTGCAAGTCACCAAAAACATCGCAAAACGCTTTCGTCTTGCGGGTTTTTCGTTGCGCGAGGCATTCTTCTTGCAAGGTACCACTGTAGATCCTGTTTGCTTTGGAGAAGCAGCAGAGGTGTGTTTGTGTGATGGCCATGTTTTTCTCCTCGAGATCATCTCAGAAGCGGCAGTTTGCAGTCAATGGGCCTTTGGTCTGACTCAGCAGGGAACCCTTCTTGATGCAGGGTTTGTGCTTCCCCTGTTCAGTTTATGGCATTATTTGCTGTTGTTTCCCCTGCAGTGGCTGCCAGAGGAAGAGGGCGTGGCATGGGACGTGGCAACATTTTCCAGAAGCGGCGGTAACTACGGACGCAGGCTTTTCTCACTGAATTGGAAACTGTAGTTGTAGAATGTGGTGGCGATGGGCTTTTGTGTTATTCAATAAATGTGTTTCTTACAAAATGGAGGGACAGCTTCCGTTGTGTGGCATGAACTTTGTTTTGGGGGGTACTGCTTTGCTGTTACCACACCCACAAGGTGAATAAGCCTGGCCCAGGGGATGGGGGCAAGCAGACAGACAGAAAGGTGTCATCATGCTGTCCTTTTTGCTCCTGTACCGGTTCCAGACTGACTTTCAGCAGCCAATGCTACTGGTCAGTTGAGGCTTCTTCTTTTTTTTACCTTTGCTTGGGAGTCAGCTATGAGCCTGTTGATTTTCAGTTCAGATTTTTCACCCACCATTTATAACAGCAACTTGGGAGATGGTGGTGTTTTCTCCCAGGGCTCAGCAGATGGGTTGTTCCAAGAACTGGATGGTAGATGATCTAAGAGAGTGTCCTTCTTCCTCATAACGTTTTCAGCCTTTTGGGGGGGGGCAGACATCATTTTAAAACCAAGACCAACAACATAGTAAGAAATAAAACATTGTAAGGTGAAACCACACTTTACCTTGATTATTTATTTGGGTTTGAAGCAGCACCCTTTGCAAAAAGTTTGCACATTCAGCGAGTACTGTTTGCAAAAGCTTGCATCTGCAGACTGAATTTGGGCTGTTCATTTTGCCAGAGCATTGTTCTTTGGAGGGGATTGTTTCAGGCACAGAGGGAGAGGTAGATGAGGTACAGCTTTGCCAGTGCAGATGAGGCCAGTGTGCTGCATATTTAGAGGCATCTCCTTTTAACGTGCAATGTGACCCTTGAGCATGTTCACTGGCAGCCTTCTGAGTCAGCTCAGTGGCCCAGCGAGGGAGGCAGCAGCTCTGGAAGTTCAAAGGCAGAGACCATTCCCAGCTAGGCTACCCCGAGATCCTTTCCGAGGGAAATCGCAGGCAACAGATGCCTTCTACTAGCGCAATACCACTTGCTAGAGGTGGGATCTTGGCTCCTGATTAAACCCAAAGATTTTTGGAGCAAATATCCTCTGAGAGCTGCCTGGAGGCTTTGCAGCATCATTATGTGACTGGGGAATGCGCCAGTCATAATTTTGCCTTCACACACAGCCTGGAGAGGGATGGTGATCCAGGAAGGGAAACGTGACTGGAGGGAAACCAGAGGAAGAAAAACCTGCTGCTTTGGGAGAGAGAAATGTTGCAGCCCAACGTTGCACGGGTTTGTTCAGATCAGGAAGTGGAATCCAGTCCCACCTCCCAGCCTGCCCAAAAGTTGCCAGACCCAGTTCCTTGGAGGGCTTCTTAAGGCACCTCCCAGCCCTGAGACCGTGCCATCACAGTAACATTCAGGATGGGGGGGGGGGTTTCCTATTACAAATGTGGAAAGACACTAAAGGTGGGAGAGGGCATCTCCCAGTAAAAGTTCGCTTCAGGGCAACTATTGCTGCTTCAAGTGGGTTAGCCTGCAGGTGTTTTATGTGCTGCAGATGTTGGAGGACATCATTTTAAACCTGGATTTTTAGCACAATTACAAGCAGCTCAGAAAGCAAAACGCCTAGTAGGGACAAACGTGGGGTTTGCCACTTAAATTGTAGCAGATGGAGTTTGGTTTTAGTGTAGCAAGCTTTTTAACTTTTCTGGGATGCCTCCCTCTGCTTTTTCTTTTCCCCTCCCTGCGGCATACGGTTTGTGTGGGAGCCCTTTCATTTGTCTGCACGCAACCTCCCTCCTTCCCAATGTAACATTTTTGCCTCTTATTCCAAGAAGACCATTTATTATCATTCGCCACATACAGCAACGGTCAGCGCTGGAAAATGCACGGGGGAGGTTTCCCAACTCTCCCTTCAGTTTCCTTGCTGGCATCGGGAGCGGGGCCTTGTCAACACTGCTTCGGAAATTGTCAGGTGATCCTTTACAAGCAGCAAGCAGTGCAGAACTTTTGCATGTGTTTTTTAAATAAAAAAAATACATGCACATTTGTATCTCCATCTCAAACAGCCCATGCAGCAGAGATGCTCCCATCAGACTCCTCCCCCTGCTCGTTTGGTCCATAACTGAACCTGCAAAGGGATATCTTCTCTGCCTTTGCTACAGCTCCCAGTCCCCTACCCCACATATTCCTAGCCTTGAAATATCCTGACGCTGCAACACAGTCACATGTTCTTGGCTTGCACACTCTGTAGAACGTTGCATTCCACTGCCCTTTTGTCTGGAGACTGGAACAAAAAAAAACCAAAATACCAGGCTTGCAGCAGCTGCCACCACCTCTCCTCTCTAAAGTCTGCAAGCCATGGCCGCTCAGCCTTTAGATGCAGCCTCCATCCCACCACCACTCGGGGGTACAGGCCCCCACCTTCTGCAAGCTGAGGGAGGGGGCAGGAGCTGCTGCTTTGTCCCAACAACTTGTGGTGCTGCTCATTTTAAGTTCTCTACCTTGCCCACTGCCTCCTGATGGCTCGCTCTTCCTAGGTCTGCATTCATGGCCACGGTAAGTGACTAGTCCCTATTGGGGGGGGGGTGGCATGTCTGTGTGATGCAAACTCTGGTTAGGAGGAAGCTGCTCTGGGGAACGGACAGCAGCAACAGGCCCTGGCTGGAAATCTTCCAAGCTGGGCAGCGTTGTTGGTAAAGGCAAAAGGACCTCTTGCGGTCGTGACTCTCGCTGCTGGGGCTTCAATCTTGCAGAGAAGGCCTCGCACGCCCAATCACCTTTCACAGGACTGTGGGAGGAAGTTGTGGGACTTGCTTCCGGCCGTTGCACCTTCCCCTTCCTCCGCCTGGCTGGCCTCTGCTCCGCTGGAGAGTTCGGCCTCACAGTCGAGGACCTCGTAAATGGTGGGCAGTGTGGCGTGCTGACCCAGGCGCTTCCGCAAACCCACGAGCAGTGGCTGGGGCATGGAGGAGATGTCCACGTTGTTGCCGAGGTCGATCCACGCCAAGCAGGGGAACTTGCTCGCCTCCTTCATGGTGTCAGTGAGGTCCTTCACAGTGGCGCGGGTGAGGCGGTTCCCGTTGAGGGAGAGGTGAGTGAGGTTGGGCAGTGGCCACAGGAAAGGCAGCAAGAGGCACATCATCTCGTCCGTCAGGTCGGTGAAGCTCAGGTCCACAGTGCTCAAGTCCTCACCTTTGTTCTGCAGGTAGTAAGCCAGGCGGTGGACGTCTCTCGTGGAAAGGGGGATCCCTGACAGGTCCATTGTGTCTGGGCTCAGCTTCTTTTGCAAGCTGTTTTTCAGACTAAAGAGAGAGAGGAAGAAAAATAAAGTTTTAGGAGGATGAGAGCTTCAAAACAGAGTCTAAAGACCTTCAAAACATGGGCTGGACACTCCTTTCATGAGCAAACTTAGGGGAATGGCCGACTCACAAGTAGAACCCTGCCAGAGACGCATGCCCGACTGGCACATTCCCTGTTTCCTGGGCCATCGTTCGGGAGCTTCTTAGCCTTCCTCAGCCCCCGGTCATCATAGTGATTGATGTGGGAGTACATCAACACACTCTTAGCATCCGCAGAGGTTTGCACAGTTGCGTAACAGACCACAGCAACTCAGCATTCTGGCTAACCTAGTTTATTTACATATAATGGCTCCCTCTCCCTCTCTAGCATCACATAGCAAAGAGAGAAAGAACAAAGGAACAACATTCCCACTTAGGAACACAGTAAGACACAACATCCTGTCTTTCGTCACTTCCCACTTCCCACTCTGTGGAAACAAAACACATACCCAGTCATGTGATAGACAACAAACCCATGACGGGGGATGAATCTCCCAACAATTTGCAGACCAGGAATTCATGAGGGATGGAAGCTTATGGGGTCATAGCTAAGTGGCGAGGCATCTGCTTGGCCTGCAATAGGCCCCAGGTTTAATCCCCAGAAGCATCTCCAGAGAGAGATTCCTTGCCTGAAATCTGCACCCAGACTCCCCACTCCTGGCTCCGGCCCAGTCCTCATCCCTCACCTGGCCTGGGACCTCCGCCGGGGCAGGCCATGCCGGTGCCACTTGGAATGAGGAGTCAAGTGGTATATCAGCTGCCGGCAGATCCGGTCCGAGGACTTCCAGGGGTCATATTCCTGAAAGCAGAAGACTTGAAGTCATTGGGGAGGAACTCAGGCATTGCTCTCCTCCGTTTGTGCAGTGCCCACCCCCTCCTGCGCTGCAGCTCTAGAGTTTCCTGCAGATCAATGCAGATCCCTTTCACCCAAAACATCCTGTCCTGGTGCTCAGGCGTCAGCAGAGCCAGCTCAAAGGGGAAGAGCCTGGTAGGATAAGACCGCTGTGAGATAATAAAAAGCAAAATCAGCCGTGTTGTTATTCTGCAAACCAGACCTCAGGGTAGACTCTGCAACCACAGCTCACCATGTGAGGGCTGCTCTGAAGAGTGGGGAGCTGGCACCCAGAGGAATTTTATGGGTGCTGGTTTACATCATCTTAGCAGAGATGCTGGACTATCAGCCAGGCCAGAGAGGCTCACCTGGTGCCACCCTTACATGTATTTAGGCGCCAAGAAAAAACATCCCTTTTTACCCAGTCCTTTGGCCAATAAACAACCTATGGCCTTATAAAAAGTGTGGGAAACTGCTATTATGATTTTTCTTCCCGTAGTTGTTTTAATTTGTTGTTATTATTACGCTATGTAAATTATGTTTTTAATGTTGTACACCACGCTGGGATATTCAGATAAAGGATGCTATAATAATAATAATAATAATAATAATAATAATAATAATATACCCTGCCCATCTGGCTGGGTTGCTCCAACCACTCTGGACAGCTTCCAACACATATAAAAACATAATGAAACATCAAACATTAAAAAACTTCCTGATAAATAATAATAATAATAATAATAATAATAATAATAATAATAATAATAATAGTTGCACAAATATGCAAAGGCCCTCAAGTGATGTTGAGGCAGAATAATCTCTGAGGCTGGCTGGCCTTCCCCCCCACCCCCAGGACAACCGCTTCTCCCTGCACAAGCCTAGCTCAGCTGCATCCGATGTGGCCCTGTTTGCTCTGAAAAGCCAAGTGAGTGGCTGCCTGCAACTTCGGAGTTCTTACTCTCTTTTTTGGCAGGGGTGTGTTTGTGCGCGATGTTCTCTCTTCTGCATTTTGGGGTTATTCAGTACCGAGGAACTGGACACGGAGCCTCCCCCTAGGAAGCCCCCTCCCCAATTCCAAAACCCCACCACCACCCTGCAGTGCTTGACTCAACACATTACAATCCTGAGGTGATGCAAATGCCCAGAGGAGACTCTCCACCACTGATAGCTTTTTTTAAAAAAGCTTCCAAGTTCAGGGGCAGTCTACCTCTGAGTACCAACTGCAATAAGTACAAATCAGGAGGGGAGAATGATGGTCGGCAGCGGCACCGTTATGGGGCTTGAGCCAAAGAGCCATGGCATAGCATGTGCCTGCAGATATCATGCTGCTTGTGGGTGAGGGGGCTCCTTGTGAGTAAGCAACCCCATAAACACCTTTATCACCAGCAGCTGTGGCCTATATAAAGCCTCCATTTTCTTCCTCCAGTTGCTGGAAACAACACGGGTCTCTGGCTCCTTGCTTCTTCCTTGCCTGAGCTTCTATTATATCAACCTCGGATGGCATCCTGTCCCTGTTTGATTCCCTGCATTTGACCTTGGCTGCTTTAGACTCTGCTGCCCGCCTACATCTGTGAGTGTTTTGGGGAGAGGCTTGTATTTCCTGAGAGAGGGACCCTAGGGCAGAAACTCCCAGACACCTACTGCCCAAATAGCAAACATGTACACCCCAAAATGGGCTGTGATAAGGCTCACCTTTTTGGGGCACTGTAGGTCTCGTGCAAGGCTCATCAGGAGATCGTGGGAGATGGGATCCACAAGGTTGAGGAAGGCTGCGTTCTTGTAGAGAACTTCATTGAGGAATGTCCCTTCTAAACCAAGGTCCTGCAGGAAAAAGCCAGAAGATGGAACTGAGGGATCAGAATCTGGGCAAGGTTGTTTTTTTGCGGGGGGGGGGGGGCGAGATGCTGCAGCAGGGGGGCTTCTACAGAGGAGGGGAGGGGAATCACAGCCAGTGTGGTGTAGTGGTTAAGAGCGGTAGACTTGTAATCTGGGGAACCGGGTTCGCGTCTCCGCTCCTCCACATACAGGTGCTGGGTGACCTTGGGCTAGTCACACTTCTCTGAAGTCTCTCAGCCCCACTCACCTCACAGAGTGTTTGTTCTGGGGGAGGAAGGGAAGGGAGAATGTTAGCCGCTTTTAGACTCCTTCGGGTAGTGATAAAGCAGGATATCAAATCCAAACTCCTCCTCCTCCTCTTCTTCTTCCTCTTCTTGGCTAAATACTCTGCTCCTTTCTCAAGGAAGGGTTTCCTGGCAAAATCAGTCCCCGACAGGGGCACTTGAGGGATAGCTGGTGACGTCTCTTAAAAATAAACATGGGGACCCAAGACCAACAACTGAGACAGACAACCATCAACTGGATGCTGAAAGGCCGGATAAAGCTGAAGTGCTACAATAGGAAAGGAGCCTTAAGCCACAGGTTAAAACTGGGAGAAGGATGGCCTCCATCTTTTGGTAGAACAACTCCCAGGAACCCAACCTCAGGGCGTTTGCACCCCACATTTTAGCCAGGATTGCCCACCCAAAGATAGATGCAGAACCCGGCTGGAGCTACATCTCAGCCTGTCCGCCCATCCCACTCCACCCCCCCCCAAAAAAAGTGCTGGACGGACCTATAAATCTGCCTGCCCATTACTGCTTGGCTGGCAGCCAGACGGGCCCCTGCCTACCTCCATCCAGAGGAATCCCCCCCAAAAAACCTCCCCAAAATGCTTCTCTTTCAAACAGCAGGGGAGTCCACCAAACCTGAAAGGATCCCTCCCTCACATTGAAGAGGGGTGGGGGAAAGAGGGGAAAAATTCAGGCGAAAGATAAAGGATTCCAAATTCTGAAACACAATTCAATTGATTTTACCACGAATAGGATAAAATGCTGGCTATTTTACTTTTTTATTCCTTTGCAAAGAGTAAAGCTGACATGTATGAAAGACTTACAGCTCCTCCTCTGCCCCCCCCCCCTTTAAGGATGATGGCTTCTGTCTTTCCCCTTGTCCTGCGTTTATGTTGCACAAGCTACTTGGGTTTACTTTGGAAGAAAGGCATAAATCCATCCTTCATAGGCTAATGATAATTATCAGGAATAATTGACTTCTCTGGTCAAAGGGAGTGCTGGGTTTGGGGCAAAGGGGTTCCAAGGGTGTCGCTGCAAATTGCGCTCAAGGTATTTGAAGTTTCTTCTGTTAAATAAATGGCCTTTCTCTTGTTATTTCCAAGAGGTACAAGAAGATGGTCTCGCTAGGCTTGCAGTTCTACCTGTAGAGCATTGGAGGTGGAGGAGGCAAGGAAGCCCTGATGAATTCGGGGCGGGGGGGGGGAGCTTCCTTCCTAGTATATAACTGGAACTGCAGTCTTGATCAACTACAATGATTTGCATATATTTAATGAAGTAATGGTGCTTTCATTTAAAAAAAAAATCTATATTTTATCGTTTGCTGGCCAGGGGTTTATTGGGAAGAGGAGGAGGGAATATACCATATTTTTCTTTTTTCTTTTTAAATATATTTTTATTAATTTTCCAATTAGAACCAATTATATCACATTCATTATTTCAAATTATACACATATATATATCAATCAAACCGAATGTTATGCCAAATCATCTAAAGAATTTTTTATTTGGGTTCCCATGCTTCAAGAAATTGGGGATTCCTCGCAACCGTCCACTGCCGTCTTTTTTCTAAAGTTCAAATCGTCCTCCAAGTTCATAATAATCCAGATCTTCCCCTTACAGTCACATAGATGTTTTCCACTTTCAACCGATTGTTTCCCAGCTGCTGAGATAAATATCAAACAAGGTTTCACAGATGTTCTTTCTCCTGTGTGGGTTAATCAGTCCAGCCTCCCCATAAATCTTCTTGGTCTGGAGCTCCCTGTTGCGTCGACTCTCAACACGAAGCAGCGCCATCTTAAAAAACTCAAATCACTTTCGTTTTCTCTCATAGCCATGAAGATTAACGATCTTTATAGAATTTACAGCTTTTTCCAGGCAGAAGACCCAAACATCAAACCATAAACTCTTGGTAAATTAATGGATCTCCTTGCCCTATAGCTGAACTTAGCTTCAGGTCGCTGCTCCAATTCAAAGTGCGTCACAGCTCATAAATCCTCCGAACGCGCCCAGGACTCCTTCCGTCCGACTAGGGGGGGGGGGGTTTCTCATCGGCAACTCCACATCTTTAAAAAATATGCTCAGTAACAACAGTTTATAAAGTTCAACTCACACAGTCTTTTGCTTCTCTTTCACTCCAAACAAGCCAGGACATCGCGTCTGGGAAGGTACGAAGTATGAAAAAAAACAAAAAAAAACTCAATTCCCTTATCGCTCCGTCCCCATCAATCCTTCTTCCAGATGATATACAGCCTTTGACTCCTCTCCCTCAGCAGCATAAATTTCTCAGCAGTAACCAGCGCTTCTTCCCCTCCTTCTGAAGTATGTCCATAGTTTTAAGCCTAATTATCTTCTTTAACCATGGAAATCCCCGCCATGCAGATTAGCGTCCGGGAGTCCTGGCCCTCGTAAGTGCTTTTCAGCCCAAGCTCCCCCCACTCCATAAACAGTCGGAGTGGGTCTGGGGGCATCGCGGGCCAGCGGCCCCTCTCCGTAACCCCCGGAGAGGGTAGGGGGTTGCCATTTACTCCCCTAGCAACCGCCAAATTCCTTACGAAGGTCAGAGGGATGGAAAACAAGTCCGCCATTCCTGCCGGCGGAAACCGGAACCGGGAATATACCATATTTTTCCATGTATAAGGCTAGGTTTTTCCCCTTTAAAAATGTCAAAAAATTAGGGGGCGTCTTATACATGGTGCCATCTCCCCCCATTTTCTTAAAACTGAGTCCCCCAAAATAGGGGGCATCTTATACATGGGGGCGTCTTATATACGGAAAAATGCGGTAAATTTAATACTGATGAGGATTATGACGATAGTACGGGCAATTCCCCATTCACGTGTGTTCGAAGTACACACAACCGTGCAAGCGAGAACCCAGCAGTGGCACGAAAAGGGGGGAAACGGCCCTAAAAAGCGCAAAAATGGCATGAAAATAGTGTCTAGCAATCCCATGAGCTTTTGAAGCCTGTGCAGGGTTGGAGTTTGAGCAAGGAGATTTGGAGGGAGGGACTTCGGTTGGGTCTTTTAAGGGTTTCCAGAGATTTAGAGGGTGTTGCAGACTTTTTAAATGGTGTTCCCAATATATGCCATTTCACTTAAACACGCGGTGCCTCGGAATGTAAACCCCGTGTAAATGGAGAGGAGTGTGAAAATGACAAGCATCCTAGCCCTTGTTCTCCTCAAATGAAGCGCTTTCTTGCAACAACTCACCGTGGGTGTTGTTGTGTACAGGTGTCGGATCTAAAACACTTATTCCCCACAACCTGGAGCCTTCCAGGACTTCTGGAGTACAACTCCCTTCAGCCCCCAGCCAGGACCACTCTGAGATTGCGGCTTGGTTATTTTCCACTTTTAAAAAATCTGTTTTATTTCAAAACGTCCTAAGTTTCACCGGAGACTGTACATCTTTCTACAGCGCCAGCCAGCTATCAAAGAATCATAAAGGGGCGGGTGGGGCACGGAGATGACTCGCGGCAGCAACGTTGCCCGGAATCCCCAACGGGGTCGCGCACCCTCCTCGCCTCCCTCCACCGAGGACCCTCGGGCGACCTTGGAGGCCACGGCAAGGACGCGCGGAGGGGGGGGGCAGAAGGCACCTCGGGCAACTCGCGGCTGCGACGATGCCTTCTGGGCAAGGCTTCTGCCCCGCGCCAGGCACCTGCTCTGGGACTCCAACGCGCCGTCTGATCCTGGCCAGGGGACACCCGGCGGGGCTCGCCTGGCCCCACGCCCGGCACGCCCCCTTCGCAGCCACGCCCTGAGCAATGAACAAAGCCTTGCCCGCCGGTACGGCCGTCCCTTCTCCGCCCAGCCCCGCGCATAACGGCGCCGAGTCCGCAGAGCTCCCCCGGCCCGGCCCGGTGCCCCTCGAGCAGCTGCCTGCCAGCAAATCTCGCGGCGGCGGTGAAAGGCTTCGCGCGCCGCTTGAAAAGAGGGAACGGCGGCCCCGGGAGCTCCGTCGAGAACGCGGCCCCGTCGGGCAGTGTTTACCTTGCGGAGAAGGCGGAGGGTGCGCGTCGCCTGGTCGCGGCGGCGCTGGCGGAGGGCCGCCTGGATGTCGCGGAGCCAGCCCACCCGGCGCACGTAGGGGGGCGCCGGGCTGCTCTTCCGCAGAACCCCCGGCAGTTTCTCTGAGCTCAGCAGCCGCGAGGCCAGCGGGAAGCCCAGGCGGCGCCGCGGAAGAGGGGGCTCCTTCTGGCCCCGGCAGTCCTGCTTCTTTTTCTTCTTCTTCTTCTTGGGCCGGGGCGGCTCCCCTGCAGCCGCAGCCGCCTCTTCCTCCAGGCTGCTCTGCCGCCCGAGCCGCGAGCCCATCGCCGGCCGGGGCTCGGCTCCGCGGGCAGGGCCAGGCCGACCGGGGTCCCGGCGTGATCGAGGGGTGCGTGTGGGTTGGGGGGGGGGGGTCGCTTCACATTCCGGCTATTGCTGCTGCAGGCGCCGCAGTGCCGGGCGGGCGGCGGCGGCGTCTCTCCAGCCCGGCGCGGTCCCTCTGGAGCTCCGGCGCGCTCGCGCCCCGCCCGGGAGATGCGGCTCTCTTTCGGCGGCACGTGCGCGCGGCGGGGAGGGAGCCGAGCCTAAGTGGCGTCCGGCAAAGCGGGCGAATGGGCGGACGCCGGTTGAGCGGGAGGGATCCTCTGGTTGGGACACCCCCTTCCTTCCCTGATTCCTGCCCGGGCCCCCGCTTGTTCCGTCGGGACTTTGCCTTCTGCTTCTGCCTAGTTTTTTGGAACCCGCTCCTGAGGGCGGGGAAGCTTTCCTTCTCTCCCACACGCGTTTCTCGGTCTGTTTCTCCAGCGCAGATAACGCGCCCTAATCACCCGCCTTAAACCTCGCCAGGCCCCGATCCCAAGGCAGGCGATCATCATCGTCCCTTCCCTTTTCCAAGCCCGATTTGGGAACTTTTCACATAGCAAACAACAACAACAACACAGTGTTAAAGCGGAAGTCAGCGCAGCGTTTCCCACCTGATCCTGGAGGGCTTCCAGAAGGGAGATCGACGTTGTCAACAGTCGACATATCGCAAACAAGCCTGCTGTTGTTTTCAATATGTGGTCCTTTCGCTTCCCCAGAGTAAAGGGGCGGGGGAAACGGCCTCTTGATACCAACGTGTGAACTCTGCAAAAGAGGTGTGAGCACTCAGACCCTGATAAATAGTTGGGAAGTGACGATATTTTGCACTTCCTTCTTTCTTACAGAATTGTAGAGTTGGAAGGGGACCCAAGGGTCATCTAGCCCAACCCCCTGCAATGCAGGAATCACAACTAAATATACCTTGGCGGATGGCCATCCCATCTCTGTTTAACAGGACATCCAATGAAGGAGAGAGTCCACTACATTCTGAGGTAGTCTGTTCCTCTGTTAAGCAGATCTTACTGTCAGAAAGTCCTTCCTAACATTTAGTTGGAATCTCTTCGTGTAACTTGAATCCGTCTGTTTGGGTCCTACCGTCCAGAGCAGTAGGAAACAAGTTTGCTCCATCTTCCATGTGACAGCCCTTTTGATATTTGAACATTAGGAACATCAAATGGGTCCTATCCAGTTCAGCGTCCTGCACTCTCTATTTTGACAATGGTCCAGCTTTCATTTGCTGCCTAATAAGGTGCTCTGAGCCCCTCCTCCCAAGAAGGGTTATTAGCTTTGAGAAGGAGA